>NC_136987.1:14549190-14586690 GCF_032717465.1 Coenobita brevimanus | reverse complement strand
AGGTTGAGTAAAATTACATGGTGACAGCAATAAAATTACGTGGTGACGGCAATAAAATCATAATAAGGATATCACAAGAAATTAAGGACTAAGCCATTTTTTTTTTTCTTATTCATTCCCATACCTCGGATTTCTCTAATAAAGACAATGATTTCCTTATCCTTTTCTCTACACTATATACTGAAACTTCGTTGGAGCGAAAATATCGGTAGGTCTAGGTCCTCTCCGGACTGGATAAAATGCGTTATATCGAGCCTATCCCATCAGCCCAGTGATGTCCTCGTTTGCTTAATCCTGTTACTACCCCGCGAGTCTGTTCAGCCAAAGAGACACTCCTCATATACCTCACCCCGCCGATTCTAAAAGTCAGTTCTGATCAAGTCAAATTTGCCTACAGTTGTACAGATATATAAACAGTCTCGTCGTGAAGGAATTACATCGCAAGGCAGAAGACAATCCTTTACTTCAAGCAGGATATTTATGTAGCATATGATTAGCTTCACCTCGAATTGCAACAAATAATTACGAACGATATGAGGTGGCACGACACATGCTCTGTTTTCCCCTTGCTCGTGCACACCCTGTAGTACAACTCCTACGGGTCGTATTCTTGAGGAAATTGGCTTTTAGCTCTTACTAATTATCTAGCTTTAAGATCATGTGCGCTTGACAGCTGTTAATATGCGTCTTTTTTTTTCTTCTTCTTCGTCTTCCTGTGCTTCAGAAATTACCATAAGAAATTTGGAGTGTTTCCATTTCACTTGGAATTTAGGCCAAGACATAAAATCACTAATCTCAACTATTCACTGCTATTTTGCCCTCACCCTCCCACACTTTCCTAACATCGCCAGACGCATTTTCACTCTCGACAACTTTTCATAGAAATGCCTATACCTCTATATCAGTTTCGCACAGGAATTTTCACCCTCCTTCAGGACCTTCTAAGATGATTCAAGACATTCCAGACGGCCGCCCTAGTTAGTTTTTATGCTAACAGTAACGAATCAATGTCTGAGAGCCTACACAATTTACGCACTTCAAAATTTTGTGAATGGACTGAACAAAATGCGCTTAAAAAGTAAACGACTACAGACACAGGAAAGGAAAGACTTATTTAGGCTTCCCCTAAACTGGAAGGAACAGAATGTTGTTACGAAGAATGCACGATACTAAAGACCGCTATTATTCTCCTAGTCGCTTCTTGGTAAGGCTTTTGTACGCGGAGAGTGTTCCGAGCATTTTGCAATTCAGGAAAGACTGACATTCTTGACGAAATAATGAGAGACTTGGCGGTGTGCGGTGGCAGGCAGTCGGAATGCATGTCATGCAATCCCGTTAAAGCCAAGCACGAATTTTACCCAAGCTCTTCCAAGTTTACCACAGCTCTATCAGGTTTTTTATCATCTGTGCTGAATTTTCTTCCAGCTTTGCTAACTTTTCCTCAAATTCTGCCAGCTTTTTCTCCACCACCACCATATTTTAATCATCGCTGCCAAACTTTCTTCCCCCATGCCAGATTTTGCTCCAGTTATGCCTGATTTTGTTCAAACTCGGCCAACTTTTCTCCCACTCTCTTGGCATTTTCTGCGACCCTTCCAACTTTTGCTCAAACTCAGCCAAGTTTTGCTCAAACTTTGCCAATTTTTTCTCCAATTCTGTCATATTTTATTCTGATATTCCTCAAACATTACCCGATTCTCCTTGAACACTGCCCAACTTTCCTTCGATGCTTCCAGTTTTCCTTCAACTCTGTCAAATTTTCTTTCAACTCTGCGTAATTTTACCTAAACTCTAAAATGTTCCATCAACTCTTGACGTGCTCTAACTCTTCAAGCATTTTGTATCCCGAGTGTTGTCAAGTTCTCCACATTTTCCTTCAGCTCTACCAATGTCTCTCACAGATGTGCAATATATTTTCCCCCAAAGTCTGCCAGATGTTCCCGTAACTCTTTTAATTTTTCCCTACTACTCTGCCAAAACTCATGCAACTCTGCCAGATTTTCTCCATACATGCAGGTTAACATTTTAGTGCAAAGACGCACTTATTATTTACTTCTTTTTTTACATCAGGAGATTACCTTAAGAGAGACTTGTCGAATTAGAGATGCAAGATGTAGGCTTCATTAACCTCTTCGCTGCAAAACATCTCCTCCAAGCTGGGTAAAATCGCCTAAAAGTAAGAAAAATAAACCAGTACAATTCATCACCTGGTCCCATGAATTCAAATCGTTATATGATCGTAGGAATAAAATGCATGACATCCTCAGGATGAAGGGGTAACCTTTTTAGTCCCATGACGTACTGAAATTTGCATTTAGTCTTAATATCCCTAGACGATCTGATTCCCCATACAGCTGACCTATTGAAACACACCTGTTAGATACATCATTCACTAACCACTTATCCATCCCTTCTACTGTAAAGTTCAATGTTAACGCCTACAGCAGAGGTTCTCAAACACTGGTGGATCGTTTACCACTTTACCCTCTGTGGTTGTAGGTCGTATTTTCGAAAGTAATGCAGCTTCCTAATACATTTTCCTTGACGATTTTTATGTCCATTTCGCCCTGATTTTCTCTTTTTTATATTTTGTGTATTTGTAGTACCAATAGTGTTTACTTAAGCAATGCATAGGTGGATTTTTAAAAAGTGCAAGGGACAAAACAAACAGCTGAGGAAGAAGTTGCACGAAGTCACTTATGCCATCCGGAATATGGCCTCTAGTATCATTAGCAGCCGCAGGAACAGACAACTAGAACATCATATTACTAAATTTATGTGAAAATAATTATAACTCACAACGCAAGTCGAGAGAAATACAGTTTACGGAATGCTGTGTTTACATGAAAACTATAATGTTAGCATAAAGAAGCCACATTATATTAAAGGCTCTTCAAATACAGTACTTATCTTCATATGTTAAATAAAATAAAATAAAAATGCTCTAGGCATATATCAGAAATCTTTCATAATAACACGAAACATTCATGCTTGTTTTAGTGCAAAGCTCCTGAGAAAATCGGTGCGAAAGATGTGCTTCCGTATTTCACTTGGTGACTCTAGTTCTGGACGCTATTACTGACTATCATTCCCTCCTTAAAATATCTTCCACAAAGAACCTAACATGAAATTTGGTCGTACTGATGTACTGATGTGCTGTAAGCTACATAACAGTATCTATACCCACACAGATTATGAAAACTATGAATCGGTTTATAGTTGGGATAACTCATTGTGTTGCATTCCAACTAACGCAAGACATTTTTTTTTTTCCAGCTGAGCGTAATTTACGGAAGTTAGAGAGTGCTGATGCTGCCACTTTTAACTTATACATGGTAGGGACAACTGTAGTGTTATAGTCAACGCCAGATGACGGTATAAAGCCGTGGGAAAATAAAAAGGATCTGAAAATAAAAAGTTTTGCGATGACCATAATAATTAAAAGGAATAGTTTGCTCCTGTGGAAACTGATCTGTCAGTGGTAGTGCTTCTTGAACACCTCGAACAGATGATTATATTATAAAATCTCCAGACTGTGGACGTAAGTATCGATACACTTCAATTACGATAACTTACCTGACTAGGAACAACGACTTTCCAGGTCCAGCAATGCGTTCTTCAGAACTGAACAACCTTTTCAGCATACTATGTCAGAGTTTCATATTGTTTTACTAAAAACTGAAGCAGTATTTCTGTCTGCGACTGTACATTCCAAATATACTGTTTAGCCTACAAGTAAAGTTTGAGTCTTCTTGTACGTCCCGCGACTACACCTAATTTATTTACTCCTACAATACTCACAGGAAATTAAAGACGAAAAGACAATAAACAAAACTAATTTTGGTTACTTCTTCGTGTATCTCGTGAGAATCGCTTTGCATACTTCAGTTTGGAAACCCCAAGGGACGTATGTATACACTCTCCTATGGTTATGTTTGAGATGGCTTGTATATAACCTGTTCTTCACGCCTCATACTATTAACAAACACTTCCTAATGAAATCAGAGTGAACATTAAAGTCGCAAATGCGAAACCAAATAAACATGATATATAAGAGATATACAGCTGTTACCGTTATAATTGGTTAGAATCATAAATAAAAACGGCCCGTGATTATGAATTAAAGTAAGACATTATTATTCTGAATGGATAAATAAGAAAGTGCAAAGCCACTGAATCATTTCTGGCTAATTTTACCGGTTTATCATGATGCGATCTTTTTCGTTTATTTATTCATTTATTTATGTTTTTTTATTAATTTATTTCTTTTTTTTTTTCTGCAATCCCTTCATGACTTTTCTGGCACAGGGAATCACTACATAGTAGAGGAATTTTTAATGATGACTGTTTCTAACCTCTGAACTACAGTACGTCACCCCAGTTTTATATAAATCGTATAAATGTAGCAAAAGCATTAAATTTAAAAGGGAAGTCTAATGACGTCAGAAATATCGAGAGGCAACCTTTTCGACTGAAAAATAAAATATTGATCGCTCACAAGCAAGTTCTCTCTCTCTCTCTCTCTCTCTCTCTCTCTCTCTCTCTCTCTCTCTCTCTCTCTCTCTCTCTCTCTCTCTCTCTCTCTCAGCGCCTTAAGATCAACAGTTTTGTTGTCCTTCATTGTGACTCGGTAACTTCATTATGATACAAAGCCCTGCCGCCCGCCATACGAAGAGATGTTGTTAGCGATACAGTTCTTCGTTAAATTTTGTCGCATCCCATGAATATACTCTTTCGGGTATCCACGACCGACGTTTCCTGGTACTCAGCAAGCTAAACATTTTATGCAGACGAAAACCACTCTTGTTTGTATCTGATGGCACTGTTGTAGTTCAGTTTCGTATTTCCTTTTTCTTTTCTGGTATATTTCCGATGTTTAGTAATTTTTTTTATTCCGACACAACAATTTACGCTTCACTAACGTTAGTTCTTCCACTTTCTTGTGTGTGCAATTTATTTCTTGGTATACGAGTGTTTTTTTTTATCCAACGCTTCATTGTCAAGCCACGTCTGTCCTCCTCCGCCACCAATAACTTTAGAGTAAGAAAATTATGAAGCTTAAGTGTCTCCAACTTGAGTGCCTCGCCTTTCCACTAGCAAGACCACCCAAGCTTAGTCAACGTTCACTGTGTGTGTGTGTGTGTGTGTGTGTGTGTGTGTGTGTGTGTGTGTGTGTGTGTGTGTGTGTGTGTGTGTGTGTGTGTGTGTGTGTGTGTGTGTGTGTGTGTGTGTGTGTGTGTGTGTGTGTGTGTGTGTGTGTGTGTGATGCTCGCAATGGACCACTTACCTAATGGACCTGTCACAATGCGAACTTAATACTGTTTAGCTGAGGCTTTTGTCCGTTCCCCCAAACCACCACCACCACTTCATCGATCCCCAAAACAGTCTTTTCATTCGATGCATTTTTTTTTTTTTTCAGCTTCTTGCAGACGATGTTATTCAACTGAGAGGAGTTGTGCAGTGAGGCCATTAATGACGGCTACACATAACATATCCATATGAAAAAGCCTATACTGAACCAAATAAAACTGTATGATGGTAACAAGAGCAAGTCAAACAATACGTCAATGAACTGAAAGAGTTGACAGCGATGCAGGTCAAAAAGATCAGTTTTTCGGTCATCATCTGGCTGGTTGATTTGCATTTTGTATGCAAAACAGGAGATACCCAACGCTGAAAGAGAAGAACTGTCCATCCCCATCCCTAAATAAACCACGATCCATTCAAATCGAGATGGTGAGATAGAGTGCGTTTCACAAACCGAAGGACTAAGTAGTGGGAAATACGGGCTGAAGATGGCATTTAGAGACTTGATCCGTTGTGTAGATGAAAGAATACCGGTCAACTCTTAATTAAATAGGCAACAGAATAGCTGTGGGAGTGGGTGGCTGAATGGGGCCGCGGTCTCTGAGGAAAAACGTATTTTGATGTTTAGATACGTTTACCTCCAAGAAAATTACGAATTTTCTGAGTTGGAAATCTGACGATAATCGCTTCAGTATGATGACATACTCGTATTTGTACACCTTCTTTCACGATAGTGCGACGAGTGTCTTATTTTGCCAGGTGTGTGCCATTCTGTCTGTCAGTGTGTGTACTGTACAGAATAACTTCAAATCCAGTTTGTGCACGTACGAAACTTGATGGAAAGCCTGATGATTGTCCGAGTTTGGCATACTGCCTTTCAGAACAATACGTCAAGGATCAAGGGCACACGGCAAGATCAGCTTAAATAGTTTTGATCTAATTCAGACCAAACTTGGTGAAGGGGTTGAGGAGAAGACTAGGATGAAGTTCGTTTTTTATTATTATTATTATTATTTTTTATTTAGAATACCGAGTCGAAGGTTTAAATCATAGGTCGTGGTCAAATGTCTGATTCTGTCATTCAAGCAGCTCTGATTTTATTTGGACCTAACATTGTGGAAGTATTAAGGGTAAACCAAGGATGAAGAAATCTGATTATGAGAACATTAATTCAAACTTTAGGGTTACTGGAAGAGAATACCTTGAGCAGTTTTGATCCAATTCATTTCAAGGAAAAGCTGAGGGCACGGCAAAGATGAAGTAATTCTATTCTGAAAACAAACGGACCAAAGTCAAGGTTACATGGTAAAGTCAAATGTTCGGGGCTTCAACGAGTTGCAGAGCGCGGGTGTTGCACTGATGGTGCTCCTTATATTTACAGTGCAGCCGCCGACTGGCAATTTTATTCAACTATTGGGAGAGTTCTCGATGCAAAAGAGTCGTGGGAAATTGCTTCTAATTCCTTCACATCTAAATGTCTATCCAAATCTGAGTGAAATCAACTGCTGGCAGCATCAATACAAAAGACATCACCGTATCCAAGGGATTAATTTTCATCTTACCAAAGCGTTTTCGGTGAACACTAAACCGAGTCAGTGTTACCAGTCTCATTTTCTTGATTCAGAGAGACAAGGCATAAGTGTATAATAAGGGAAGGTGTTTTGTTCTTGGACGAGGGAGAGGGTATGACAGCCAGGGGATGAGATACAGCTTAAGAGTAAGTAATGATGAGAGGTGTGTCGTGGAGAGAGAGATCACTAAGGAGTAGGGAGAGAAACGACTGGAGATACATTTGTCGAAGTCGCCCATCACAGGATACTGCATTGTGTTACAGACAGATAGATAGATAGACTGATTGATTGACTGACAGACACACAGGCAGATAAACAGACGGATACTTAGAGATAACTTGGCAAAGCTCTTTATTATTCTGTTCTTAACTGCTTCTGGTACAGTGTGAAAACCTGCAATGATATATGGAAAAACACAGAGATTTCATCATTAACTTCTTCAGCCCGATAATGTCGTTCTGTAGATTATTCCTGTTTCTACCAGACGATTTATTCAGTTCTGAGGAGTCCACCGTTTGAGAAGATGTTAAGGGACATTATATTTAACACAGGCATTTGGGAAAGTCTAACTGAAGGTAAGTAATGTCAGCAGAACGAACACACACACACACACACACACACACACACACACACACACACACACACACACACACACACACACACACACACACACACACACACAAATCCATTTGGCTGAAATGGAAAAATGTTAAGGTCCTCAGCGTCAACTTTGAAAGTCACCTGCTGTAAAGGCAAAATGTCTCGCCTGGCTCCTGAGTCAAGATTAACAAGGTAACTTTGTTTTCGTGTTGTATTGCACTTCATTAATGTCAGTTTCAGGGAGACAAATTTCTTGTAGGTCAAGCTTTGCTGATAATTCCTTTCAAGCAGTTCGATGGTGAACCAGCAATAGTTAACAGCTTATATGTTCTCGTGGCTAAAGGAAGGAAGGAAAGTTTAACCAAATTTCTAAATTTGAGCAGAAAAAAACTTTCACACATAAGAAAGAGTAAACACAGGACAAAGTAATTCACGTGCTTGGAGTTTCAAATTTATCGTAATGTATTTCAGGCTTGTTGTTTGTTTGGCCATGTGGAGAGGATGGAGGGTGAAAGACTGACGAAGAGAGTGTATGTGAGTGAGGTGGAGGGGGGAAGAGGGAGGGGGAGGTCGAGGATGAGATGGAGGGATGGGGTGGAGAGGTATATGAGAGAGGGGGGTGTGAGTTGGGAGCAGGGCAGTGAAATGGCGGGGGACAGGGCGACTTCGAGGCGATTTGTTTGTGGCCACCCCAAGCGGGATTGAGACGTCTGGCAATAGATAGATAGATGGATAGTATTTCAGGAAGATGATGGATTTCATGTCACTCTCGCTACTTTCAGACCAGTTTTGTCACCTAGAGAGAGGGTCATGGTATGAAGGGGTCTGTGAAGGTCTCTAACTCTGCCTCAGGAGACAGCAAGGACGATATAAAAGACAGCATTATAGTGACGAAGTAAACGTGATGGAAAACGAATTACATTAGACACTTCTGTTGTATTTAACAAGTAAAGAACGGGGCTAACCGAGCAGTTGGTGGAAAATGAATAAGGAAAAAATATAATTAGTCTCTCTCTCTCTCTCTCTCTTTCTCTCAATAGTGACGCAGAAAATGGAGTGAGCCGCCAAATGTCGGGAGAAATGTCAGAGTATCGATTGGGATGCAGTCTGGGGAAGGACTGGCTGAGGTTCGGCTGGGATATGCTGTATAGTGTTTGTGTTGCCGAACTGACTAAGCTATCTAATACACCTACAATCACACTAACAAATATCCACATACACTCATGAACTAAACATAAAAAACACCGCCACCGCCACCACCAATACCAATACACACACACTCGCCATCATAACATCGCCGTCTGTGAATGTTTATTTATCATTAATTGAGCAGCGTTTGGCCACGAGATTTTGGACACATGGGAGGCGTTTGGCAAAGACGAATTACACAGATTTTAAACGGTCCACATTACCCTCACCCCCCCCCCCCCCAATACTATCATGTAACCTAACCTTTTGTTGCCCTAATTTTCAGATATAAAAGGTCCGTGATCAAGATCTTTGTAAAGCTCAAACCAACTGGTTTTATAAGCCTAATGTTCCTCCCCTCCTCTCCTACCATCACATCTTTTGGAAGCCGTTTGCTGGTAACTGAGCCAATTTTGGTTCTTGAACTTTACATTCACAATAGCCTTATGGTACAGGTCTTGCCTACGAATTTTCAAGAGTCAGTGTGGCATGCTTTTGAAGGCGAACATACTGAACATTGTAGTTCTATCTATTTATCTATTCCAGACGCCTCAATCCCGTTTGGGGTGGCAACAAACAAATCGCCTCCACGTCCCCCTGTCCCCTGCCATTTCACTGCCCTGCTCCCAACTCACACCCCCCTCTCTCATATACCTCTCCACCCCTTCCCTCCATCTCATCCTCAGCCTCCCCCTCCCTCTTCTCCCCTCCACCTCACTCACATACACTCTCTTCGTCAGTCTCTCACCCTCCATCCTCTCCACATGGCCAAACCACCTCAGTGTGTTCCTCATAAAGCTTCCTATCACATCAACATCCACACCACAACACTCCTTTATATCCTTATTCGTCAGCCTGTCTCTCCATGTGACTCCACAGGCTCCTCTTAAATAACTAATTTCCACTTCTCTCACTCTTGACTTGTGTCCTTCCAACAACGTCCAAGCTTCACTTCCATACGTTAGAGTTGGTATCACAATACTGTCATGTAGTAACTTTTTCACTTCCATGCTCACTTCCCTGTGTCTTATCACTGCTTTCAAAGAACCAGCAACCTTTCTTCCCTACTGTACCCTTTCAAGCACTTCACCCTCCATCCTTACTCATCACACTACCCAAGTACTTAAACGTACTCACATTTTCCAATTCCTCACCATCCAACCTCGCTGTACATTCACTGACTTCACCTCTCTCAAAGACCATCACTTTACTCTTCCCTACATTCACCTTTAGATTCCGTTTCTTACACACTCTCTCAAACTCATCCACCAAGCCTTGCATCTCTCCTTCGTCTTCACTCAACAACACAGTATCATCTACAAACAACAATACAGGGAGTATCCAAACACAATCCTCTCTCACCAGGGCCACTCCAACATCCACTACCCTACCTTGTACCTCTTTCATTACCCCATCCATGTACAGATTGAACAACCATGGAGACATGACACATCCATGTTTTAATCCAACCTTCAAAAAGAAAAATTCACTTAGTTCACCATCCACACGCACTGCAGCCTTAGCATCATCATACATACTCTTCACAGCATTCAGCAACTTCCCATCTACTCCATATATTCTTAACACTTTCCACAATCCTTGTCTATCCACCCTGTCATATGCTTTCTCCCAATCCATGAAAGCCGCATACAACTTCTTTCCCTTCTCTACAAACTTTTCCACTAAAGATCTAAGAATGAATATCTGATTCACACAACGTCTTCCCTTCCTAAAGCCTCCCTGTTCTTCTCCAACTAATTCCTCTGTTCTTTCTCTAACTCTGTCAATAAGTATCCTACCATACACTTTTCCTATTATACAGTACTAAGAAGACAAATGCCCCTATGATTACATTGTAGTTATGCCCCTATGATTACACTGTAGTTATGCTGTCAATTTGTAAGCTCCTGTTAATGAGGTATGTCGACGCCGTACGACATTACATTAAGCAACTGCGTATCATTTACTGGGGTAAGACATCCTGCACCTGCCACTCACCAGTGTTGTACTCGTGATGGTTTGGGTACACTGGTTACACTTACCTGAAACAGAAACAAGAGTGATTAGCAAGTCAGTCTAATACATGCATGTATACATATACACTGGTACACATGTATACATTATCAAATACACACACACACACACACACACACACACACACACACACACTCAGTATACATATATATATATATATATATATATATATATATATATGTATATATGTATAATATATATATATATATACCTAGGCTGCTTCCCCCAAGGAAAGGGAGGTAGCCGAGACAGGACGACACACTTCCCATTTATTCATCCATTTAAACACAATAATTCGCATTTTAGCCCCAAAGGGGAGAACGGACAGATCCTCACCGCAACACACCGCAAAAGGGTCAACTGCACAATGCAATCAGTGACATCCACAGCAGGGCCCGACAGCAGAGCTGGTTTACCCCTGCCACATCATAACAGACTCATCCCCTTACCTGCACCTGACCTGACTATCTGATCAGACCAAATGCGGGAGAATATCGCCTCAGGGCTGCGTCATCACTTCTTCATTCACAATTTCTCTCCATTTATTTCTGTCATGCACAGACACTCTTCCTTGCTCAACAGACATCCCTCTCGCATCCAGCGCTCTCTTCACAATGTCCATCCATCCTATTCGTGGTCTTCCTCTCAGCCTTACACCTCTCACATCAGATCTAGTTATCTTTTTCACCAATCACTCATTATCCATTCTCTCCATATGCCCAAACCATCACAATACCCTCTGCTCAACTCTACCAGCCATCTCCTGAACAACTCCAGTTCTCCTTTTCACTTCATCATTTCACACTCAATCCATACGCGTCACTCCACACATACTCCTCAGACACCTCATCTCCATTACATTCAAACTTTTCCTCTCTGCTACACCCATATTCCATGTTTCAGCCCCATATAATGCAGTCGGTACCACAACACCCTCATACAGCCTTCTCTTTACATCCATTCTAAGCGAACGACATCTAAACACTTTTTTCATTCCTCCCAGCACCTTTCCTACTTCATTTATTCTAAACTTCACTTCTGCATCTATTCATCCATCCACAGCAACATGTGACCCTAGATATTTAAAACACTCTACCTCCTCAAGCAACTCGCCATTCAAAACTATATTCATCCCCCTACCATCTACCAACCTCATACACTTCATCACTTTACTCTTATTCTCATTTACTTTCAATTTCCTCCTTTCACACACCTTCCAAACTCCTCTACCAACTGTCTCAATCTCTCCTCTGAATCAGCCACCAGTGCAGTATCATCTGCAAACAGCAGCTGCTTCAGATTCCACTCTCCACCATCAACATTCACCAGACTCAGACCTCCACCTAAAACTCTTGCATTCACCTCCCTTACAACACCATCCATGTAAATATTAAACAACCAAGGCGACATCACACATCCCTGTCGCAGCCCCACTCTCACAGGAAACCAATCATTCACAGCATTTCCCACTCTTACACACGCTCTACTATTTACATAAAAACTTTTCACCCCTTTTAGTAACCTACCATAAAGTCCATACAGTCTTAAAACAGTCCACAAAGCCTCCCTATCAATTCTATCATATGCTTTCTCTAAATCCATGAATGCCCAAAACACATCCTTGCCTTTCGCTAAATACTTTTCACACACTTGTCTCACAGCAAACACCTGATCCACGCATCCCCTCCCTCTCCTAAAGCCACACTACTCATCACCAATCACTCCCTCTGTACCCTCTCTAACTCTCATAATTAACACTCTATCATACACCTTACCTACAACACTCGACAGACTTATACCCCTAAAGCTAGTACATTCATACTTATCACCCTTGCCTTTATACAACGGGACCACGCAAGCACTTGCCCAGTCAATTGGCACCATACCTTTCACAAAGCGCACATTCAACAATCTTACAACCAGTCAACAATAGTCACTCCACCACCCTTCAGGCATTCCACAGCACACCCATCCATACCTGCTGCTTTCCCTGTTTTCATCTCCTTTACTGCCTTCTCCACTTCCTCCTTCGTGATCAGAGAATCATTCAACTCTCCCAACACATTTATTCTTTGCACCCTTCCATCCGCCACAATCTCAGCCACCCTTTCCTCCTCTACATTTAACAATCTTTCAAAATACTCTGCCCATCTCTTCCTTACTGCATCCATCTCAATTAACATCCTTCCATCCTCTGCTTTTACTCGTTCTTCCTTCCCTTTTCACCTCCTTCCAAAACATTTTCTTATTCTGTTGAAAATTCTCTGTCAGCCGCCTACCCCACCTCTCATCTGCTGCCACTTTAGCATCACGCACAGCCCTTCTCGCCCTATTCCTCTTTTCCTTATACCTTTCATATAACACCTCATCCTTCCTCTGCAGCCACACTTCATATGCACGTCTCTTCTCAGCCACAGCCATACTTATTTCCTCGCACCACCATTCACTTCCTTTTCTTACACCACCACCCACACGTCTCACACCACACACCTCTTCTGCATGCCCCACCACAGCACTCTTAAATAACTGCCATTCCTCCTCCACACTGCCATTTTCCCGATCTTTCACTGCATTCCACTCATCTTTAAATTTCTCCTGATACTCTATTTTTTTCTCTCTTTTATCCAACTCACTCACTTTCAAAACCTCCCTGCCACACCTAACCCTCCTAGCTCTCACCCATTTCTTACCTACTCTTAACTTTCCCTCCACCAGGTAGTGCTCAGGCATACCTCCACCCTCCCCTCTCAGAACTCTCACATCCAACAATCTTCCTATTACATTCCTAGATACAACCACATAGTCCATCAAAGCTCTATCAACAACCCTTCCACCCTCCTGTCTCACCCATGTATACTTATAAATATCTTTCTTCTCAAACAGCGTATTTCCAATCACCGTCTCTCGCTCAACACACATCGCTATCATTCGTTCCCCATTTTAATTTCTTCCAGGCACACCATGCATACCAACTACACCTTCAACTGCTACATTTCCCACTCTAGCATTCAGATCTCCCATCATTACCACATTCACATTCGCTCCAAAACTCTGCAGACACTCATCAACATCATTCCAGAAAGACTCCCTCTCTTCTTCATCCCTTTCACTATCAGGCCCATATGCACTCACAAACACCCACAACTCACGTTCAAATTTCGCTTTCACCCACATCAGTCTCGATGACATCCATCATCCAGTCCTATCCCGCCATATGAGGAGCGTAGGAGCACGGGGCTAGGGAAGTCCTGACATTTAAGATGAGAGTGACAAGCCTCACTCATCCCTGAGTGCCATTACGTGAACAATAAACCCCATCTACCCTTGGATATAAACCTACACCGGCTCAAACCGATCGGAGCGCCTCAATTACCCACTACAGCACCAGACGCAATAATTTAGTTATATGGTTACCACCCAGTGTTGTAAGTGGTATCCTGTTGAACAGGAAAGCATCTGGCTTGTCACTCAGTGCAGAGTCACCCATAGGCAGAAGGAAGAGGAAAGAGTGAAGGAAAGAAAGACAGAAGAGGGAGTGTAAAGTCACTCGTAGGCAGAAGGAAGAGAAAAGAAATAAGGAAATAATGACAGAAGAGGAAGGAGGGAAGAGAGGAAAGGGCAGACACCCAAAGCAGCACTACCTCAAGTGAGTGGAAGGTGAGCGCCCCCACCTACCATCATACATAAATATATTGCTGCATTTATAGGGGAATGCGGTATTTACAATACAGAGTGTAATATTCCTTAATTATGTCGGCAGATAAAAATAAGTAGGTAACTGACTACAGTTATCCCACCTACCCCACACACCCACACCCAACACCACCCAACACCAGGTACTCTGTACTACAATAAGCTCCATAAGGCAACTGGGTTCCTTTATCACACAATGTCCCCAGGGGTACTTCTAAACCCTTTTAACCGTTTAATAATAAAGTTGATGGTTCTCAGGATTTTGTACTTTCCAGTTCATGCTTTGCGGGTTTCCTTCTACCTCATGTACTGGCAGGAAGGATAATGGTGATCATGATGATGAAATTGATGATGATGATGATGATGATGATGGCTATAATAGCCTAGCCTCAAGGCCATATACCTCGAAGCTTGTTAATGTAGGCTACTGTGTAGTAAATGTGTATCACAATACATGTTTCGTAAGCCCCATTGGACAGAATGGATGAAAAATGATAAGGAAAAAGGAACAAGAATCCTTTCTATGATACGATTGGACGAGATTTAGGTTTATATTTCTCTGACGGAGCCATCATCCACTTCTCTAGGAAGACATAACATTCCAGAATGGACTGTTCTTTTCAATCGATCCTTGGTTTATGAGAGACACCTGCTACGGAAGTGATTAATGCCACATCTGTCTATCTATCGA
Organism: Coenobita brevimanus; assembly: GCF_032717465.1. NCBI lineage: Eukaryota > Metazoa > Arthropoda > Malacostraca > Decapoda > Coenobitidae > Coenobita > Coenobita brevimanus. The sequence goes on along the minus strand of NC_136987.1, from coordinate 14,571,606 downwards.
CCTACACTGTACCAATCTCTCTCTCTCTCTCTCTCTCTCTCTCTCTCTCTCTCTCTCTCTCTCTCTCTCTCTATATATATATATATATATATATATATATATATATATATAAACCACGTTGTTCGTTTGTTTAATGGTTTGTAATTCAATCACGCCCAAACCAAGGGCCAGAGACCCCCAGACCCATATATACTCTGAAACATGGTGACCCTAGGATGGTTTTAAGGGGGTCAAAATTGAGATCTGGGTCATTTAAGGTCACCGGTCGAATGTTCGCCTTTTTGGCCCGGGCAACGCCGGGTACCCCTGCAGCCCAACTTTTGGCATGGAGATTCACATGACCTCCAGTTCGGACATAGACTGTGTGAGGTTGATCGAGGTCATTTGAGGTCACCGGTCGGAGGTCACTTGAAGTTACCGGTAATCCACGCTCGAACGACTGGACCCAGCAGCCTAATTTTTGGCATGGGGACTCACATGACTTCAAGTTACGGCACTGGCCCTGTGAGGTTGACCTGCGAGGTCATTCTTGATTAGTCTAGGCTAGGGAACGTGTAGTTGTCTCTTCCTGGAGAACTTCAGACCTAACTACCTGTTTTACATACTGTGACCTATAGCTATCTAGTTACATACTGCAGTTACATATAATACTGTCATAACATATTATGCCTACATATCACTCGGTCATGCAAAGCTGTCGTACCAACGACAGTAAATATTGTCATAACATTTTAATGCATATTATATACATATTACAATCAACATGTAAGCTAATTAAGTGAAATACATAATATTGTAAAGGTAACATAACTGAAGGAATATTGTATTATAATTTCAGTTACATCATGTTAATGCAATTGTAGTTGCATTGTGTAAATCCAACTTTTTTTTTTTTTTTTTTATGTGACCGACTCTGGGCATAGGTTTCACAGCCTGCTTTCAAGGCCCAGTAGTCCTCCTACGTACCGCACACCTCTACATGTCACCACTTCGGCGCTAACGCCTGTTATGCAAGTGTGACTGCAGCCACAATTACTGTGTAACAGCTGTATTAATACAATGTTGCGTTACAGTCACACTGTGTGTGTGTGTGTGTGTGTGTGTGTGTGTGTAAATGTTATGTATATAGGTCCGTTGGTAGCTAGCTAGACAGACACAAATTATTCAGCTGGAAGTGACCATCTGCTCATAATAAAATGCATGCAAATCTACTCGTAATAAACGTCATTGCTGTGTGAGTATAATTTATTTATACAGTAAATGTTCTCTGTTCCCGTTACTAATGTTCTTCATCTTCCCGAGGTAGATTTACAGAACTAATCTCTACCTTAGATCCCCTCTCCCATCCTACCCTCCAATCTATTTTTCTCGGTAGGAACTTTCCAAATCCCTAGATGTCACACACGTCTGCCACACGTTAGAGTACGAACATTCCTTCTTTTCTCTCACATGTTTCTGAATCCAGACTCTCGTAGTCCTTGGTTCTGCAGTGCAACACTACTGTAGTCGTGGCGCGCGACTCTGAGGTTGGTGTTATCGTGCCCTGGCAACCTACCATTCAAAAGTGCGTCTGATATCGTGTATAATATGAGAAGCATGTGATTCGTGTATAATATGTTCGTGTATAATAATATTCGTGTATAATATATTCTTGCATAATAATATGATTCGTGTATAATATGAGACGAAATCGGACGCACTTTTGAATGATAGGTTGCCAGGGTACGATAATGACAACCTCAGAGTCGTGCGCCGCGACTAAAGGTTCTTGTGACTCACTCGCAGCTCAGCATAATCGTCTGGTGTCACATGGAATAAAATGGTAAAGTCGCTACAAAAAACAGAGGGTTAATGCTGACGATATTATTCCCTAGATATCTGACTCACTTTCAAATGGGAAAATGAAATTTGGTAAGCAGTCATCAAGATTCTTATTATGATATGCAAAATACTGTATTGTACAGTCAAAGTTCCGCATTACCCACTGTTCGGAGCATTGACGGTCGGCGAATAGTCACGAAGCAGCAGCCAGACCCCACACGTCTGGTAACAGTGAGTGGGAGGGAGGGTGGCCGAGGGTGGGGGGGTTGGAGAGTTGCTCACGTCACAGTATCAACAGCCATTGATAATGCGTCCGACGTATTCCCAAAGTGCAAAAGCGTACTGTTCTTTGTATGATATCACACAGCTCTCTGAGTATTGTCTGTATTACTGTATGTATAACACATGTTTACTGTCAAAGGTATGCTTCTTTGCCTTCGTTTTGTAATATTCGATAAAAAGGACAGTTACAGAGACTGATATAATTAGGACTTCCCATATCATTCCTTCTATAGGAAAATGAAAGGTCTGTTAAGCGCTCATATATATATATATATATATATATATATATATATATATATATATATATATATATATATATATATATATATATATACCCTAGACTCTAAGCTCGAGATGAATAATTACTAGAATAATGCGGGAAATGTTTGCTGGTGGATGTGGTGTGACAGAGTATAAATAATTAAACAAATTAATAAGAACTAACATATACTGCAGGCTGACGTGTGAATGTGGTGTGACAGAGGATAAATAATTAAATAAATTTGTAAAAATTGATATATATATATATATATATATATATATATATATATATATATATATATATATATATATATATATATATATATAGTGACTGACTTCGAGTCAACACAAACTATAACTACTGTTTGTGTTATATTGTTACGAATACTGTATCTCCTGCGGAAACGTCTCATGTTAAAGTCGAGAGGGAATGAAAGCATTCAAATCTCTGTCGAAACCCAGCAAACTTCATAACTTTCCTGACAACAATAACTCTACAGACATCTACGTAATTTTTTAATTGAAATGCAAGCATCATATTGTCATATATTCTTACTAAATTAACTCAAACACAAAGTCCATGTCATACATTGCAGACTTATACTTGATTCCTAACCTATCACCTAACCCTCCTCTGCCCCGAATCCCCTCCTATTTCACACTCACAGTTAGAAGACATAAGATGTCTGGCTGCTGCTTCACATTCACCCGTCTCACACCAGTGCTTCGAGAGGTGGGTAATGTAGAACTTTCCCAGAAACACACTAAATTTTCACATTTTTAATGGCACTCTGTAGTTTCTGTAGGTGTCCAGAGCTCACGTAATGGAGAGAAGTGTAATGATGTATGTGCCTGTACATATATATATATATATATATATATATATATATATATATATATATATATATATATATATATGTGTGTGTGTGTGGGTGTGGGTGTGGGTGTGGGTGGGTGTGTGGGTGTGTATAGTTATCATAAATTTGTAACAGTTTCCAAAGAAACTGTGACTAAATGAAAGATGGAAAAAATTAGTGTTCCAATAATTCAAGCAATTTTCAGACAAAATGTTTCAGACTTATTAATACTATTATTTTTGGATAAGTTTACATTTCTCTGAAGTAAATGAAACAAGATATCTTCTGAGGCATATATAGCGTACTTTTGCCATACATTCCCTCCAACAAGACATTTTTTGTTCATAATACGACCAATAGCGACCGTGAATTATATATGGTCCCTCAGTGTTACTGTAACTATTGACAGAACGGCATGAAACATATTTCTGTTACCGCGTGAAAGTTCTTTGTAGTTGTGAGGAGGCCATTGTTAGTGTGTGTGTGTGTGTGTGTGTGTGTGTATGAGAGAGAGAGAGAGAGAGAGAGAGAGAGAGAGAGAGAAAGGCATGGGCTATGATCCATCTTGAAAGGCAATGTAATACGGAATAACTTAGCGTGAGAGAAACACAAGAGTTTTAATGGACATCTTCAAAAAGGGTCGGAATTATCAAATGTACACTTATTAGGTAATATTTAACCCCTTAATAGCAATGAAATCTATTGATTATATTCATTCCACTGCCAGAAATTATGACGAACTTGAGAAAGAATTTTGATCTGACAAGGGTAGATTTAGTCTTGTTTTACTGTTTACTTTAAACACAAGTGTTCCCTAAGGTGGTAGTCGTCTGGAGGGAGATAAAAATTATTATACTCTTGCTTGTTTTAGGCAGGATTTGCAGCTTCACGGATCTTGAAAACAAAAGTTAGCACTGCGAAAGGGGAAGAATGATGACTTTAATTATGCTCAGGACTGCCCATGAATCCATAAGGTTATATATATATATATATATATATATATATATATATCCCACTGGAGCCCAGTGTCCCGAGTATTTGACAGAACCGGGAGTTTTCAAGTCTTTGTAAAGTAGGCAACCCCCGGGTAGGAACCTATGAGCTTCGCGACTATGAGCCGATAGGCGGAGGGCGGTAAGCTCAGTACCCTCCCGGTGCAATGCTTCGTCCAGCACCCCTGGGATCCAATGGGATATATATATATATATATATATATATATATATATGGAAGAATGCTAGCGCGTAATTGTATGAAAAATACACCGCTTACGAAGAGGTTCTGTAGTCTTCTATGACGACGGGAATACAGTTCACTGTGCAGTAGACAACACACACACACACACACAGTCCGTCTCCCCCCGCAAGTTTTCTGGTCTCCCTGAAAGCCCTTGATATTTACTCACCCCATTTCTTACCTCTTCACCTTTCCAGTCCTAATGCCTTTCCCTTGACTTCTTGCCTTTCTTTTTTCTACGCTTTCCTGTGTGTGTGTGTGTGTGTGTGTGTGTGTGTGTGTAAGACTGGGCACAAGCTTCAAGGATTTGTTCGCTAAAGCCTATCAGTTCTGCCGTACGTGCCACATATTCACGTGTCAACACAATATAGTATATTTCATCCGTCCAAACTGAATACTGTATATGCTAGGGCTGTCTTATGCATTAGTATGATGGTAGTAGTGTGCATGTTTTGTGCCGTGTCTGGGGTGTTGTGGACGATCAGTTAAAATTTGCCATACAGTACGAGTAACAGACTAAGTGTATCATACTGTTTCCTGCCCAGCCTCGGATCAGACTAGTATCATTTCAGATGGTAAACCACTTATTTATCACTTTATTTTTATTTTTTACCATTACCCTTGCTCCCATACAATCTTGTTTTTACAGTACATACTATATAACCTTTTCATTCCACCACCCACTACATCATACGTAAAAGTTTTTTCACCAGATTGCTAAGATACAGAAATACATTTCTCATTTAATAATAGCGTAAACATTCGTCTCATGCTAACAAATAAACCCCATAACACTTAAGGTTTTTCAAACATGTCTCGTAGTTATTCTTTAGGCCAGAACGAGGAACTTATCATCTCTCATTTTAAAATTCTTGCGTGATGTCACTTGTCAGTCCCTTTGTAAACTTGCGGTCGAGCAGAAGAAAAAGTCAGCGGCTTAAGCTTAATGCCTAACTAGTACACTACATACGGACCTGGTATTCCTGTACCAGGCGATGCTACGACACGCAACCGTACAACTTAGTTTCGGTGTGTTTCAAGTCTTGGTTCTTACAGACTGGGATAAAGACCTTACCCAATAATCTCACAGGCATTGCTGGCGATGGACCCAGGATGTCTCATCCACTGGCCAGTGTCCTGCTGAACACACCACTTCACCAGACGAGACGTTTTGTTTGGGCCGCGTCTGGGTTGCTGTCCAGTAAAATCGTTAGATTTCAAAAAATTATTTTGTCTTGGTAATGTTTAACCTCCCCTGTATGGTAGTGCATCTTCAATTTCATCGTTAGTATCCCCCAGGCATTTTTTTCATTCTGAACAGGTGGGGTTAGCTACGATCTTCATAAACCCCACCAGTACGCAAGATCTCTCCTAAGCTGAATAAAGCCGTGAGGCGGCAGCATGACAAAACTGTTACAAAAAATAGAAAAAAAGTTTCCATATTTGAGATATACCAAGTTCATTGAAATATTGCAAGTATAATTTTAAGTTTATTCCCTTTCTGGCGTTTTGTAATAATAGCTACCATCCATCCATCTCTCCATCCATCACTAAATCCTATGTTGCCCAATTAGGTGCGTAGGAGCCCGGGACTAGGCAAGTTGGTCCTGACATTTAAGATGAGAGTGATCAGCCTCACACATCCCTGAGTGGCATTACGTGAACAATAAACCCTGACCATCCCTTGGATATAATTCTACACCGGCTCAATCCCATCGGAGCGCCTTAATTACTCACTAAATCACCAGGCGCCATAATTTGGTTATATGGTTACCACCCAGCGTAGTAAATGGTTTCCTGGTGTACAGGAAACCATTTGGCTTGTCACTCAGTGTAGAGTCACCCACAGGCAGAAGGAAGAGGAAAGAATGAAGGAAAGAAGGACAGAAGAGGGAGTGTAAAGTCACCTGCACGCAGAAGGAAGAGGAAAGAATGAAGGAAAGAAAGACAGAAGAGAGGAAAGGGCAGACACCCAAAGCAGCACTACATCGAGTGAGTGGATGGTGAGCGCCCCCAGCTACCGTATATTAATAGTCTTGGCCAGTGGAACGTGACATGACCTTCATTACGTCAAAAGTCAATTGCAATGTGGGAGAAAATGCTGCGAATTTGGTTCACACACACACTACAAAATTTATCCGACATTAGAAGGGCACGGTTAGTTCCTGTGAAGTTTGTAATTCTCGTAGTTCCCTAAATTATACCTATTCACTGCAAACTGACGCTGCTCTTTACAAAGATAATAAGGTATCACACTGGACAACTGTATGTCAGTGGAATATCTAATACTTAATGACACTTGCCTCTGTTGTCTGACCGTCGATGAGATGGAGCGATGGAGTGGAGAGAAATAAAACCGAAGGGGTGAGTTGGAGGGAAGAAAACTAATTGACAATGGACAGACGACGTGAAGGCGATTTGTTTAAGGCCACCCCTAATGGGATTAAAGCTTCTAGCAATGAATACATGAATTCACAGACATCCTATACGATAGTGAAAGTGGGCGTAATAACTAATGTTCAAGTTTGAACCTTCCCTCCTTAGTAGCATACAACTGTCTGCAGATGGCAGGTGCTGACATTAGTTTTGTTATCACTGGTGGGATATTCTCATGTAGTTGTTGGTGGAGAGCCCACCATACACGTACTGGATGCAGTACCACCTTTCTGGAGACTCTACACCGGGTAACAAACCTTTGGATACTCCAAAAAATTATTTACCTACCACATTGAATGCTACAATATTATAATCAAATGATACCTGTTGATCTAATGGGTTAAGGCGTTACTACAACAGGCCGTGGCTCACAAGATTATATTTGTGAGATATTGTTGCAATTTGCTAATCATCCAGCATCGTTTATGTATTCATTTATTCCATATTAATTATACCCAGCAACGTATGTAATAATTTCAAATGATTAACATAGTGGACTTGGTACCACAGTTAAGCATAAACTGAGGCAGTACTAATCTGAAGGAAAGGCTTAGATTCCTGCCAATCAGCTCCACAAAGATCATTAAAGCAGACCATCAGTTTTCTTTCTTCCAGCCATTCCGTATAACAAAATTCGTTATGGTCGATGTCACACCCAAGTCCTCCATTGCACTGCTGGCTAAATAGGGACAAGGAAAAACAAAAAAAAACATTGTCCAAGAGTCTGACCTACCCAGCAGTCGAACACATGTTATTCCAGCCGCAAATTGGACGAGCTAATCAATGCCGCTGACTCCCTGGGGCACTAATTACAACAGAGAAAAAGGTGATACTGGACAAACAACTCGATAACAATTGAATGCCAGAGCTGGAAAGCGATAATTAAAATAGTGAATGGAGCAGAACAATAGCGCAGAAGAACACCATCCAATGTAGCGAGTGTCGGAATATAATTACTCAAACAACTAATACATCGGCACCTACATCTCATTCTCAGCAGAATAATAACATATAACGTTAGCTGGAGCAGAAGACTAGAGTAGTTCCGACCATTAGAGTTAACGGTACCAATAATAACATCCAGGTTCCCATGGCTCACTCGGTTGAATATAACCAGTAAAACCTTTGTCTGCACGGTGCGCGCGAGGCAATTCATATCCGAAAGCATTGAAATGTCGCCTTACACCCCGAGGATGCCTAGAGTATATTGATGGCTGTCTATCAACTTTCATACCTTTACGATAAACTGTCTGGACTGAGGTCCTCTTTTGAAGATTTTCTACATGCTGTACTTGGCGCGTGTCACGTGCTACGTGCACCGCCTGGGTATGATGAAACTTATCAAAAACAAATCTTAAAGAATTAGGCCATCATATGGTGCAAACCATGCAGTGATCGGAGATGTGATTGTTAAGACAAAAGTTTCTCAAAAGCATTATGGTCGGGCCAGATCGGGCCAGGTCGGGCCGCTCCTCATCTGTGAGAAACTGCCACTACTTGATGCAACCCGGCCCGACCGTAACGTTTTTGGGAAGCATATATCTCAGCAAACACAATATATATATATATATATATATATATATATATATATATATATATATATATATATATATATATATATATATATATATATATATATATATATATATATATACACAATGTGTGTGTGTGTATGTGTGTGTGTGTGTAATTCACCGGGTCGGTCAGGATCACTTGATGGTCGTGATCGTCAGCTTTTACCCTCCCGGAAGGGAGCTGAGAGCTCATATAGTCCGATCTAAGGGCAAGGCTATGACCTTCACACACGCACACACCCGTTCCCTTGCTCAACGGGGACAGTAACCACCCACCTAGTCAGTGAAACTTTTCGCAACCTGAGCGAGGCGGGAACTCCCGTCTACCAGATGGCAGGCGAGAATGCTACCACTGAGCCAGCGAGCGGTGTGTGTGTGTGTGTGTGTGTGTGTGTGTGTGTGTGTGTGTGTGTGTGTGTGTGTGTGTGTGTGTGTGTGGAGCCATTATTAACTTCATCAATAATGAAATTACTTTGTTAACTGAATACGATTGTATAATGTCAGCCAAAGTAATTAAAAATGACATTTCTAATAGTCGAACAGGCTTAATAACAAAAAGCGAAGGACGTCCAGAATTAAAATGCGCAAATGTAAAAACAGCAGACATTCCTCATCAAAAACTTTGCCTCTCTCGGCCACAAGAATGACGTTCTTAGGCTGACTAGTCAAATGAAAATCCTTCCCTTACCCCTCTCCCCCACCCCACCTCCTTTAAAGATGAGGGAGCTCTGCCTTAATTACAGGTCCGGTTCATTAAAAGTTTGCAGACGAGACTTAGAAGTTGTGGGAAAGAAGGAACTCCACATCTCTCGCTGTCTTACCCCTCCGATGAGCTTGAAAGTTGGCCATCAGATCTGCGAGCGGGCCTGACAACCAATAATTTGAGAGACTCGGAAAGTTGTCAAGCAAGTTACTTTATGATTCTCAGGGATAATAATGAGTTAGGAACAAAGTACAGTCTGTGTACTGCATTTTCGCTTCCGTGCAGCCACTCCCAGCTGGAGTTACCCAGCACAATAATAGCTGTCATATACTGAAGTAAAATGATGTTACGGTGTTTTGTTATATTTATGGTCCCAGGCTCATCTGAAAGTAAATTCAGTGGAATCCTGGTTACTTGCCCTTCGGCTGTGGTCCACCACCACCCTTTCAGGGAATGAAAATGGAGATGAGGGGCGTTTGTACAACTGTACAACAGGCTCGTCCATGTGAAAATTTTCTTATCCAACAAAAGCTATATATCTATTGCCAGACGCCCCAATCTCGTTTGGGGTGGCCACAAACAAATCGCCTCCATGTACCCCCTCCACAATATGTCTACCCCCGATGTATATATGTTCCCCCCCCAATGCATACATGCCCCCACTAAATTTGCTAGGTCAGCATGCTCTCCCACGCCTGAAGACGGCGTTATTGCATCAGTTGATAGCAGACTGCCGACACGGGTAGACTGTTTTACTGTGAGCTTGTAATAAACTCCTTATCTAGCTGTTTGTACACGGAGTTTCTATCACCAAAGTATTGCAAGTTACATTTCGTAGCAGCGGTGTTTCGAACCATCACATTCTGACCGCCTCCTTGGATTTTTAGTGATACAACAAGATACACGACGTCTCGCATCTGCCAGCCTTGCCCCTCCTCCGTGCCTCTAGTGGTGTCATACCTTGGCTGTGCTTTTCGAGTGTACCATTTTTCTCGCCAGTCCTCACCTCTCAAACAACCGCACCCATACGCCTTCTTCCTGACCGCAAGTGTCACCGTCGCCGACCTACGCACCTGTTGCACCTGTTCCGGACTCATCATAGCTCCTGCCCCCACGGTGCCACTTATCACTGTCTGCCCGCTGTCTGCCCACCACCATTCTCTGCATTTGCAATTCACCAGCTCTACACCTGCCTTGCGCCGACATCTGCCTCACCACCCACCACCGGCCTCCGCCGTCGTCCGCATCTGGTCTGCATTACGGAGCCTCCTAAGACCGCCACTCCCTGCCGGTGATTCATAGCGGTGTCTCCTCTCCTCTCCGCCCAGCTGTCTCTACCCCGCAGCCCAGCCCCGCCCAGCTCCGCCCCGTCGCCCCGCCCCGCCCCGCCCCGCCCTAGCCCAGCTACGCCCAGCCACCCTGCACGTCATACCTCTCGACACTCCCGTTTCTCCTGTGTAACTATAGTATATCTTTCCTTTCTATAGAGATTATCCTCGATTTTCTCTACAGATTGGTTATTGTAAATATTCCATCTCATTTCCAATGCCCCGTTTTCATCTTCACCTACGTTATTTATTATCCATCTCATCCTTCGCATTTTATTTAAACCATCCATGCCCGCACCTTCATTCATTTTCACACCTAGTGTATTCCATTCTCTCATTGTTATTTATACATTTCCACCTACGTATCCATCTTCATCCTTTCATCTTCCATTGCCGCATTAAATGTCATACTTTCCACGTCAACCGCTTACCACCAGCCCTCTCGACCCGGAAACATCACCTGCTCATACCCCGTCTGCCGACTCTAACACAATCACTCATTTACGAAGTGGCAAAGAGTACCACCGCCCTGTCCCTGAGACTCCCGTTTCACTTCCCGCAGAATCACTTACTACCCGTCCTACCCTCGTAAATCCAGATACCTCCTCCTCTACTCCTGCCTCTACTCTCCCTTCTTCTTCCTCTACTCTTTCCCCTGTCGTTCCCTCTTCTGCCTCCCTTCATACCCCGCCTTGCTCGCCCTTAACTGCCACTACCTTCTCTCTCTCCCACACCTCTCCTGCCACCACTTCTACACTTCCAGCCATGGCCAACCCTCCACAGTCTATCTATCTCGACGATGCCAATCGTCCCAAATTTACCGGCCAGGACCCAACTTGGTCTGTCTATGATTTCCTCAGAGAAGTCGAAACTGAAATAAATAATAGACAAATTACCGAGGAATCGCTCAAAGTAGCTTACCTCCTCGGTCGCTTGCATCACGGTAAATCAGACATCGGATCCGCAATCCATGCAGGACATTTCGATAGCATTCGTACTTTTGCTGATTTTCGTACGGAACTCATCAGCCTTTGTTGCCAGCATTCAAATACCGCGTCTCTCATGGGATTCATTAATCTCCTAAACCAACTAGATGAGGACTTGCGCGTCCCAGCGCAATATGCCAAGCTCCGCGAAGCTGCCGCCGCCATGAAAGCAACTAGTAGCGAGATGCTCCAATTACTGGTAGGCACGAAATGGTTAGAAGACAAGAATGGCGTTCCAATACTTTCACTCACCAACTTTGCTGACTTAATTGGTTACCTCAGATTCCTTCACTGGCTTACTCCTAAACAGCGAGAGCTAGCCTTGGAAATCGGTTTCAATCCAGGAGATAAAATTATTCAGGTCACTAAAGCCATTCATGAAAGAACAGGTTCGAACTACACGCGTCAGGGCACCACCCAACCCTTGGCCTCCTCAGTCTGTCACACCTCCACTACCCCAAACCAATCTCACTCCCGTCCCACCACACGCGGCAGACCTGCCACACATCGCTCTCCTACCGCAGGTCGTGATCAATCTAGCGCCCGACGGAACAGACAATCTTCGATTCTTTGCTGGTACTGTGGTCATCCTGGACATCGAGCATCCAGTTGCGACCGTACATACGGACGTCCTCACTCCCAAACCAGACAGCGTACGCCTTCCCGCTCACGTCGTCCACACTGCAAATACCACAAATCAAGCACGACTCACACCACTGAGGAATGTCGTTACCTGAACCGCCCACAGTCGGGGGAAGCGCCGCGCCCGTATCGGACCAATATCACGTAGAACCAGAAACCCAACTCCCCATCCGCCATGTAGGTTCCATAACATCCTCGGGTTTAGTCATTCTTGGAAGCAGTCATGACATACCAACGTCATTCTTCTTGGACACAGGATCTATAGTAAATCTCATCTCCGAAAATTCCTTACAAATTATTCATCGCCATCACAGCCACGTCAGTTTCCTAGAACCACCAGACATACGCCTATGTGGTGTTAACGGCTCAGAGTTTAAGGTTAAGGGAAGAGTCACCCTTGAAGTCAAACTCCACAGAGCTTTGCCCCCTATCCTCATTGAATTTCATGTCACGAATGACTTGCAGTATCCCGCAGATGCCCTTATTGGTTTCTCCACCATGGCACAACATTCCATTGCATTATTACCTGCTTGTGGTAGTATAGACATTTCTGGATTCCCGGTTTACACTATGGAATGTCCCCGTCCTGTTCTTACGATCAAATCAGTCCTTCAGTTACCTCTGTCCCTATCACTACCAAAAAGTCCAACCCAGCCCAAACCACCACTATCATCATCTGAGAATACAGAGATCATTCCTTTACTGACTGCGAGCAAGGACATAAATTCCTCAATGTCTCCTGATACATCATCTCAGCCCTCGAACATGGCTCTTATATCCTCTCCCGACAACACTATCGCTGACTCAGACATGTCTCAGTTACCTACCTCACACAGTCTGAATGATCTTCTCCAACACGCAGAGACGAAACGTGCAGTAACGAATACGTGCACAATTTTGTTACCCCATGAGTTCACCAAAGTCTCTGTTTGTGTCGCCGGTGCGAAAGAAGGAGTGGATGTACTAACCCAACCTGAGACGTGTTGTGTGAATGGCTTGACTTATGAGTCAGCGTGGTGTACAGTCTTAGAGGACAGTTTATGCTACCTGTACTTGCTCAATGTCACAAATGCTCCACTAAAACTTAAAAGTGGTGTAAAGATTGGAGACTTCCTAGTATACCCAACGGCCGTAAAGGTGTGCCAGGATTCCTCAATTCCTACTATTCAGACTGATGATACGCCAATTGGTGTATGTACTATTAACTCTACGGGATCTGCGCCGACACATTCACCCAATATGCTCTCACATCTCACTTGCACAGATTTCCCTGAACATACGCCTCAACTCCTCGACCTTCTGACCTCGTACAGAAACGTGGTTGCCTTACCCGGTGAACCGATGGGTAGAACAGACCTTGTCAAACATACGATTGAACTACTCCCAGGAACTCAGCCGATTTACATACCAGCGTATCGATTGCCTCACAGCCAGAGAAAGCAAACAGATCAAATGGTACAGAACATGTTAGACCAGGACATTGAACCCTCCGTCAGACCATGGAATAGCCCACTTTTCTTGGTACCAAAGAAGGACGGCAACCTTAGACCAGTAGTCGACTATCGTAAGGTCAATTCTGTCACCGTTCCAGACCGTTTCCCGCTACCTGTCCTCACTGATTTGCTAGAATCCCTTGGTGAAAATAACGTAGTCTTTTCATCTTTAGACCTCCTCAGCAGGTACTGGCAGGTCGAAATGGAAGAGTCCTCTCGCCCAGTTACAGCCTTTAGCACCCCTTCCGGACATTTTCAGTTTAAGAGACTCCCTTTTGGTCTGAGAAATGCTCCCTCCGTGTTCATGCGACTTATCCATTCAGTCTTCAGCGGTATGATGGGACACTCTCTTTTTGCTTACCTAGATGATATCATTGTTGTGAGTAAATCCATCCCTGATCATTTTACCAAACTCCAGCAAGTCTTTGAACGCCTCCAGCTCGCAGGCCTGAAAATCAATCTCGGTAAATGTGACTTCCTGCGAAAGAAAATCAAATTCCTAGGCCATGTCGCAGATGCACAAGGCATTCATACTAATGAGGATAAAACTAAGGCGATCATTAACTTCCCAGAACCTACCACTACCGACGCTGTACGAAGTTTCCTGGGCCTCAGTGGCTATTATCGTCGCTATATCAGGAATTACGCGCAGATCGCTGCTCCTCTGACCCACTTACTCAAGCAGAATGTGCCCTTTGTTTGGACTAACGACCAGTCACAGGCTTTCCAAAAGCTAAAGACAGCTCTTGTAAATGCCCCTATTCTAGCGTTCCCTGATTATACCACACCCTTCCTTCTCTGCACAGACGCCTCAGGCACTGGACTTGGTGCCGTTTTGATGCAACTCGATGAAGCATCAAGGAAGCGCGTAATAGCGTATGCTAGTCGCACCCTTACAACTGCTGAACGTAACTACAGTGTCACAGATCTCGAAGCACTAGCGGTAATCTGGTCCTTGAAACATTTCAGAGATATCATCTATGGTTATCCAGTGCATATCCAAACAGACCACCTTCCACTATGTGATTTGTTCAAAAATCGCAACCTAACAGGTAGGTTAGCTAGATGGTCTGTCATCATCCAGGACTTTAATCCCACTTTTCAATATGTACCAGGCAAGTTGAATGTAGTCGCAGACGCACTCTCACGTCACGTAGCAGCAGCTATAACATCACTGCAGTCTGAAGTAACTGAAAATACTACACTAACGTCAGAAGTTGTTCGAAACTTTCAACGCCAAGACCCAATGTGGTCCAAAGTCATTTATTTCCTAGAATCTGGCGATGCCTCGACCTTACCTACTCTGCCAGTATCACTAGATGAGTTCATGCTAGATGATGATCTCTTGTACAGGAAAACAATGCTAACAGGCAAAGATATGCCCAATCGCGAAGTACGCCAACTTGTTGTCCCCACTGCCCTGATACCTAAGGTTCTTCATATTGTTCATAATACTCCTCAAGCTTCCCATCCAGGTAAAGATCGATGCTTGCGCCAAGCACGTCTCAAATACTATTGGCCAACCATTCGCCGCGATATCAATGCCCACTGTGACTCTTGCCTCTCCTGCCACCGCCACAAAGAATCAACCGGCTTACCAGCACCTCTCTTACAATACCCAATCCCATCACGACCATGGGAAACTGTCTCAATCGATCTCTTAAAACTTCCTCTCACAGAATCTGGCGCTGAGTACTTGTTCGTAGCGGTCGACCACTTCTCCCGCTACTGTGTCCTCGTTCCCCTCTCCGACAAGACCGCGAAGAGCGTTGCCCGTGCCTTTGTAGATCACGTAATTTGCCCATTCAGTACCCCTCATACCATTCTTACTGACAACGGTACAGAATTCAACAATAGCCTTCTAGATGAGATCTGTCGCCACTTTCATATCAGTAAGTGCAATGTCGTGCCTAACCATCCGGCTTCCAATGGCCTTGTAGAACGCCACAACCGAAAAATCTTAGAGTGCCTCAGACATCTAGGCTCCCATAGTTCGTCCTGGTATGACTGGATTCCCCAAGTGGCATCCTCCATCAATAGTTCCATCAATGCATCCATTGCTGAATCTCCCTTCTTCGTCCTCTTTGGCTTTGACAAGGACCTCCCATACTCTCTCTTATCCTCAAAGCCAGAACCCATCTACAACATGGATGATTATGTTAAACTAAAATTGGCCAACTTCCAGACAACCCACCAGTATGTCCAATCCACTTTGGCTTCTTCTCAGGAGGACATGCTGCAGCGCCAACATAAGTCCACCTCTCCTATCACTATCAATGTAGGTGATCTTGTCTTTGCTCGTTCCCATACGCGTTCCTATAAGTTGGATGACAAATTTACAGGGCCCTACCGCGTCCTCACTCAACAAGGCAACAAATTTCACCTCCAGGACCTGTCCACTAAGGACACCAGATGGGTCCACGTCGATGACTTAAAGCGAGCACCCCGTGGCCTCGTGTTGGAAGAGTCACTTCCACAACCTCCTGCCCCCTCTTCCCCTCCTCCCATCCCTCAGTCTCCTTCATCTCCATCTCCACCTGCTCATTCATCAACCAATCAATATCGGTCCAAACTGTGCTCTGCCCATCAACCTCTTCACGACCTCCCCCATTAACTCTACCATGATTTTCTAGGTACGATGTTAGCGATCTCCCTGCTGGCAGTGCTGACCCTCCTGGGGTCTGGGTCAGGTCAGGACGATGGTGGAGTACGTCCCGGGGCCTTGGTCGGCTCGGGAGGCGAGGTAATGCTTATCGACGACATCGCCTCTTTGTGCTACGATCTTGTGCCCCTGGCCGACGTAGCCATTGCCCTACCTGCCTACGCGCACCAGCTCCACGGAATCAGGAACCATCTCACGGCCCTCATGGGGACACACAACCCGAATGAGTATCTCTATAACCTTTTCCTCCCACTCTCCTGGCAGTTGCAATACATAAGTAACAGATTCACTGAGCTCAATGACACATTTTCCATTCAGACACCCGTGGGTCGTTCTCGTGTGAAACGAGGTCTCTTCGACTTCGGCGGTGAGATTCTGAGTGGCTTGTTTGGCGTTGCTACAGCCCGTGACATTTCTGGCTTCAAATCTGATCTCACTCATTTAGCTTCAGCCCTAGAATCACAACGCCGAGTCATTAAAATCCAACACACTATGTTACAGAAGCTCACAACCCAACTCAATGAGGTCACGTCCACTCTAAACAATTTCCCTGATATCTTACAACGCCTCCTTTCAGATCTCAACGTTATCTCTCAGTTCTTCTACCTCAAACTCAACATGGATAATCTCCAACTGGCCGTTGACTCTCTCCTGTCTCAAGTCTTTACCTTGGTTCGTTTCCTAGTCGATGCTATCAATGGACGTGTCACTGCCGACTTAGTACCTGTCTCAGCTCTCCGTTCTGTCCTGAAATGGGCTCACTCCACCTTCGGTCTCTCCCCAGTCCTCCCTTACTCCTCCCTTGAATATTATTATCCTGTTCTCGAAGCCACTCTTCTCACTACATACGTCGTCGTCCATATTCCTCTCCGTTCTGCCATAACCTTTAATCTTTTCCACATCATTCCCTTCCCTTTCCGCCTCAACAACTCCTTGTTACAGGTATCTGTTCCTTCAGAATATTTCCTCCTCTCCCATGATCATCTTTCCGTTGCCTTCCTTTCTTCCACAGACCTCCAGCAATGTTCCTCCCTTACTCCGACCCCCCGTCTCTGTGCTGCCCACCTTTTCGCTATCTTCCCTAGCAGTGCTACACCCTGTGAGTCTGCTTTAGTTCGCAACCATCCCATCTACTCGGCCTGTTCTTTTGTCCCAGCTCCTGACCTCCCGGTCCACCATGCTCACCTCAACCATGTCCAGTACTTCTTCTTTGCTGTTCCCATCTCTGTCACAATCATGTGTCCTGGTTCTTCCGTTCGCTCCATCCCCGCTAGTGGTCTCTACATAGCACCTGACTATTGTACCGTCAAATCAGAGTCCGTCATCACTTATGCCACTCGCTATCACCAAGCTGTTCGTAAACACTCCTATGACATCTTTCAACCAATCAACATGCCTTCAACCCTACCATCTGCCAACATTACCATCACCTCCCCTCACTTGCACATGCTCACCTTCCTCAATGACAGTGATTTCATTATGGATCAATTTTCTCTGGCCTTCAGCCGTTCATGGGTTCATCCGACAGTTGTGTTTCCCCCTGTGGTTATCGCTTTCATAGGTTTTCTACTCATCATCTGTGCAGTGCATTGTTGTGTCAGAAAAATGGTACGTCAACTCCAGGAAATCAGAGTCGCTACAGGCATAGTACGCCCTACACACGACGTCGAAACTCACCCGTACTTAGTGCCCTCACATTCAGTGACTAGCAATGCCATCTGACAATTAACCAAACTGTGAACAGCACTCTGCCTACTAGAAAATGATGGTATTTCTTTCATGCCTTACTCAGTGACAGTGTGTCCTACAGAAAATCCACAAAAAAAAAAAAAAAAAATGAAGGAAGAACAGCAATAGAACTCTCATATCTACTCCTTGTTTTATCATGTATCAAACTATTATTGTGTAATTCCCATTATGTTCATATATCCCTTCGGCCCTTCCTGGATTTGTACCTATTATTCCTTGTATATCTTATATGTATATATCCTTCTAATTCCCTCCCCTCAACATGGCCATGTCTCCCCTACTGCCCCTGTATCATACTTATCCCTTGTACAACCCTCCCCGGTCCTGCCTTACTACTATAATCACCCACCATTTACTTCCTGGTGTCAGGAGACACCATCTCAGCTACCCGGGGGAGTAGTGTACCCCCTCCACAATATGTCTACCCCCGATGTATATATGTTCCCCCCAAATGCATACATGCCCCCACTAAATTTGCTAGGTCAGCATGCTCTCCCACGCCTGAAGACGGCGTTATTGCATCAGTTGATAGCAGACAGCCGACACGGGTAGACTGTTTTACTGTGAGCTTGTAATAAACTCCTTATCTAGCTGTTTGTACACGGAGTTTCTATCACCAAAGTATTGCAAGTTACATCCACGTCGCCCTTTCCCCCGCCATTTCACTGCCCTGCTCCCAACTCACATCCCCCTCTCTCATGTACCTCTCCACTCCATCCCTCCATCTCATCCTCGGCCTCCCCTTCCCTCTTCCCCCCTCCACCTCACTCACATACACTCTCTTCGTCAGTCTTTCACCCTCCATCCTCTCCACATGGCCAAACCACCTCAGTGTGTTCCTCATAACGCTTCCTATCACATCCACATCCACACCACAACGATCCTTTATATCCTCTTTCGTCAGCCTGTCTCTCCATGTGACTCCACAGGCTTCTCTTAAATAACTCATTTCCACTGCTCTCACTCTTGACTTGTGTCCTTCCAACAACGTCCAAGCTTCACTTCCATACATTAGAGTTGGTATCACAATACTGTCATGTAGTAACTTTTTCACTTCCATGCTCACTTCCCTGTTTCTTATCACTGCTTTCAAAGAACCAGCAACCTTTCTTCCCTGCTGTACCCTTTCAAGCACTTCACCCTCCAAACCTCCATCCATACTCATCACACTACCCAAGTACTGAAACGTACTCACATTTTCCAATTCCTCACCATTCAACCTCGCTGTACATTCACTGACTTCCCCTCTCTCAAAGACCATCACTTTACTCTTCCCTACATTCACCTTTAGATTCCGTTTCTTACACACTCTCCCAAACTCATCCACCAAGCCTTGCATCTCTCCTTCGTCTTCACTCAACAACACAGTATCATCTGCAAACAACAGTACAGTGAGTTTCCAAACACTATCCTCACTCACCAGGACCACTCCAACATCCACTACCCTACCTTGTACCTCTTTCATTACCCCATCCATATACAGATTGAACAACCATGGAGACATGACACATCCCTGTTTCAACCCAACTTTCAAAGAGAAAAATTCACTTAGTTCACCATCCACACGCACTGCAGCCTTAGCACCACCGTACATACTCTTCACAGCATTCAACAACTTCCCATCTACTCCATATATTCTTAATACTTTCCACAATCCTTGTCTATCCACCCTGTCATATGCTTTCTCGCAATCCATGAAAGCCACATACAACTTCTTTCCCTTCTCTAGAAACGTTTCCACTAATGATCTAAGAATGAATATCTGATCTACACAACCTCTTCCCTTCCTAAAGCCTCCCTGTTCTTCTCCAACTAATTTCTCTGTTCTTTCTCTAACTCTGTCAATAAGTATCCTACCATACACTTTTCCTACTATACTAAGAAGACAAATGCCCTTATGATTACCTCACACTTCTTTTTCCCCTTTTCCTTTGTACAAGGGAATAATTATACCTGACTTCCAATCCTCCGGGACTCTACCTTCCTCCCAGGCCAATCTGCACATCTTCCACATCCATTCTACTACTATCTCTCCCCCATGCTTCAGCATTTCACCAAACACTCCATCAATTCTTGGAGCTTTCCCCGATTTACCTTTCTTCATTGCTTCCACAACTTCTATCCTACTGATTTCTTCCTGTCTTCTCACCTCCCTCCTTTTCCCAGCCATTCCTCTGCCACTTATACTCGCATCACTTCCATCCTGTATGTTCAACAATTCCTTAAAGTGTTCTCTCCATCTGCTCACTTTTTCTCCCTTCACCACTAGTAATCTACCATTTTTATCTTTCACTCCCCTGCTAACTTCACTTCCACACTGTCTTACTCTTTTCACCTCTTTCCAGAACATTTTCTTACAGTCTCTCCACTTTACACTCAAATTCCTTCCAAATTCCTCATCCACTCTCTTCTTACTCTCTCTTACTAATCTTTTCACCTCTCTCTTTCTTTCTACATATAACTCTCTCTTCCGCCTCTCAACTTCTTCCACGCCCCTATTTCTCATCCATTCATTGTATGCTTTCTTCTTTTGTGCCACAGACTGCCTGACCCCTTCAGTCCACCACGTTGTTCCTTGCACCCCCCTCCGTCTTCTCTTCCTTCCACACACCACATCACATGCTGCACTTATTTCTTTTGTAAATATCCTACACACACCTTCCACGTCTCCCATCTGCTCCAATTCATATTAGCCCAATCGTTCCTCCACTTCTCTCTTATACTCTGCCTTTTTCTCATCCTCTTGTAATCTTTCCACTCTCCTTGCAACTACTCCTTCCTCTCGTCTTTCCCTTCTTCTGTTCCTCCATCTTACTTGAATCCTAATTCTGGCCACCACCAAGCAGTGGTCAGAAAGTCCACTCCCCCAACCTCTAAGTTCTTGCATCCATTACACATCTTTGCATCCTTTCATCCACACACACATAATCAATCATTGCCTTCCTTTCATTCAGTTCACCACCCACCCTTCTCATCACTCGCCATGTATACCTGTGGATCATTTTATGCCTGAAGAGGGTATTGGCTATCACCAACCCCCTCCCAGCACAAATGACCACTAACGCACTCCCATTCTAATCTATCTCAGCAGGCACACCCCGCTCACCAACTATTCCATCAACCTTCACATTCCCAACTTTACCATTCATATCACCGATCAAAAACACTCTCTCATTCCTTCCAAACTTTTCCATGCACACTTCTACATTTGTCCAGAACTCTTCGCTCACTCTTCTAGCATGATCTTCCGTTGGAGCATACACACACACAATCGCCCACATTTGTATTCCAACTTTCAACTTTACCCACACAATCCTTGACCCAACTGATCCATACTGTCTTATGCTCTTCTTCCATCTTTTACTCACAACTATACATAGTCCTTCCTTTGCCCTCTCATTCTCACCTACTCCTGCAAATATACCCCATCCATACTCCCATTCTCTCACACTTTCTCCTCTCCATTTTGTTTCAGTTATTCCACATACATCCACTTTCGCACCCTCAAGCACCTGGACAATCTCTCTCTCTTTCACCTCATCATTCGCTCCTCTTACATTCCATGTACCCATTACCAAGTCCTTTTTCCGGTCCTGGGTCGTCATCGTTTGGTCAGTCCTTGTCTGAGGCTCCTTGTTTTTTTTTTTTAGTTAGTTGTTTTCCGGAGAGGGGCACTAACCCTCCGCCAACCCTTTTAGTCGCCTTTTACGACAAGCAGGGATACTGGGGGAGTATTCTTGAATAAAAAAAAACCCTACCCCCAGAGGGCAAAAAACTAATAGCTCAAAAACAGTAAAGACTTTGATAAAGGCCTACTGACAGTACAAGGACCTTTAAGGCAGCTAATTAGTTATGCCTGTACCATTAGTCCCCTACAATATGACCAGCATGTCGATGCTACATCAAGGTTCCCAGTTGTAGTGCTGGTTGAACAGGGACAAAGAATAAGTATTGTATATGGAAAGCTTTAACCTTTTTGTGTTTTCGTACTGTAAGTGTACCGAATAGTCTTCATTTTGAATGCACTTTTTTTTTTAGACTGATTCCTTTATCTTAAATAAAATACTAAAAAAAGGAAATAAGTCATTCTTGAAAAACACATCGCTGCTCGTCCCTCTGCGTCTGAGATATTTTCCAGATCGTCAAATGTCAAGAACTTTTATGACTACGATACAATATCACCACTGAAAATATGTTTAATGACTTTCGTATATTTTCGCCGGGAAGAGATAAGTCAACTGGAATGCAACTTCAGAAAATGTCAGCGATCTGAAAAACAACCTCCACGTTAACTCGACACGGGTCGGTTTTGTAAGAGCACTCTAAGCTACAGATGATATGACACCAGCGTTGTACATGATTTGGTTGTTTGGCTACAAGTTCCCATG
>NC_136987.1:14184190-14544190 GCF_032717465.1 Coenobita brevimanus | reverse complement strand
ATCTTCTTTTGTTCCACAGCTCGTTTCACCTCATCATTCCACCATGCTGTCCCTTGCACACCCTTGCATCTCCTCCTCACTCCACAAACCACCTCACACGCTGTGCCTATCTCTCCCGTAAGTATCTTACATACGTCTTCCACCCCTTCCATCTGCTCTAGCTCATACCTTCCCAATCTTTCTTCCACTATGCTCTAATACTCTACCATTTTCTCACTATCTTGCAAATTCTCCACTCTTCTCACAGGAGGTGTTTCCTCCTGTCTTCCCCTTCGTCTCCTCAACCATTTTCTTTGCAGCTTTAACTTGGCCATCACTAAGTGATGGTCCGAGACTCCATTCCCCCACCCTCTCCACACTCTTGCATCCAACATTTGTCTTCTCATTCGCTCATCCACACACACGTAGTCTATCAATGTCTTTCGATCAACAAGTTCACCACCCATCCTCCTCATTACTCTCCATGTGTACCGGTGGATCATCTAACGTCGAAAGTAGGTGTTGGCTATTGCCAGCCCCTTACCAGCACAGATGTCCACCAAAGCAACCATTCCCATCTATTTCAGCTGGCACACCCCACTGACCAACCACTCCATCCACTCGTACATTTCCAACTTTGCCATTCATGTCTCCAATCAAAAGCATACATATATATAATATATATATATATATATATATATATATATATATATATATATATATATATATATATATATATATATATATATAAATTAATAATAGTTTATCACATTTTAAACTGGTATAGCTCAAGTGTGCTATGGCACACCTAATGTCTGACTTGGCTCGTATCTCTGATTTGGGGTAAAAATAATCTTGTTGTTTTTAATGCATCAAAGACTCAGTTTTTACACCTATTAACCCGTCAAAATCTTCCACAGGAGTACTCATTAATGTTTAACAATATCTAGCTCAATCCTGCATCATCCTTGAACATGCTTGGGGTTTCATTCACACGGGACTTATCTTAGAAAAATCATATTGCATCTCTTGTAAAATCTGCTTCCAAGAGATTGGGTGTGCTCACTTGACTCCGTGCCCTCTTTACCCGTGCACAGTTGTTGACTTTATACACGGATTTTATTCGACCCTGTTTAGAGTACAACTCTCATGTGTGGGGAGGCTCCCCACATACAGCTCTTCTCAATAGGGTGGAGTCAAAGGCTTTTCGTGTCATCAACTCTCCTCCTCTTACTAGCTCCCTTCAATCTGTCTCTTCGCCGCACTGTTGCCTCTTTATCTCTTTTCTATTGCTACTTCAGTGGTCACTGCTTCTCTGAACTGTCTGCTTGCACCCCTCCACCTCTACGACGGGCGCATAGCACCCGTCTAGCAGCAAACTCTCATCCCTTTGCTGTCCAACTCTCTAATGAAAGAGTTAACCGTTACTCTCTGTCCTTCATTTATGTAACAGGTCGACTCTGGAACTGTCTTCCTCTGTCTGTATTTCCTGCTTCCTATGATTTCCAAGTCTTTCAAACGCAGTGTGTCCAGGCATCTCGAAATGAACGGATCTTGAATTTGGTTCTCTTTTGTATGTTTTTGTTTCTTTCTTGGAAGGAACGTTAATGCGGGCTCAGCCTTTGGTTCCTTCTTCCTCGCATTAAAAAAAAAAAAAAAGTTTGTATTATTCTCATATGTGTCAGAAAATGAAAATGAGTTACATTTCATTCATGGATTTTTTTTTTTTGTTTAATCTTGCTTGTTTCTTGGAACCTCCCTAATCAGTGTGATGTTCACTGGATGCTTTGTCTTGGAATAAGCCACAACAATGTTGGGCCGTCCTTACACCGTACTTATGCTTTGAGATCCTGGCTTACAAGTCTTTCCCAGATTTTCCCATGTACAGTATATTAAAGGTTTTACATGGAACTTTATACTCGTATACAGCACTGAACTGCTTGATGGGCTATTCTTGGTGAGGGTTTTAATGATGGTGTTCTCATACTGGAAAGCTAGCCTACATGAACATGAAGCTTTTTTCAGCAGGTGAACAATATCAAGAAAATTTTAATAGAAAGGGAGGACAAGGGTTATTTGGATGGTTTGGCATTCTGGCCTATACCGGTTGCGTTGGCCAGTTTCTCTTGTGCCCCGCCCCCTACTGATGCCCCGCCCTCTTCCAGCTCTACTCGTTGCTGATTGGCTGAGATAATTATTCTTCTTACTGACAAAATAATGAGCCTTACCACGAAATAGCATCGCATTATTTACTTTTACTTTGAATTCATTTCTTTATGACAAAGGAAACACTAAAATTTGCTAACTGAATCAAAATCTGTTTGAAAAGAACCAACCAGCCTCCTCCCGCGACTGCAGCTGAGTTTTCCCGCCAAGAAAGTTCGGACCTTGGCAATAACACATCGCAGCTGTGCCGCTATTACTGTTAAACATATTAAGTCACCTATTTGTCATGGCTGGTAAGTTACCACAGTATCATAACCATAATGTAACTTTCCCTATTTATTTCCTTAATATCAGAGGCTTGAATATAGAAGTAGGAAAACGAAAAGTCACTGGCTTCGCTTCGAAATGAGAAATCTCATTCTATACAAGTGAAATCAGTAAAATCTTATAGAGGGAAAAGGGTTTTGTGTGTGTGTGTGGATACCATATTTAAGGAAAAATGTCAAAACACTAAGTTCTTTGTAGAAATGTGTACCTTTTTATTTTCATGGAGGGAACTTTCGTTACTTTACAAACCTTTCAGGCCAATGACGTTCCTTGGTACTTTTTTCCAACATCCTTTACTACAAAACATTTCCTAGTAAAATGGAAAAGATATCATTGAAGTTAAGGGGTTAAGTAAAAGTTTTGCTGCTTCGATTGCCGAGAGCGCCTAACATGTTTACCCAATGGTGGCACGGCAAAGACTGGCTCAGAACTCCTACTCTGGCCGACGGGCGAGTGAGCGTGGCCAAGGGGTAAGGGCACAAGAGAAACTGGCCAACGCGACCGGTTTCGTACTTTTGCCTTCATGTTTCCTTGCAGTATTATGACACAGTTAGTATGCTGAGTGAATATTTAAATTTCTCTCCTATGCTCTGAATCATTTGTAGTTCTTCACCTAGAAATTCAGAGTCTGAAACCTGATATGCTCTGTTAAAGAAAATATTTGAACGTCTTGCACTGCAAAATACGAGCATTCTTGTATACATCCCCAAAACTTCCCGCGAGAGAAAAAAATGCCTAGACTTTCTAGCTTCCCAGAGCACCGTCAGAGGACTTATTCTACGAAACAGTTTATTTTTACTGTCTCCGGACAGTTTTATCCAACCTGGATATCTCTACAGTAGTTGTTAAAGGGTTTATGTACGCTACATCTAAGCCTCCCAGTTCAAAATATATCCTCTAAAGTCAAGAATAGCATTCTGAAACACAAACAAAATGAAAAACCCGTAAGCTGAATAAATTTCTCAAGTAGGAGTAATAATATAAAAATTCCGTCATCATAAAGGACCGGTAACAATGGTGACACTGATGCCTTTATCATTTAATAATAAACTTTTCCACAAATTACGCTTTGAAGGTTGTTACTAACCCTTCACTACGATGAGGTCTTTTTTATTCCTGCTGTGTACGGATTGTTTTATTTAGCTCTGTAGAGGTTCCTGAAACTGAAAGTCTGTATATAAGAGAAGAACATATGAGATCATTCCTATGTTGAATGTAATTGGCTTAAGGTTGCAGAATAACCAAATGTCTCTTCTTGGCGAAATAAAATCGTTTACAGGTAACACAAATAAACTTATTCAAGAAATCATGGTAGTAGGTGGAGTGGTAATTGGTGATGAGTCCATCATTCACTCAATCGAGTGTTGCGTTCAGGTGAATCTGCACTGAGTGACAAGCCAGATGGTTTCCTGTCACTCAGGAAACCATTTACAACATTACCTAGTAACAATATAACTTAATGAGGCCCAACTGTCTCCTGGAATAGGGAGCTCCAACCAGCTGTGGCCAGTAAGGGTTTGCATCCAAAGGAGTCTGAGGTTTAAGGCTCACATTATATTAGTCTACTCGT
Organism: Coenobita brevimanus; assembly: GCF_032717465.1. Lineage (NCBI taxonomy): Eukaryota > Metazoa > Arthropoda > Malacostraca > Decapoda > Coenobitidae > Coenobita > Coenobita brevimanus. The sequence continues at coordinate 14,540,148 of NC_136987.1, read as the reverse complement.
GGGCCAATGTGACTGGTCACCATCGTCTTTAATGTTATAACTGAATAGTCTAGCCTCTTACACCTATGCTCCTTATGGGTATTAAAGAATATTAGATATCAGAAGGAATATAGAGTACAGAAGGCGCTGTGGTGGTGAAACGGTTAATTGCACATCAGATTTCACAATATCTATCAGTGATTTTTTCCACACCCTGCCCTAGGGTTGGAAAGGAGGTCCCGATGATGACGATGATGATGATTTTTTCCATCAATCTTTTCAATCTGATGGCGTATTTGCTGTTTGATTTTTCCTTCTTTAGACACTTTTTCAGGCTTAGGCGAGACTTTGAACTGGATAGCTTTGATACAAAGTTCATTAATCCGTTCAATACATGATTTTTCATAAGCTAATAAAACTGTTTCGAGGTAGGAATAAATAACTTCAGATACGTAACCAGATTGAAGGGGTTAACCTAGCAATGAATACCGAACATTGAGATTTCAGAACCATTGATATAGTACTCCTGAAACTAATGTTGAAGATCAGTTCTGGATCTAGAAACTCGTGCTTGTGATATTTACTGCTTCGTAAGAAAAAAAATGGGTGAGCTGAGTACACTGTTGTGGGTGGGATGGGCACGGAATGCAAAGGGTAACAAGCTATGCCGGGAGAAGTGTATCTGTGTAGATGAGTACTGTAGTAGGCGGCTAAAGTGTTCTGTAAAAGCAGGGAGGATATAAAATGGTTGTGGTGGCCAGAAAAGGGTGAGTGGGATGGGCTTTGATCAATGATTCTCAAACTATTGATCGCGATCCAAAGGTGGGTCGCGAGAGGAATTTTGATGGGTCCCAAGGACGTAGAATAGGCCAAATGCTTTCATTGTATTTTTTTTACTTAATGTAAATAGTAATTATCCTTATTACACTGTTAGCATATTCATAACAACTACGATAGGCTATATACCGGTTACTCTCTCTCTCTCTCTCTCTCTCTCTCTCTCTACCCTGTGGGTCGCGAAGTCTTCAAATATTGCAAATAGGGTCACACACTAAAAAGTTTGGGAACCGCTGGCTTAGATGGTGGCACATTAGAAGACAGGGAGGGACGAATACATCCCGTGCGTATGGGCGTTGTATGAGTGGCAGTAGTGGTATAATGATGACTCACAAGCTTTACGAAGAAAAATGTTGGGTTGGTGAAGCAGAATGGGCAGGATGGACGGGGTCGAGTGGGTGTGTAGGCTATGGAAAGGACTGGGAGAGGGGCTAGTGGTGAGGCAAGGAGGTAGTACAGGCTGTGAAAATGGGTGTTGCAGGTTGGCCGATAATATGGCGTTGTAGGTTTGCTGATCATATATGATAATGATCGACGATGACGACGATGACTGTGATCAAAAAAAAAAAAAAATCGTAATGGCTGTGCTTAAGTGGGCGCCTGACTCAACTTTGCACCGAGCTAATAAGGTAAACTCGAACCTAACTTCTGCTAACTCGACAACTGATGTAATGAGGCTGTGCATCGTTGACACTCTTGGAAGGAAGTTATTATTCGATTACGGTAACTTGGTCAACAGGATTTTGCTAATAACTTCTCAAGCTATCAAAGGAATTACCGCATTTTTTTCAGGAGTATACTACAGGATTTTCTAGGAAGCAAGTAACCACTTTCAAAGTAAAATGCTGACACTTTTTTTTTTTTTTTTTTCAGCGATAATATTCAACAGGTCGTCGAGGAAAGTGAACTCCTACATTTACACTGACCGAAGAAAATGAGAAATTATGCACTAGGGTCTTTAAGACAGACAATCGATTTGAATAAGGTCCAATCTTGCCGCACCCGCAATAGTCCAGTCTACTGTAAATCTTTCTCCCCAGCCATGATGCTGGGTGAACAGGCATGAGAAGGGGGAAAAGAAATCCAACAGCCATACCGGTCCTAGAACTGCACCCTCATTCTTCCTGTCGTGAGCCACAGTGAATTAGCTCTCATTTATATTCTCTCAGCTGCAGACCTCTTGTATTATATTCGTGTTATTTCCATAGGGGATGAATCAGCCTAAGGGGGATAGATACAACTTCTATCAGCACCTTCGGCACCAGCCGTCGTTCACTAGTTGAATAAAATTGATGGCAAGTAGGAGGAATAGGCCTAAGTTAAAATCAGACGTCATCGTACTGATTCCACCAACAACTTATTTTTGCAAAGAATGTGAAATGAAACATAACATCTACTTCTCTGTCATCTAAATCTCTGCTGCTTTATCAGGTGCGCAAGGCCTTCATTCATGTTTAGGGAGATCAGCCACTCCTCCTCGAGTGGCATTATGTAGTCTATATTCAGTTTTTATTCACCATCCACACCTCAGATTTAAACCCTTATTTGCCACATCCGGTTGGAAAGGCATAACCCACAAAACTACCATGCGTCTATTTGTTGCGGTGCAGGAAACCACGCAGCTGGGTGTGAGAGTGTGGGCATGAGTGAGGGCATGAGAGAGTGAGTTAAAAGGGTATGTGTGGTAATGGGAGCAAGTGACAGATTCTGACAGACCGGGTGTTAAAGTGTGAGTGAGTGTGGGTGACAGGAAGGAGCAAATGTTCGTTGAGAAGATATCAGTGTTAGTGACAGTGAGTGAGAAACTGTGAGAGCGAGGGTGTAAGAGAGAAATGTAAACAAAATCGAGTGTGTGGTACAGATGTGCTGCAATGAGAATGGGTGAAAGTACATATAAAAGACTGTCATGCCATACAAAATATATCATAATAAAAGGAAAGTTTTGAAAAGTTATAATGCTAAAAGGATAAAAAAAAAAAGTTACTACCAAACTTCCATCTCCACATGTAATTACTAGATGATTTGTATCAGTATTTTTATCATGATTTTTGCATGATTTCTTCCGGGTCATTGTTATGTCAAAACTACTTGAAAAAACGTTATATTATTTACCGGTGTATCAAGGAGTCTGTAAACACTCTACTGTATGTAGTGATGACTCCGATGCGTCCATAAGTCTTAACATGTATAATCATTCTTAACTCACATACATGGGGTTATTGAACTACTTTACGTATCTAGCATTTATCTTCATGCTTCTCTGTCACTAAAACATGTAAAGTAGCTACAACATAACGTTAAAACGCTGAAACCCAATCGATAAAAATCTCAGTTCATCTTTCTTCTTCTTCCTTCTTAGATTCGTCTAACTCTAAAATGACAAACCCCATCTCATTTTTTTTTTCTCTGTTTTTTTATATAGTGGTTTCTTCTGCACAGGATCGAAAGCACGGTAGATAGTGCCCGAAAAGGTTAAAGGCAATAGGTCGAGACTAGTTGGGTCTTTATAGCTTTGATCCGATTTACTGTACACTATACGAAGAGTAAAGAGTGAGCGTTTAGTGAAGTGTTTCAATTATGAGAACTATCGGTCAGAATTTAAGGTCACGGTAAAGTGTCAAACTCTCGACTCTATAACCTAAAATCTATATATCTACCAGTCTATTGCCAGACGCCTTAATCCAAACAAATCGCTTCCATGTCGCCCGGTCCCCCGCCATTCCACTGTCCTGCTTCCAGCTCACACACCCCTCTCTCATATAATTCTCCATTCCATCTCTCCATCCCATCCTTGGCCTTCCCCTCCCTCTCCCCCCTTCCATCTCATTCACGTACACTCTCCTCGTTAGTCTCTTGCTCTCGATCCCCTCCACATGCCCAAACCACCTCAATGTATTCACTTCGGATTAAACTTAGCTCAGCAATATAGGGTCAGCCAGAGACTGAATATTTCCAATTCTGAGAACAATAGGACAAATACAAAATCAAGTCACCACTTTTGATTTTATTTTTAATAAAACATTGTGGAGGTGCTGTTGGTCAGTCAGGCAAGGATAAAGTACGTCAAGTTTCAGAACAATATATATATATATATATATATATATATATATATATATATATATATATATATATATATATATATATATATATATACAAGAAGAATACGTCTTCCGGTAGCCACTACCTAATTTTATACTAGTGAGGATCCAGACGACAAGAGAAATGCATTTTGGAAAACCTTCATTAATAAAAGATCTTATGGCAACTTCGCCTTCAAAATGACAGTTAACTTAAAATGCTAAATAAACACATGTTTAAACTAATACACAAATTCTATACACGTATTTGCTTCTTTTTTTGTGTGTGAAGCAGTACGAATTGCTTATTTGTGCGTGTGTGTGTGTGTGTGTATATATATATTGTTACATAGCCTATGATTTCATCATCTTTTGTGTAATTTTGACGCGCAGTGTGCTGCATGTTTGATCACGAGCGTGTTCTGCCTCAGGCCCCCCCTTCTACCGTTATAGTAGAGTAAGTCGTCATTTCTGTTGTTGAGTGCGGGATTTTCAGCTCTTTGTCCCCATGGCTTCATTTGCGCGTCCTTCTTACAAGTTGTATCAAGCTCTGCCGGCCCCTATATAATGAGCTCAGTCTCTGCATCATTGCCACTTAGATCTGCTCCTCATTTTGTTCACATCTCTGTCCTCCCCTGTACAGATATTATTATTGTGAGTGCTCAAGAAATCTCCAAACATCTAGCAGCTGTGTGTAATTTGAGTATAACTGTTGTATTTTTTCTTGTGCTGTGTAGCATAGGGTTAGTTCTTAGGCCTAGTGAGGTCTTTGTGATTGATGTTGGGTTTTATGTCAGTCATTTTTGATAATAGTTTGTATCTGTAATAATTTATCTTGCATTAACTGAGCATTACCTGGTGTATTTTCATTTTATCAGGGCTGACTTAGATAAATTTACTCTTGCTAATTTCGTGTTAATAGAGGCTATTGCAGTTAACCATATATTTAACCTGTTTATTTGCCATTACATTATCCTTATGAGTCCTGAATGTTTTGTTGTTAGTTTGAGCATTAAACTTTAACTTGAAATTTTACCTAACTCTTTTGTTTTGAACCTGGAACTTTACGGGACAGTAGTGACTCTTTGTATTCTCACTTTAAGTGTACATTATCTTTCTCTGTTCCGTAACATAAATTTGGCGACCTCATATCAGGATATTCAGGATATTATCATAAGGATATTGCTCGATATTTTGTGACTGTTACTTATTCATGATGTCTACTATTACTACACTTGATGAAGCCAAAGATTTTTTGTCAAATGTGCAAACAGTGTGTGATATAGAAAACAGAACAAAGAATGAACTTAAGATTGTTGCTCAACAATTGGAATTTGTTGTTCGCTCTCATCAGTCTAAAGATCAAATTGTTGACATGATTAATGAAAGCTTGTTTAATGTAACTCCTCCAAATGAGCAAACGCAGATTGAATTAGCTAAGTTATAGCTAGCCCTGCAGGAGTCTCAGGCTAAGGAGGCGGAGTCTCGTGTAAAGGAGGCTGAATTTCAAGCACGTGCTAAGGAAGCTGAGTCTCAGGCTAAGGAGGCGGAATCTCAGGCTCGGATTCAGGAGGCACAGATACAGGCACAAGTTGAACTTGCTAGGATTCAGGCAGACCATGAGTATCGCATGAAACAAGGTGGAACTGGATCATCCAGCTCTGATGATTTTGATGTGGCTAAAAATGTTAAACTTGTCCATCCATTTAATGAATCTGATTTAACAAAGTATTTTCAGTTGTTTGAGAGGATAGCTACAGGTTTTAATTGGCCTAAGGAGTATTGGCCAGTACTCCTTCAAACTGTTCTCACCGGTAAAGCTCAAGTAACTTATGCATCTTTGCCTCAGGATCAATGTGATAATTATGATGTAGTTAAGAGCTTGATTCTCAAGGCCTATAAGCTTATTCCTGAAGCCTATAGAGTAAAATTTAGGACAACTTACAAGCAAGATAAGCAATCCCATGTTGAGTATGCAAAAATCAAAGAAGATCTGTTAGAGCAGTGGTTAAATTCTAAGAATGTGGATTCTGATTTTGGTAAATTTAAGCAGATGATTTTGCTGGAGGACTTCAAAAGGTGTATTTATAAAGATGTAAGCCTATATCTTGATGAGAGAAGAATAGATAATTTGTCTGATGCTGCAGTTTTAGCTGATGAATATGTTCTCACTCACAAGAGATATTCTAGAGAAAAAGGGAAAGCTGAGAGTAAGTACGTTGCCTCTACTCAGAGTACAGGTAACAGGAAAGAGAATAAAGATGATGTTTCTCAGGAAGTAAATACCAGCTTCACCTCTAGATTTCAGAAAAGTAAATGTACTTATTGTAGTAAGCTTGGTCATACTACGGAGAGATGTTTCAGGAGACAGCGTGATGTGAACATAAAGGAGTCTTTAAATATTCAGTCAATTGGTCTAGTGTCCACTCTTGAGAGTTCCCAGAATTCTTTAACTGAGTTAACTGAACCTGCTTTGAGGGGTAACTTAAATTCTCATGATGGAGCTCCTCTTTTGAGCAGTAACGTGGGTGACACTCTCAAGAGTTCATGTGCTAATTTCCTGTCTGATGGTTTTGTCAGTCCTCTGACAGTAATGACAGGAAATCAGTTAAAATATATCGTGATACAGGTGCTTGCCAATCCCTTATGCTGACCAGTGTTCTAGGCTCTAATGTTAATTCCTCTGATGAAACTGTAATCTTACAAGGTGTAGGGAATAATTACTTCTCTGTCCCTCTGTGCAGAGTGAATTTAGAGTCTGGTTTTGTTAATGGTTCCGTTATGGTTGGGTTGGTTGAGGCACTCCCAATGTCAGGTGTAACTTTCTTACTTGGAAATGATATTGGTGGAAGTCAAGTGTGTCCAGCTCCTCAGTTGTCTAGTGAGCCAGTGGCTGCGTCCCATGATTGTGATGTCCCTGATGTGTTCCCTGCATGTGCTGTCACTAGGGCTAAGTGTAAAGTTACTGGTGATTTAGAGGATGATGATGATGATGATGTTATCTTAGCTGACACTTTTCTTGCTAATTTGGACCACTCACCAGATGAGGCAGTACCCCGTAGTGTTTAATAATTTGTCTCGTCAAGAGTTGGTTGAGTTGCAGGTTGCTGACTCTGAGTTGAAAGGTCTAGCTAACTCTGCTTACAGTGAAGAAGAGTCAGCCGGTGCTTCTACTTGTTATTATGTAAAGTCAGGAGTACTTATGAGGAAGTGGAGACCCCCAACAGCATCAGCCGACTGTGAATGGGAGGTTGTACATCAAGTTGTCATCCCTCGTGTTTGTAGGCAGGATATCATTCGAGTGGCTCATGATTCCAGTTTGGCAGGACACCTTGGAGTGAGGAAGACTGTGGCACGCATTTTGAAACACTTCTACTGGCCAGGTATCTTCAGGGATGTTTCCTGGTATTGTAAGTCTTGTCACACCTGTCAAGTTGTGGGGAAGTGTAATCAGACCGAAAAGGTTGCACCTCTAGTTCCCATTCCTCCTTTTGAGGCACCTTTCACCCGTGTGTTGGTGGATATTGTGGGCCCTCTTCCTAAGACTTCTTCAGGATTTTCTTATGTGTTGACTCTGATTGATATGGCTACTCGTTATCCTGAAGCCATTCCACTTAGAAATATCTCAGCAAAGAACGTGGTTAAGGAAATGCTAGGGTTCTTCACAAAGTTTGGTCTGCCCAAGGAGGTACAGTCAGACCGGGGAAGTAATTTCATGTCAAACGTTTTCAAGCAGTCTCTGAAAGAGTTGGGCATCACCCAGATCACGTCTTCAGCTTACCATCCCCAGACCCAAGGAGCGTTGGAGAGATATCATCCAACATTCAAATCGATGCTCAAGAAATACTGTTTGGAACATCAGAAAGACTGGGATAAAGGTCTTCCATTCGTTGTGTTTGCTGCAAGAGAATCTCGAAATGAATCACTGGGCTTCTCACCTTTTGAACTACTGTTTGGCCATGAAGTAAGAGGACCCCTTAAGTTACTCAAGGAATGCTGGCTGTCAGAGGAAGATGACGTCAACCTGCTGGAGTATGTGATGAAGTTCAAAGAACGGCTGTCCACTGCTTTACAGCTGGCGAGAGAGAATTTAGGAGCTGCTCAGGAGAAGATGAAGACTTGGTATGATAAGAAGTCCAGGTTACGCCACTTTCAGCCAGGAGACCAGGTTTTGATTCTGCTACCAGTTCATGGGCAACCTCTTCAAGCCAAGTTTAGTGGCCCTTATTTCGTGGAGAAGAAACTCAGTGATGTCAACTATGTCATCGCCACACCAGATCGTAGAAAGAGCAAGCAACTATGTCACATCAACATGCTAAAGTTATATCACAGGCGGGACGAAAATAATCCAGTCTGCACTGTAGCTGTTCCACCCGAGTCTACAAGTGAAGTTCTCCCATGCAGCATGAGCCTGAGTGATAGTTTGGGGAAGAATCCTGATGTCATGAATGATCTCCAGACTAAGCTTTCTCATCTACCTCCCAAGGAAAGGCAGGAGTTTTCGGCATTACTGCAGGAGTACCCGCAAGTGTTCCGTTCCACTCCAAGAAAAACCACTGTGTTGATGCATGATGTCGATGTTGGAGACGCAAAGCCAATTAAATTGCCTCCTTACCGTATGAACCCAGTGAAAGTTCCTCTCATCCAGAAGGAGCTTGGCTACCTGTTGGACCACAAGATGATTGAGCCCTGTCAGAGCGAGTGGAGTTCTCCTGTCACTCTGGTCCCTAAGCCAGGTGGGTCACAGTGGCTTTGCATTGACTACAGACGTGTTAATCAGATAACCAAAACAGACACTTACCCTCTCCCTCGTGTGGAAGATTGCATAGACAAGATCGGAAAGGCTAGGTACATAAGTAAGTTTGATTTGTTAAAGGGATACTGGCAAGTACCTATGACTGAACGTGCTAGGGAGAGCTCATGTTTTGTAACATTAGGAAAGACTTTTGCATGTTCTGTAATGCCATGTACAGATTGTTTTAGAGTAATAAGAAATTTCTTTTGTAAATTTCTTTTTTCTTTGTGGGGAGGTGTTACATAGCCTATGATTTCATCATCTTTTGTGTAATTTTGACGCGCAGTGTGCTGCATGTTTGATCACGAGCGTGTTCTGCCTCAGGCCCCCCCTTCTACCGTTATAGTAGAGTAAGTCGTCATTTCTGTTGTTGAGTGCGGGATTTTCAGCTCTTTGTCCCCATGGCTTCATTTGCGCGTCCTTCTTACAAGTTGTATCAAGCTCTGCCGGCCCCTATATAATGAGCTCAGTCTCTGCATCATTGCCACTTAGATCTGCTCCTCATTTTGTTCACATCTCTGTCCTCCCCTGTACAGATATTATTATTGTGAGTGCTCAAGAAATCTCCAAACATCTAGCAGCTGTGTGTAATTTGAGTATAACTGTTGTATTTTTTCTTGTGCTGTGTAGCATAGGGTTAGTTCTTAGGCCTAGTGAGGTCTTTGTGATTGATGTTGGGTTTTATGTCAGTCATTTTTGATAATAGTTTGTATCTGTAATAATTTATCTTGCATTAACTGAGCATTACCTGGTGTATTTTCATTTTATCAGGGCTGACTTAGATAAATTTACTCTTGCTAATTTCGTGTTAATAGAGGCTATTGCAGTTAACCATATATTTAACCTGTTTATTTGCCATTACATTATCCTTATGAGTCCTGAATGTTTTGTTGTTAGTTTGAGCATTAAACTTTAACTTGTAATTTTACCTAACTCTTTTGTTTTGAACCTGAAACTTTACGGGACAGTAGTGACTCTTCGTATTCTCACTTTAAGTGTACATTATCTTTCTCTGTTCCGTAACAATATATATATATATATATATATATATATATATATATATATATATATATATATATATATATATATATATATATATATAAAATGATCACCACCATCATCAGCCCATGCAAGTCCAGTGCTGGACAATGGCTTCCCCTAATCTCCTCCACGAACTCTTGACTAAGACAATCTCTACTAGGTTTTGCCTGAAAAACTTGTCAATTTCATCTCCATGTCCTGTCTGGCCTCTTTCTACTATGATTGCAGTCTCTTGAGTCCAGTTAGTCAGCCTCTTGCTTCATCGGTTATCCCTTATTCTTGCTACATGACCTGCCCACCTCCATTTCTATACCTTAACAACTTCTGTAATGTCTTTGACTGAAGTCTGCTCTCTCATCCAAGCTGATCTCCTGTCTCTCGCAGATATTTCCAACACTAACCTTTCCTTTGCTCACTGAGAACAGATTAGTTACTCCCGCAAATCCGCATATATATATATATATATATATATATATATATATATATATATATATATATATATATATATATATATATATATATATATATATATATATATATATATATATATATATATATATATATATATATATATATATATATATATATACAGAGAGAGAGAGAGAGAGAATGAATCTATATTTCATAAATAACTACAATTTCCGTTCCGTTGGCATTCCCTTTCCCTCTTCTGTAGTAATGGTGGTTAATTTCTTTCCCCTCTAAACGCTTGGTGGAGTACGGATTATTTACATCGATCTCTTTGAATAACATGACCATCATAAAATCCTTCAGAATTCCCATTCATTAACAATTTACCTTCGTGTTCTGTAATGATATTGGTATCAACTATTTCCTTAATGTAAAGCAACGAAATGTACAATTTCCTTGCATCTACCTCTCAGCAGGCCAGAATAATGTGGACTCCATCAATGCCAACAGAGTCCCCGTCCACTAGTAACATATGCTGATTCGGCACGCGTTCCTTAGCCAAACGTCGCCCATAATGGCATCGTCGTTTCCAAAAAAGAGTAGTTTTGCTGCACCATGAGGAACGTCATATTTTACACCGGCACATGAAGGAAAAATTACCCTATCAATTTCGTCCATTATTGAAGTAGTCCCTCCCATCAAGATGCACTGAATATTTCTGCACTGGAATAGTAGACACTTTATATATATATATATATATATATATATATATATATATATATATATATATATATATATATATATATATATATATATATAGACAGGATCCTTGCTGTAGTCTTTTATCCTGTACTCCTTTTGCCAGAGGACCTCCTTTGGAGTTCTTTCTTTCCAATTCTTTTTTTTCGGCTTAGGTAAAACTCTTACTAGTGAAGGTGCTGATTAAAGTTAATACACACACACACACACACACACACACACACAATTTTACATATATATATATATATATATATATATATATATATATATATATATATATATATATATATATGTGTAATTTCTCCAGTTCGAAATTACATATATATATATATATATATATGTAATTTCTCCAGTTCGAAATTACCCCGTTGGCAAAATATGGCCATCGAGGCGTATGGAAAATAGAAGAAAAATATGGATCATTGTAGTGAGTTATAGTCCAGTAATGCACTACCTACCTAGCAATTCTTTTATGAAGCCATATCTAGTTAGAAGTACACTCGAGTACAGAACCAACGAAGTGTTTCTGTCCCTACTCAGTAACGACCCCTCATTCTACAACGTACTATACAGTATACTCTTCCTGCCGTTCTCTCCCTCTCTCTCTCTCTCTCTCTCTCTCTCTCTCTCATTCCTACAGCTCCGTTTCATATTCACTCATTTTAATCCCTTCTAGTCCCTCTTGAAATTTTACGCATAATTTAATTGTTGCGGGTATATATATATATATATATATATATATATATATATATATATATATATATATATATATATATATATATATATATATATATATATATATATATATACTGTATGTATCCATCCATCCATCATCCAATCCTACATTGCCCCATGAGGAGCATAGGAGCCCGGGGCTAGGAAGTTGGTCCCGACATTTAAGATGAGAGTGACCAGCCTCACTCATCCCTGAGTGGCATTACATGAGCAATCAACCCCAACCATCCCTTGGATATAAACCCTCACCGGCTCAATGCGATTGGAGTGCAATAATTACCCACTAAAACACCAGGCGCTATAATGTGGTTATATGGTTACCACACAGCGTAGTAAATGGTTTCCTGGTGCACAAGAAACCATTTGGCTTGTCACTCAGTGTAGAGTCACCCAAAGGAAGAAGGAGGAGGAAAGAGTGAAGGAAAGAAGGACAGACGAGGGAGTGTTATGTCACCTGCAGGCAGAAGGAAGAGGAGAGAATGAAGGAAAGAAAGACAGAAGAGAGGAAAAGGCAGACACCCAAAGCAGCACTACATCGAGTGAGTGGATGATAAGCGTCCCCAGCTACCGTATATTAATAGTCTTGGCCAGTGGAACGTGACCTGACCTTCAGTACGTCAAAAGTCAATTGTAATGTGGGAGAAAATGCTGCGAATTTGGTGCACACACATATGTTTTCGTTTTCGTTTTTAAAGGCTCCAACATGCTTGCATGTGTCGGCCTTGGTCACCTAATGGTGGCTCTCCACGCTGCACGATCCATTGCAGCCTCCCTGTTCAGTCCCTTAACCCTGAGGTCACACTTAATGACCTCGTCCCCTGTCTTTCTCGGTTTACCCCTCATAACCCCATCCCCAATATTAACACTTCTCACCTTCCTCACCCAATTATCATCCCCCATCCTCTCCACATGTCCAAACCATCTCAATCTACCTCTCCTTATCACAACACCAATACACTCCAGTCCCATCCTGCCTCTCAACTCTTCCATCGTAAACCCAGCCCCTCCAGGCCTTGGACACAGGGACGCACTGCACATCCACCTAATCATTGTCATTTCTGTACGTCTGAGCCGGCGAATATCTTCCTCCTTCACTGCCCAGGTCTCACTACCATACAGCATTACACTCCTAACACATGCTGCATACAAAGACCCCTTAGCACGTAGGGAGAGTTCTCTCAATGTCAGGAGAGGCAAGAGCTCCCTGAACTTTTTCCAACCACTTCTCACCCTAGCCACAGAGCTAGCTCCAGCCCCACCTCCAGCACACAACATGTCTCCCAAATAACAAAACTCTTCCACACACTCAAGAGATTCACCAGCAAATTCAATTCTTTCACGTCTGACAATCTCCACCTGCTCACCCCGACACGCCATACACATAAAATCAGCATTATCTCGGAGTCTACCTCTAATACCACTACATCTCTTATGCACCCATTTATCACACACACCGCACAAGATGGAATTACTTCCCACGCCCTTGTGGCAAACTGCACATGGCCACTCTCCCTCGTCTTTGACAGTATCGCCACCAACCCTAGATATCATCACTTTTGTTTTATCTGCATTTACCCTTAAACCCTTGTGTCCCATACCATCTCTCCACTTCCTAAACCTTTCCTTCGCCTCCCTTTCGTTCTCTGCAATCAACACCAAATCATCAGCATACAACAACTCCCACGGGAGTCCGTTTCTAAAGTCACGTGAAAAGGCTTCAAGTACCATGATAAACAACATGGGACTCAAGACTGACCCCTGATGCACACCAACATTCACGGAAAACTCATCACTCAAATCTCCATTCACTCTTACCTGGGTGTGAGCACCCACATACATAGCCATAACCACCCTAACCAGCCACTCCTCCAAGCCAAGCTTTCTCATTGCCCACTTCACCACCTCTCGAGGGACTCTGTCAAAGGCCTTTTCCAAATCAACAAAAACAAAATAAAGATCCTTTCTCCTACCAATATATTTTTCCTGAAGCTGACGAACAATGAATATAGCATCAGTGGTCCCCCTACCTGGCATAAACCCAAACTGCATCTCATCAATATTCACTCTTTCTCTAATCATACCTTCTAAAACTCTCTCCATTACCTTCATTATCTGATCTAAAAGCTTTATACCTCTATAATTTTCTCTTTCCAGGGCATCACCCTTCCCTTTATACACATTTACAATTACACTCTTCAGCCAATCATCTGGGACAACACACTCATAAATAATCTTATTTATCAGGTCAGTGAAGAAACTCACCCCTATATCGCCTGAGGCCTTCAACATTTCGGCAGTCAACCCAGACACACCTGTTGCCTTCCCCATCCTCATCCTGCCTATTGCCTCACTCACAGTATCAGTATCAATCAAAGGCCAAGGGCCAGATACTGGATCTGCTGGCTCCAAACCTTCACTGTCCCAGTCAAACTCCTCATTCAACAACCGGTTATAATGCACTCTCCATGCATCTTTAATATCCTCACTGTTCACCACTACCCTTCTTTCATCATTCTTCACACACTGCTCACCTATAATATCCCGATTATCCCTCTTCACCTGACCTGCCACCCTAAATATCATATTTTTCCTTTCCCCATGATTTAGGTTATTAAGTAATAGTCTCTGTGACTCAGACTTTGCCCTGTATACCTCTCTTGTAGCCCTACGCTTGGCAGCCAAATATTCCTCTTTGCTACCACCCTGCTTCCATTCCCGGAAAAGCTTTCTTTTCTCCTTAACTGCAGCTTCTACACCCTCATCCCACCACCAAGTTACTTTATGTCTTGGTGGTCCTCTTGTCCAACCGCATGTTACATCAGTAACTCTCAAGAAATTGTTCTTGAGGGCTCTGTACTGTTCATTAACGCCTCTGTCTACAGCTCCCTGTTCAGCCACCACTCTCCTCAACTCGCTATAGAAGGCATCCCTTATTACTTGGTTTTTCAGCTTCCATATTTTCCACCTAGGTACATAGGTCCTTTTTTCATCACTTGTTCTTCAAGCACCATATCACAAATCAATAGTTTGTGCTGCTGCACACACTCCTCACTTCCTATAACTTTAACATCCCTCACTAGCCTCCTATTGGCCCTCCGAAACAGAAAATAATCTATCTGACTGCTATTTCAACCAGACTCATACGTAATTAACCTACTGTCTCTTTTCCTAAAATATGTGTTGCACACAATCATGTCCGTTGCCTCCCCAAACTCGAAAACCCTTTTCCCTTCTGCATTCCTTAGACCATACGCACATCCTCCATGCACTCCTTCATAACCTTGTGTTGCTTCACCTACACATACTACAAAATTTATCCGACATTAGAAGGGCACGGTTAGTTCCTGTGAAGTTCGTAATTCTCGTAGTTCCCTAAATTATACCTATTCACGGCAAACTGACGCTGCTCTTTACAAAGATAAAATGGTATCACACTGGACAACTGTATGTCAGTGGAATATCTAATACTTAATGACACTTGCCTCTGTTGTCTGACCATGGATGAGATGGAGCGATGGAGTGGAGAGACATAAAACCGAAGTAGTGAGTTGGAGGGAAGAAAACCAATTGACAATGGACAGACGACGTGGAGGCGATTTGTTTAAGCCCACCCCTTACGAGATTAAAGCTTCTAGCAATGAATACATGAATTCATAGACATCCCATACAATAGTGAAAGTGGCCGTAATAACTAATGCTCAACTTGAACCTTCTCTCCTTAGTAGCATATAACTGTCTGCAGATGGCAGGTGCTGACATTAGTTTTGTTATCACTGGTGGGATATTCTCATGCAGTTGTTGGTGGAGAGCCCACCATACACGTACTGGATGCAGTACCACCTTTCTGGAGACTCTACACCGGGTAACAAACCTTTGGATACTCCAAAAAATTATTTACCTACCACATTGAATGTTACAATATTATAATCAAATGATACCTGTTGATCTAATGGGTTAAGGCGTTACTACAACAGGCCGTGGCTCACAAGATTTTATTTGTGAGTTATTGTTGCAATTTACTGATCATCCAGCATCGTTTATGTATTCATTTATTCCATATTAATTATACCCAGCAACGTATGTAATAATTTCAAATGATTAACATAGTGGACTTGGTACCACAGTTAAGCATAAACTGAGGCAGTACTAATCTGAAGGAAAGGCTTAGATTCCTGCCAATCAGCTCCACAAAGATCATTAAAGCAGACCATCAGTTTTCTTTCTTCCAGCCATTCCGTATAACAAAATTCGTGATGGTCGATGTCACACCCAAGTCCTCCATTGCACGGCTGGCTAAATAGGGACAAGGAAAAACAAAAAAAAACATTGTCCAAGAGTCTGACCTACCCAGCAGTCGAACACATGTTATTCCAGCCGCAAATTGGACGAGCTAATCAATGCCGCTGACTCCCTGGGGTACTAATTACAACAGAGAAAAAGGTGATACTGGACAAACAACTCGATAACAATTGAATGCCAGAGTTGGAAAGCGATAATTAAAACAGTGAATGGAGCAGAACAATGGCAGCAGAAGAACACCATCAAATGTAGCAAGTGTCGGAATATATTTACTCAAATAACTAATACTTCGGCACCTACAGCTCATTCTCAGCAGAATATTAACATATAACGTTAGCTGAACCAGAAGACTAGAGTAGTTCCGACCATGAGAGAGTTAACGGTACCAATAATAACACCCAGGTTCCTATGGCTCACTTGACTGAATATAACCAGTAAAACCTTTGTCTGCACGGTACGCGCGAGGCAATTCATATCCGAAAGCATTGAAATGTCGCCTTACACCCCGAGGATGCCTAGAGTATATTGATGGCTGTCTATCAACTTTCATACCTTTACGATAAACTGTCTGGACTGAGGTCCTCTTTTGAAGATTTTCTACGTGCTGTACTTGGCGCGGGTCACGTGCTACGTGCACCGCCTGGGTATGATGAAAGTTATCAAAAACAAATCTTAAAGAATTAGGCCATCATATGGTGCAAACCATGCAGTGATCGGAGCTGTGGTTGTTAAGACATAAGTTTCTCAAAAGCATTATGGTCGGGCCGGGTCGGGCCGCTCATCATCTGTGAGAAACTGCCACTACTTGATGCAACCCGGCCCGACCGTAAAGCTTTTGGGAAGCATATATCTCAGCAAACACAATATATATATATATATATATAAATATATTATATATATATATATATATATATATATATATACACAATGTGTGTGTGTGTATGTGTGTGTGTGTGTAATTCACCGGGTCGGTCAGGATCACTTGATGGTCGTGATCGTCAGCTTTTACCCTCCCGGAAGGGAGCTGAGAGCTCATATAGTCCGATCTAAGGGCAAGGCTTTGACCTTCACACATGCACACACCCGTTCCCTTGCTCAACGGGGACAGTAACCACCCACCTAGTCAGTGAAACTTTTCGCAACCTGAGCGAGGCGGGAACTCCCGTCTACCAGATGGCAGGCGAGAACGCTACCACTGAGCCAGCGAGCGGTGTGTGTGTGTGTGTGTGTGTGTGTGTGTGTGTGTGTGTGTGTGTGTGTGTGTGTGTGTGTGTGTGTGTGTGTGTGGAGCCTTTATTAACTTCATCAATAATGAAATTACTTTGTTAACTGAATACGATTGTATAATGTCAGCCAAAGTAATTAAAAATGACATTTCTAATAGTCGAACAGGCTTAATAACAAAAAGCGAAGGACGTCCAGAATTAAAATGCGCAAATGTAAAAACAGCAGACATTCCTCATCAAAAACTTTGCCTCTCTCGGCCACAAGAATGACGTTCTTAGGCTGACTAGTCAAATGAAAATCCTTCCCTTACCCCTCTCCCCCACCCCACCTCCTTTAAAGATGAGGGAGCTCTGCCTTAATTACAGGTCCGGTTCATTAAAAGTTTGCAGACGAGACTTAGAAGTTGTGGGAAAGAAGGAACTCCACATCTCTCGCTGTCTTACCCCTCCGATGAGCTTGAAAGTTGGCCCTCAGATCTGCGAGCGGGCCTGACAACCAATAATTTGAGAGACTCGGAAAGTTGTCAAGCCAGTTACTTTATGATTCTCAGGGATAATAATGAGTTAGGAACAAAGTACAGTCTGTGTACTGCATTTTCGCTTCCGTGCAGCCACTGCCAGCTGGAGTTACCCAGCACAATAATAGCTGTCATATACTGAAGTAAAATGATGTTACTGTGTGTTGTTATATTTATGGTCCCAGGCTCATCTGAAAGTAAATTCAGTGGAATCCTGGTTACTTGCCCTTCGGCTGTGGTCCACCACCACCCTTTCAGGGAATGAAAATGATGAGGGACGTTTGTATAACTGTACAACAGGCTCGTCCATGTGAAAATTTTCTTTTCCAACAAAAGCTATGTATCTATTACCAGACGCCTCAATCTCGTTTGGGGTGGACACAAACAAATCGCCTCCACGTCGCCCTGTCCCCCGCCATTTCACTGCCCTGCTCCCAACTCACACCCCCCTCTCTCATATACCTCTCCACCCATCCCTTCATTTCATCCTCGGCCTCCCCCTCCCTCTTCCCCCCTCCACCTCACTCACATACACTCTCTTCGTCAGTCTTTCACCCTCCATCCTCTCCACATGGCCAACCCACCTCAGTGTGTTCCTCATAACGCGTCCTATCACATCCACATCAACACCACAACGCTCCTTTATATCCTCATTCGTCAGCCTGTCTCTCCATTTGACTCCACAGGCTCCTATTAAATAACTAATTTCCACTGCTCTCACTCTTGACTTGTGCCCTTCCAACAACGTCCAAGCTTCACTTCCATACGTTAGAGTTGGTATGACAATACTGTCATGTAGTAACTTTTTCACTTCCATGCTCACTTCCCTGTTTCTTATCACTGCTTTCAAAGAACCAGCAACCTTTCTTCCCTGCTGTACCCTTTCAAGCACTTCACCCTCCCAACCTCCATCCTTACTCATCACACTACCCAAGTAGTTAAACGTACTCACATTTGCCAATTCCTCACCATCCAACCTCGCTGTACATTCACTGACTTCACCTCTCTCAAAGGCCATCACTTTACTCTTCCCTACATTCACCTTTAGATTCCGTTTCTTACACTCTCTCCCAAACTCATCCACCAAGCCTTGCATCTCTCCTTCGTCTTCACTCAACAACACAGTATCATCTGCAAACAACAGTACAGGGAGTTTCCAAACACTATCCTCTCTCACCAGGGCCACTCCAACATCCACTACCTTACCTTGTACCTCTTTCGTTACCCCATCCATGTACAGATTGAACAACCATGGAGACATGACACATCCCTGTTTCAACCCAACTTTCAAAGAGAAAAATTCACTTAGTTCACCATCCACACGCACTGCAGCGCCTTCGCACCATCGTACATACTCTTCACAGCATTCAACAAATTCCCATCTACTCCATATATTCTTAACACTTTCCACAATCCTTGTCTATCCACCCTGTCATATGCTTTCCCCCAATCCATGAAAGCCGCATACAACTTCTTTCCCTTCTCTAGAAACTTTTCCACTAAAGATCTACGAATGAATATCTGATCTACACAGCCTCTTCCCTTCCTAAAGCCTCCCTGTTCTTCTCCAACTAATTTCTCTGTTCTTTCTCTAACCCTGTCAATAAGTATCCTACCATACACTTTTCCTACTATACTAAGAAGACAAATGCCCCTATGATTACCACACACCTCTTTTTCCCCTTTTCCTTTGTACAAGGGAATAATTATACCTGACTTCCAATCCTCCGGGACTCTACCTTCCTCCCAGGCCAATCTGCACATCTTCCACATCCATTCTACTACTATCTCTCCCCCATGCTTCAGCATTTCACCAAATACTCCATCAATTCTTGGGGCTTTCCCCGATTTAACGTTCTTCATTGCTTCCACAACTTCTATCCTACTGATTTCTTCCTGTCTTCTCACCTCCCTCCTTCTCCCAGCCATTCCTCTGCCACTTATACTCGCATTACTTCCATCCTGTATGTTCAACAATTCCTTAAAGTGTTCTCTCCATCTCCTCACTTTTTCTCCCTTCTCCACTAGTAATCTACCATTTTTATCTTTCACTCCCCTGCTAACTTCACTTCCACCCTGTCTTACTCTTTTCACCTCTTTCCAGATCATTTTCTTACAGTCCCTCCACTTTATACTCAAATTCCTTCCAAATTCCTCATCCACTCTCTTCTTACTCTCTCTTACTAATCTTTTCACCTCTCTCTTTCTTTCTACATATAACTCTCTCTTCCGCCTCTCAACTTCTTCAACGCCCCTATTTCTCATCCATTCATTGTATGCTTTCTTCTTTTGTGCCACAGCCTGTTTCACCTCTTCAGTCCACCACGCTGTTCCTTGCACCCCCCTCCATCTTCTCTTCCTTCCACACACCACATCACATGCTGCACATATTTCTTCTGTAAATATCCTACACACACCTTCCACGTCTCCCATCTGCTCCAATTCATATTTGCCCAATCGTTCCTCCACTTCTCTCTTATACTCTGCCTTTTTCTCATCCTCTTGTAACCTTTCCACTCTCCTTGCAACTACTCCTTCCTCTCGTCTTTCCCTTCTTCTATTCCTCCATCTTACTTGAATCCTAATTCTGGCCACCACAAAGTAGTGGTCAGAAAGTCCACTCCCCCAACCTCTATAAGTTCTTGCATCTATTACACATCTTCGCATCCTTTCATCCACACACACATAATCAATCATTGCCTTACTTTCATTCAGTTCACCACCCACCCTTCTCATCATTCGCCATGTATACCTGTGGATCATTTTATGCCTGATGAGGGTATTGGCTATCACCAACCCCCTCCCAGCACAAATGTCCACTAACGCACTCCCATTCTCATCTATCTCAGCAGGCACACCCCACTCACCAACTATTCCATCCACTTTCACATTCCCAACTTTACCATTCATATCACCGATCAAAAACACTCTCTCATTCCTTCCAAACTTTTCCATGCACACTTCTACGTTTGTCCAGAACTCTTCTCTCACTCTTCTAGCACGATCTTGCGTTGGCGCATAGACACACACAATCGCCCACATTTGTATTCCAACATTCAACTTTACCCACATAATCCTTGACCCAACTGATCTATACACTCTTATGTTCTTCTTCCATCTTTTACTCACAACTATACATACTCCTTCCTTTGCCCTCTCATTCTCACCTACTCCTGCACATATACCCCATCCATACTCCCATTCTCTTACACTTTTTCCCCTCCATTTTGTTTCAGTTATTCCACATACATCCACTTTCGCACCCTCAAGCACCTGGACAATCTCTCTCTCTTTCACCTCATCATTCGCTCCTCTTACATTCCATGTACCCATTACCAAGTCCTTTGTCCGGTCCTGGGTCGTCATCGTTTGGTCAGTCCTTGTCCGAGGCTTCTTGTTTGTTTTTTAAGTTAGTTGTTTTCCGGGGAGGGGCACTAACCCTCCGCCAACCCTTTTAGTCGCCTTTTACGACAAGCAGGGATACTGGGGAAGTATTCTTGAAAAAACCCCCTACCCCCAGAGGGGAAAAGCTAATGGCTCAAAAACAGTAAAGACTTTGATAAAGGCCTACTGACAGTACAAGGACCTTTAAGGCAGCTAATTAGTTATGCCTGTACCATTAGTCCCCTACAATATGACCAGCATGTCGATGCTACATCAAGGTTCCCAGTTGTAGTGCTGGTTGAACAGGGACAAAGAATAAGTATTGTATACGGAAAGCTTTAACCTTTTTGTGTTTTCGTACTGTAAGTGTACCGAATAGTCTTCATTTTGAATGCACTTTTTTTTTAGACTGGTTTCTTTGTCTTAAATAAAATACTAATAAAAGGAAATAAGTCATTCTTGAAAAACACATCGCTGCTCGTCCCTCTGCGTCTGAGATATTTTCCAGATCGTCAATTGTCAAGAACTTTTATGACTACGATACAATATCACCACTGAAAATATGTTTAATGACTTTCGTATATTTTCGCCGGGAAGAGATAAGTCAACTGTAACGCAACTTCAGAAAATGTCAGCGATCTGAAAAACAACCTCCACGTTAACTCGACACAGGTCAGTTTTGTAAGAGCACTCTAAGTTACAGATGATATGACACCAGCGTTGTTCTTGACGTGGATGTTTGGCTACTAGATCCCATGCTGATCATTAGTCATCAAATTTCGTGCACATAGGAATCAGTTTATATTTAACTTTTTATTTGTATTAAATACTTCACAGTGATTTGTTTGCAAAGACTTCTGCCGCTTCAGGCACAGCACAGACTATACTATTATAATATTTAACCATGCACAAATTGGACTCGAGAGAGAGAGAGAGAGAGAGAGAGAGAGAGAGAGAGAGAGACAGACAGACAGACAGACAGACAGACAGACACAGACAGACAGACAGACAGACAGAGACAGAAACAGAGACAGAGACGGCAGGATCCTGTCGTATGCTGTCACTGAATCAAGCCAAATAACTGCATCCCGACCAACCACTGTCAGCAACCGCCTTACTCGTAGACTTCTTTTATAACCGTTGCTGTTATTGTCACGGGAAATTGTTGGTGACTGAGCAAGGCTGTGGTCACAATAGCGCCGTAGCTCAGTCAGCCGCCTGTGGTCTTGTGATGATTGATTTCTTATTCAGTGCTTTTCAGCAACAGAGTACCGCTACTTTTTTATTTCACTCATGTTAATGAATGATCTGTCGGGGTCAGCAGTCATCTCGAAAATGATGTGCTAGAGAGTTTGAGAGTAAACCCACCTTTTCTAACTTCTCATTTTCCAAATCAAATATATATTATTTCCATTCCTCCTAAATCATAACTGTAAGCAATCCCATACCTTCCCCCTCTCCCTCTTGACCACAGTTTGTGGATGCTAAAACTCATTGTCTGGATGAGTCTTAGTTCTGTTCTTTTACACACACAGTTGACCTCGGTAAAGGTGGAGCAAATTATTTTTTAATACTCTTGGTCTGATATCACCTGTGGAACATCAGCGTCTGTTGAAGCTTTATCTCAGTAACTGTGTGTCCTTTGTACATCCAGGCACACTCAACAAGCCTTTGTTAAACGTGAACAATAATAATTTTCAAAGATCTAATGCAGGTGACCAGTTCACAATCATGCACCATCCTACCTTGAATTTATCACGTACTGTACCTGCCTTTTTCATTTGTGATGGTTTCCGTAACACCAGCCATATTTACCTGAAACAAACGAGGTTAATTAGTATAATTCAGTCAAAACACACACACACATACATACATACATACATACAAACATACATGCATACATACACACACACACACACACACACACACACACACATATATATATATATATATATATATATATATATATATATATATATATATATATATATGTGTGTGTGTGTGTGTGTGTGTGTGTGTGTGTGTGTGAAGGCGCTCACCATCCACTCTCTCGATGTAGTGCTGCTCTCGGGTGTCTGCCCTTTCCTCTCCATCCTTCTTTCCTTCCATTCTCTTCTGTCTTTCCTTCATTCTTTCCTTGTCCTTCTACCTAAGAGTGACTTTACACTTGCTCTTCTGTCTTTCCTTCCTTCATTCTTTCCACTTCCTTCAGCCTGTGGGTGACTCAACACTGAGTGACAAGCCAAATGGTTTCCTGTACACCAGGAAGCCATTTACTTCGCTGGGTGGTAACCAAATAACCAAATTTTGGCGCTTGGTGGTTTAGTGGGTAATTATTGCGCTCCAATCAGATTGAGCCAGTGAAGGTTTATATCCAATTGGTGGTTGGGGTTGATTGCTCATGTAATGCCACTCAGGGATGAGTGAGGCTGGTCACTCTCATCTTAAATGTCGGGACCAACTGCCTAGCCCCAGGCTCCTACGCTCCTCATGGGGCAATGTAGGATTGGATGATGGATGGATATATATATATATATATATATATATATATATATATATATATATATATATATATATACCTATATATATATATATATATATATATATAAAGATATATATATACCCTATATATATATATATATATATATATAGATATATATATATATATATATATATATATATATATAGGGTATATATATATATATATATATATATATATATATATATATATATATATATCTGTATCTATAACCCGACGCCCTATTCCCGCAAGGGGTGGCCGCAGACAAAACGCCTCCAAGTCGCTCTGTCACCCACCATTTGTCTACCCTCCCCCCAACTCACCCCCCCCTCATATACCTCTCAACTCCATCCCTCCACCTCATCCTCGGTCTACCCCTCCCTCTCCCTCCCTCCACCTCACCTACATACTGTACACCCTCTTAGTCAGTTTTTCATTCTTCATTCTCTCCACATGTCCAAACCACCTCAGCGTATTTCTCCTAATCTTCTCAACCACATCCACATCCACCCCACAACGTTCCTTCACTTCTTCATTCGTCAACCTGTCCCTCCATGTAACTCCACATGCTCCTCTCAAGTAACTTATTTCCACTGCTCTCACTCTTGACATGTTCCCCTCTTGCAAGGTCCACCCCTCGCTTCCATACGCCAGGGTAGGGATCACAATACTATCATGCAGCGACTTCTTAACTTCCATACTCACCTCCCTATTTCTAATCACTGCTTTCAATGAACCAACAACCTTCCTTCCCTGCTGTTCCCTTTCAAGCACTTCATCCCCGAAATTTCCATCCTTACTCATCACACTACCCAAGTACATGAATGCACTCACATTCTCCATATCCTCACCATCCAACCTCATTGTACATTCTGTGACTTCATTCCTCTCAAACCCCATAACTTTACTTTTGTTTACATTGACTTTCAGCTTCCTCCTCCTACACACTGTCCCAAATTCATTCACCAAACCTTGCAACTCCCATTCATCTTCACTCAACAATACTGTATCATCAGCAAACAGCAACACCGGAATCTTCCAAATCTCACCCTCATTCATAAGAGCCATCCCCACATGCACTGCCCTACCCTGCACCTCCTTTACAACGCCATCCATGTATATACTAAACAGCCAATGAGACATCACACAACCCTGTTTCAGTCCCACACTGAGATCAAAGAACTCACTCAGCTCACCATCCACTCGCACCGTAGCCCTAGCTCCTTCGTACATACTCTTCACAGCATTCAGCAATTTCTCATCCACTCCATATATTCTTAATACCTTCCACATACCTTGCTTATCTATTCTGTCATAAGCTTTCTCCAAGTCCATGAAGGCAGCATACACTTTCTTTCCCTTCTCTAGATATTCTCCACTAAACATCTTAGAACAAATATCTGATCTACACACCCTTTTCCCTTCCTAAATCCCCCTTATTCTTCTCCAACTAGCTCCTCTGTCATAATTATGCCTAACCCTATCAATGAGTATTCTACCATATATTTTACCAGTTACACTAAGTAGGCAAATACCCCTATGGTTACCACATACTTCTCTCTCTCCTTTTCCTTTGTATAAAGGAATAATTATACATGATTTCCACTCCTCTGGAATCCTTCCCTCTTCCCATGCCAATCTACACAACTTCCATATCCACTCCACAACAATCTCACCCCCATACCTAAGCATTTCACCACACACTCCATCAATTCCTGGGCCCTTTCCAAACTTGATCTTCTTCATTGCTTACACTATTTCAGTCCTACTGATCTCTTCCTCCCTCCTCTCATCTCTTCTTCTCCCAGCCATTCACCAACCACTTATACTCGCACTGCTGTCACTCCCTACATTCAACAAATCCTCAAAGTGCTCCTTCCATCTCCTTAATTTCTCTCTCTTCTCCACCAACAATCTATTATTCCTAACTTTCACTCCCCTACTATTTCCTGTTTCACACTGTCTTACTTTCTTTACCTCCTTCCAAAACAATTTCTTACTCTCCCTCCATTTCACACTCAGATTCCTCCCAAACTCTTCATTCACTTTCTTCTTACTATCGTTCACCAGTCTCTTCACCTCCCTTCTCCTGCTCACATATACCTCTCTCTTCTCTCTCTCATCTTCTCCCCTACCTCTACTCGCTAACCATTCATTATATGCCTTTTTCTTTTGTTCCACAGCTCGTTTCACCTCATCATTCCACCATGCTGTCCCTTGCACACCCTTGCATCTTCTCCTCACTCCACAAACCACCTCACACGCTGTGCCTATCTCTTCCGTAAATATCTTACATACGTCTTCCACCCCTTCCATCTGCTCTAGCTCATACCTTCCCAATCTTTCTTCCACTATGCTCTTATACTCTGCCATTTTCTCACTATCTTGCAAAGTCTCCACTCTTCTCACAGGAGCTGTTTCCTCCTGTCTTCCCCTTCGTCTCCTCAACCATTTTCTTTGCAGCTTTAACTTGGCCATCACTAAATGATGGTCCGAGACTCCATTCCCCCACCCTCTCCACACTCTTGCATCCAACACTTGTCTTCTCATTCGCTCATCCACACACACGTAGTTTATCATTGTCTTTCGTTCAACAAGTTCACCACCCATCCTCCTCATTACTCTCCATGTATACCGGTGGATCATCTTATGTCGAAAGTAGGTGTTGGCTATTGCCAACTCCTTACCAGCACAGATGTCCACCAAAGCAGTACCATTCCCATCTACTTCAGCTGGCACACCCCACTGACCAACCACTCCATCCACTCGTATATTCCCAACTTTGCCATTCATGTCTCCAATCAAAAGCATATATATATATATATATATATATATATATATATATATATATATATATATATATATATATATATATCAATCGATCAATCATTTCCTGTGGCACCCTCGGGGATGCATAGGGCCTCCATGAACTCACACCACCACATCCTATCTTGTGCTAACTCCTCAAGATCACCCCAACACTCATCTCCAGCTTCCCGTCTCATTGTCCTCACCCACGTCTCTTTTGGCCTTCCTCTACCTCTCCTACCAAGTGCCACCCACCCTGGTGTACCTCGTACTATTCCCTGTCTCCTATACACATGTCCTAGCCACTTCCATCGTGAGAATCTAACATATTCATCGATCGGCTGCACTCCCGTTATTTCTCTAATTCTACTATTTGGTATCCTTTCCCACCACTTAACTCCTAATATTCTTCTAAGTGCTTTATTTTCAAACACCAAGAATTTATTTTCCATAGTCACTGTGCTGTACCAAGACTCGTGTCCATAAATTAAGATACTCCTAACCATTACCATATATATATATATAGATAGATAGATAGATAGATAGATATATATATATATATATATATATATATAGATAGATAGATAGATATATATATATATATATATAAATTAATAACAGTTTATCACATTTTAAACGGGCATAGCTCAAGTGTGCTATGGCACACCTAATGTCTGACTTGGGTCGTATCTCTGATTTGGGGTAAAAATAATCTTGTTTTTAATGCATCAAAGACTCAGTTTTAACACCTATCTACCCGTCAAAATCTTCCACAGGAGTACCCATTAATGTTTAACAATATCCAGCTCAATCCTGCATCATCCTTGAACATGCTTGGGGTTTCATTCACACGGGACTTATCTTGGAAAGATCATATTGCACCTCTTGTAAAATCTGCTTCCAAGAGATTGGGTGTGCTCAGTCGACTCCGTGCCCTCTTTACCCGTGCACAGTTGTTGACTTTATACACGGATTTTATTCGACCCTGTTTAGAGTACAACTCTCATGTGTGGGGAGGCTCCCCACATACAGCTCTTCTCAACAGGGTGAAGTCAAAGGCTTTTCGTGTCATCAACTCTCCTCCTCTTACTAGCTCCCTTCAATCTGTCTCTTCGCCGCACTGTTGCCTCTTTATCTCTTTTCTATTGCTACTTCAGTGGTCACTGCTTCTCTGAACTGTCTGCTTGCACCCCTCCACCTCTATGACGGCCGCGTAGCACCCGTCTAGCAGCAAACTCTCATCCCTTTGCTGTCCAACTGTCTAATGAAAGAGTTAACCGTTACTCTCAGTCCTTCATTTATGCAACAGGTCAACTCTGGAACTGTCTTCCTCTGTCTGTATTTCCTGCTTCCTATGATTTCCAAGTCTCTCAAACGCAGTGTGTCCAGGCATCTCGAAATGAATGGATCTTGAATTTGGTTCTCTTTTGTATTGTTTTTGTTTCTTTCTTGGAAGGAACGTTAATGCGGGCTCAGCCTTTGGTTCCTTCTTCCTCGCATTAAAAAAAAAAGTTTGTGTTATTCTCATATGTGTCAGAAAATGAAAATGACTGAGTTACATTTCATTCATGGATTTTTTTTTTTTCTTGCTTGTTTCTTGGAACCTCCCTAATCAGTGTGATGTTCACTGGATGCTTTGTGTTGGAATAAGCCACTACAATGTTGGGCAGTCCTTACACCGTACTTATGCTTTGAGATCCTGGCTTACAAGTCTTTCCCAGATTTTCCCATGTACAGTATATTAAAGGTTTTACATGGAACTTTATACTCGTATACAGCACTGAACTGCTTGATGGGCTGTTCTTGGTGAGGGTTTTATTGATGGCGTTCTCATACTGGAAAGCTAGCCTACATGAACATGAAGCTTTTTTCAGCAGGCGAACAATATCAAGAAAATTTTCATAGAAACGGAGGACAAGGGTTATTTGGATGGTTTGGCATTCTGGCCTATACCGGTTGCGTTGGCCAGTTTCTCAAAGTGCCCCGTCCCCTACTGATGCCCCGCCCTCTTCCAGCTCTACTCGTTGATGATTGGCTGAGATAATTATTATTCTTACTGACAAAATAATGAGCCTTACCACGAAATAGTATCGTATTATTTACTTTTACTTTGAATTCATTTCTTTATGACAAAGGAAGCACTAAAATTTGCTAACTGAATCAAAATCAGTTTGAAAAGAACCAACCAGCCTCCTCCCACGACTGCAGCTAAGTTTTGCCGCCAAGAAAGTTCGGAGCTTGGCTATAACACATCGCAGCTGTGCCGCTGTTACTGTTAAACATATTAAGTCACCTATTTGTCATGACCGGTAAGTTACCACAGTATCATAACCATATTGTAATTTCCCCTATTTATTTCCTTAATATCAGAGGTTTGAATATAGAAGTAGGAAAACGAAATGTCACTGGCTTCGCTTCGAAATGAGAAATCTCATTCTACACACGTGAAGTCAGTAAAATCTTATAGAGGGAAAAGGGTTTTGTGTGTGTGTATGTGTGTGTGGATACCAAATTTAAGGAAAAATTACAAAACACTAAGTTCTTTGTAGAAATGTGTACCTTTTTATTTTCATGGAGGGAACTTTCGCTACTTTACAAACCTTTCAGGCCAATGACGTTCCTTGGTACTTTTTTCCAACATCCTTTACTACAAAACATTTCCTAGTTAAATGGAAAAGATATCATTGCAGTTTAGGGGTTAAGTAAAAATTTTGTTGCTTCGATTGGCGAGAGCTCCTGACATGTTTACCCAACGGTGGCACGGCAAAGACTGGCTCAGAACTCCTACTCGGGCCGACGGGCTAGTGGGCCTGGCCAAGGGGGCGGAGCACAAGAGAAACTGGCCAACGCGACCGGTTTAGTAGTTTTGCCTCCATAGAAACTTTCCTTCCAGTATTATGACACATGTTAGTATGCTGAGTGAATATTTAAATTTCTCTCCTATGCTCTGGGTCATTTGTAGTTCTTCATCTAGAAATTCAGAGTCTGAAACCTGATATGCTCTGTTAAAGAAAATATTTGAACGTCTCCTTGCACTGCAAAATACGAGCATTCTTGTATACATCCCCAAAACTTCCCGCGAGAGAAAAAAATGCCAAGACTTTCTAGCTTCCCAGAACACCGTCAGAGGACTTATTCTACAGTTTATTTTTACTGTCTCCGGACAGTTTTATCCAACCTGGATATCTCTACAGTAGTTGTTAAAGGGTTTATGTACGCTACATCTAAGCCTCCCAGTTCAAAATATATCCTCTAAAGTCAAGAAGAGCATTCTGAAACACAAACAAAATGAAAAACCCGTAAGCTCAATAAATTTGTCGAGTAGGAGTAATAGTAAAAAAATTCCGTCATCATAAAGGACCGGTAACAATGGTGACACTGATGCCTTTATCATTTAATAATAAACATTTCCACAAATTACGCTTTGAAGGTTGTTGCTAACCCTTCACTACGATGACGTCTTTTTTATTCCTGCTGTGTACGGATTGTTTTATTTAGCTCTGAAGAGGTTCCTGACACTGAAAGTCTGTATATAAGAGAAGAACATATGAGATCATTCCTATGTTGAATGTAATTGGCTTAAGGTTGCAGAATAACCAAATGTCTCTTCTTGGCGAAATAAAATCGTTTACAGGTAACACAAATAAACTTATTCAAGAAATCATGGTAGTAGGTGGAGTGGTAATTGGTGATGAGTCCACCATTCACTCAATCGAGTGTTGCGTTCAGGTGAATCTGCACTGAGTGACAAGCCAGATGGTTTCCTGTCACTCAGGAAACCATTTACAACATTACCTAGTAACAGTATAACTTAATGAGGCCCAACTGTCTCCTGGAATAGGGAGCTCCAACCAGCTGAGGCCAGTAAGGGTTTGCATCCAAAGGAGGCTGAGGTTTAAGGCTCACATTATATTAGTCTACTCGTGGGCCAATGTGACTGGTCACCATCGTCTTTAATGTTACAACTGAATAGTCTAGCCTCTTACACCTATGCTCCTTATGGGTATTAAAGAATATTAGATATCAGAAGGAATATAGAGTACAGAAGGCGCTGTGGTGGTGAAACGGTTAATTGCACATCAGATTTCACAATATCTATCAGTGATTTTTTCCACACCCTGCCCTAGGGTTGGAAAGGAGGTCCCTATGATGACGATGATGATGATTTTTTCCATCAATCTTTTCAATCTGATGGCGTATTTGCTGTTTGATTTTTCCTACTTTTGACACTTTTTCAGGCTTAGGCGAGACTTTGAACTGGATAGCTTTGATACAAAGTTCATTAATCCGTTCAATACATGATTTTTCATAAGCTAATAAAACTGTTTCGAGGTAGGAATAAATAACTTCAGATACGTAACCAGATTGAAGGGGTTAACCTAGCAATGAATACCGAACATTGAGATTTCAGAACCATTGATATAGTACTCCTGAAACTAATGTTGAAGATCAGTTCTGGATCTAGAAATTCGTGCTTGTGATATTTACTGCTTCGTAAGAAAAAAAAATGGGTGAGCTGAGTACACTGTTGTGGGTGGGATGGGCTCGGAAAGTAAATGATGACAGGCTATGCCGGGGGAAGTGTATCTGTGTAGATGAGTACTGTAGTAGGCGGGCAAAGTGTTCTGTACAAGCAGGGAGGATATAAAATGGTTGTGGTGGCCAGAAAAGGGTGAGTGGGATGGGCTTTGATCAATGATTCTCAAACTATTGATCGCGATCCAAAGGTGGGTCGCGAGAGGAATTTTGATGGGTCCCAAGGACGTAGAATAGGCCAAATGCTTTCACTGTATTTTATTTACTTAATGTAAATAGTAATTATCCTTATTACACTGTTAGCATATTCATAATAACTACGATAGGCTATATACCGGTTACTCTCTCTCTCTCTCTCTCTCTCTCTCTCTCTCTCTCTCTCTCCCCTGTGGGTCGAAAAGTTTTGAAATATTCCAAATAGGGTCACACACTAAAAAGCTTGGGAACCGCTGGCTTAGATGGTGGCACATTAGAAGACAGGGAGGGACGAATACATCCCGTGCGTATGGGCGTTGTATGAGTGGCAGTAGTGGTATAATGATGACTCACAAGCTTTAAGAAGAAAAATGTTGGGTTGGTGAAGCAGAATGGGCAGGATGGACGGGGTCGAGTTGGTGTGTAGGCTATGGAAAGGACTGGGAGAGGGGCTAGTGGTGAGGCAAGGAGGTAGTACAGGCTGTGAAAACAGGTGTTGCGGGTTGG
Organism: Coenobita brevimanus; assembly: GCF_032717465.1. Taxonomy (NCBI): domain Eukaryota; kingdom Metazoa; phylum Arthropoda; class Malacostraca; order Decapoda; family Coenobitidae; genus Coenobita; species Coenobita brevimanus. The sequence goes on along the minus strand of NC_136987.1, from coordinate 14,508,520 downwards.
CCGATAATATGGTGTTGCAGGTTTGCTGATGATATATGATAATGATCGGCGATGATGACGATGACTATGATAAAAAAAAAAAAAAAATCGTAATGGCTGTGCTTAAGTGGGCGCCCGACTCAACTTTGCACCGAGCTAATAAGGTAAACTCGAACCTAATTTCTGCTAACTCGACAAGTGATGTAATGAGGATGTGCATCGTTGACACTCTTGGAAGGAAGTTATTATTCGATTACGGTAACTTGGTCAACAGGATTTTGGCAATAACTTTTCAAGCTATCAAAGGAATTACCGCATTTTTCCAGGAGTATACTACAGGTTTTTCTAGAAAGCAAGTAACCACTTTCAAAGTAAAATGCCGACACTTTTTTTTTTTTTCAGGGATAATATTCAACAGGTCGTCGAGGAAAGTGAACTCCTACCGAAGAAAATGAGAAATTATGCACTACGGTCTTTAAGACAGACAATCGATTTGGATAAGGTCCAATCTTGCCGCACCCGCAATAGTCCAGTCTACTGTATATCTTTCTCCCCAGCCATGATGCTGGGTGAACAGGCATGAGAAGGGGGGAAAGAAATCCAACAGCCATACCGGTCCTAGAACTGCACCCTCATTCTTCCTGTCGTGAGACAGAGTGAATTAGCTCTCATTTATATTCTCTCAGCTGCAGACCTCTTGTATTATATTCGTGTTATTTCCATAGGGGATGAATCAGCCTAAGGGGGATAGATACAACTTCTATCAGCACCTTCGGCATCAGCCGTCGTTCACTAGTTGAATAAAATTGTTGGCAAGTAGCAGGAATAGGCCTAAGTTAAATTCAGACGTCATCGTACTGATTCCACCAACAACTTATTTTTGCAAAGAATGTGAAATGAAACATAACATCTGCTTCTCTGTCATCTAAATCTCTGCTGCTTTATCAGGTGCGCAAGGCCTTCATTCATGTTTAGGGAGATCAGCCACTCCTCCTCGAGTGGCATTATGTAGTCTATATTCAGTTTTTATTCACCATCCACACCTCAGATTTAAACCCTTATTTGCCACATCCGGTTGGAAAGGCATAACCCACAAAACTACCATGAGTCTATTTGTTGCGGTGCAGGAAACCACGCAGCTGGGTGTGAGAGTGTGGGCATGAGTGAGGGCATGAGAGAGTGAGTTAAAAGGGTATGTGTGGTAATGGGAGCAAGTGACAGATTCTGACAGACCGGGTGTTAAAGTGTGAGTGAGTGTGGGTGACAGGCAGGAGCAAATGTTCGTTGAGAAGATATCAGTGTTAGTGACAGTGAGTGAGAAACTGTGAGAGCGAGTGTGTAAGAGAGAAATGTAAACAAAATCGAGTGTGTGGTACAGATGTGCTACAATGAGAATGGGTGAAAGTACATATAAAAGACTGTCATGCCATACAAAATATATCATAATAAAAGGAAAGTTTTGAAAAGTTATAATGCTAAAAGGATAACAAAAAAAAAAGTTACTACCAAACTTCCATCTCCACATGTAATTACTAGATGATTTGTATCAGTATTTTTATCATGATTTTTGCATGATTTCTTCCGGGTCATTGTTATGTCAAAACTACTTGAAAAAACGTTATATTATTTACCGGTGTATCAAGGGGTCTGTAAACACTCTATGTAGTGATAACTCCGATGCGTCCATAAGTCTTAACAAGTATAATCCTTCGTAACTCACATACATGGGGTTATTGAACTACTTTACGTATCTAGCATTTATCTTCATGTTTCTCTGTCACTAAAACATGTAAAGTAGCTACAACATAACGTTAAAACGCTGAAACCCAATCGATAAAAATCTCAGTTCATCTTTCTTCTTCTTCCTTCTTAGATTCGTCTAACTCTAAAATGGCAAACCCCATCTCATTGTTTTTTCTTTTTTTCTCTCTCTCTCTTTTTTTATATAGTGGTTTCTTCTGCACAGGATCGAAAGCACGGTAGATATTGCCCGAAAAGGTTAAAGGTAATAGGTCGAGACAAGTTAGGTCTTTATAGCTTTGATCCGATTTACTGTACACTACATGAAGAGTAAAGAGTGAGTGTTTAGTGAAGTGTTTCAATTATGAGAACTATCGGTCAGAATTTAAGGTCACGGTAAAGTGTCAAACTCTCGACTCTGTAACCTAAAAACTATATATCTACCAGTCTATTGCCAGACGCCTTAATCCAGTAAGGGCTGGCCATAAACAAATCGCTTCCATGTCGCCCTGTACCCCGCCATTCCAATGTCCTGCTCCCAGCTCACATACCCCTCTCTTATATAATTCTCCATTCCATCTCTTCATCCCATCCTAGGCCTCCCCCTCCCTCTCCCCCCTTCCAACTCATTCACATACACTCTCCTTGTTAGTCTCTCGCTCTCGATCCTCTCCACATGCCCAAACCACCTCAATGTATTCACTTCGGATTAAACTTAGCTGAGCAATATAGGGTCAGCCAGAGACTGAATTTTTCTAATTCTGAGAACAATAGGACAAAAACAAAATCAAGTCACCACTTTTGATTTTATTTTTAATAAAACATGGTGGAGGTGTTGTTGGTCACGCAAGGATGAAGTACGTCAAGTTTCAGAACAAAACATATATATATATATATATATATATAAAATGATCATCACCATCATCAGTCCTTGTAAGTCCAGTGCTGGACAATGGCTTCCCCTAAACTCCTCCACGAACTCTTGACTGAGCCAATCTCTACTAGGTTTTACCTGAAAAACTTGTCAATTTCATCTCCATATCCTGTCTGGCCTCTTTCTACTATGGTTGCAGTCTCTTGGAGTCCAGTTAGCCAGCCTCTTGCTTCATCGGTTATCCCTTATTCTTGCTACATGACCTGCCCACCTCCATTTCTATACCTTAACAACTTCTGTAATGTCTTTGACTGAAGTCTGCTCTCTCATCCAAGCTGATCTGTCTCTCGCAGATATTTCCAACACTAACCTTTCCTTTGCTCTGTGAGAACAGATTAGTTACTCCCGCAAATCCGCATATAAATATATTTGTATATATATATATATATATATATATATACAGAGAGAGAGAGAGAGTTATATATAAAGTCATACTAGAAATATTAAGATGCAATAGGTAAAAGATATGTCAGGAAGAGGTGCTATAACGCCTGCCTATCAGATGTGAATGCAGACTGCAGGATAGAAGAGTGGTAGTTGTTTACTTTATGGTTGTAATTTTGCATGAAGACAATTTTGAATTAATCACTGATTAACGCCAAGTTATTTAGGTATTTCATCCACACCCTACCCTACCATTCACAGCTTTCCTTGCTTGTCCCGGCCACTTCTGTTCTCTCACAGAAACCTACCTCATTAATGAAGTAAAACCAAACAAATGACACCATTGACAGCCGCACCCACTCCGATAGTATCCACAGCAACACATCCCATTGGGGAGTCTTTTATCTTTTCACAGCAGGCATCGCCCAAATGCACACAACATGCACATGACACCAAAGTCACTGCCTAGGCTCACCCCAGACACTCCCCCCCTCCAATAACCCACCTCCTTAACACATCCCATTAAGCGCTCATAAGATTCTACGTTTGTACCGTAATCGATTTAATCCTTGAAAAAGATACAGTGACTCAATGAATGACAGAGTAAGGACACACACGGGAATTGGGTACCCACGTCGTGCAGCAAAAACAATCATGCTTGATTTCTGGACATTATATATGAACAAAACTTCATTCTATTTGGTTCTGGATATATAACTTCATTCATGTCAGAAACCCGTTCAGTATCCAAGAGGTTAAATGTTTTCATCTACCCATTACAGTGATTAACAAATGCTATTACCACTTGGTTCAGTGCTTTTTTTCTCTCTTTAGTCATCTAATTAACGGTGGAGAAACTCTCTCTCTCTCTCTCTCTCTCTCTCTCTCTCTCTCTCTCTCTCTCACGATATAAACTTGAGCAAGCCAGCCCAGCCTCAGGTATGGCCACAACGATACTCTTCTTATTTTACGTCATTATCACACACCGCCTTAGGGGACTGACTACACCACCTAATGAACCTCTGTCAGTAATGTCCCAACTTTTTTATTATACCCTTGCCATCTTCAGACGATTTTACTATTTCTAGACGATTTTATTCAGTTTATAATACACTTTGCTGGACACTCCAAGTGGCCGGGAATAGAAGTACCACTGTCATCGAGATACGGATTGATTATACATCAACCAGTCAGACGCCCAGCACAAGCCGTCAGTCTGTTTTAATACTGCGGGACCGATTCTTTGTCGATAGTTGTAGGTTACATAAGCTTTGAAATTTCTGAGATCAGCATTTGGGTAAGTGTTAAAGAAGTAGAAATGTTTGGACAGTTTTGGAATGGGTCGATCCACCTCACTCTTTTTCTGCAATGCACAGGCTTTAGTTTTTTTTTTATTCATTTATTTATTTATTTTTTTGTTATACAAGAGTTGAAATTTGGAGAAACTGGTGTTTAACTTTTTGGAATGTGTAGAGGAAGTTGAAGCCTGTTGGTTAGTTCAGAAGAAGTTGCTGCCCCACAGGCTTGCTATAGGGCACACAGTTTTGAGATACGGACTGTAAGTGTTTCTAAACTTTTTCTTTTCTCAAGTTTATGGAATCTGGCATTTAACTTTTGGGAACGTGTAGAAGTTCGAATCGAATGAGTTGGTATTACTGCAGAAGATGGTCAGCACTCTTGTTTTGATGTAGGGTGCACAATACTGCAGATACATTATTATTATTATTATTATTATTATTTTTTTTAAGTTGAGTAACCTTCGAATTATTGTAAGGCTGATATCAGGTGAGTCTAATTTGGAATGTGGTGGGAGTCCTTCAGTTTTGCTCTGTAACACACGTTTCTTATGTATTTATTTTTGTTCAGTACTGGGTTAGGTAAGTTCTGAAACGCTGAGAATATGTTGTTAACCATTGGCTGTGTTTACGGAAGACTGAAATCTTATGGGCTGTTGTCGGACGAGGATCAATGCCTCTGAGTTTTGATTTACAGTGCAAAATATTTGAGATATCGATTTTTTCTTTTTTTTTTACATATATTAGGTAGCTTTAGGAATTTTGATAATCTGGTGTTTAACCTTTAAGAATGTGAACAGTAGGGGAGGTAAAGCCCTGATGGGCGACCATTAGAAGTGGGTCATGGCCCCTCAGATTTGCTCTGAGATGCAAACATTTTGAAATACTCAAGTTTTTCTAAAACTGCAGCTTACTTTTGGTAAGTTTTGATTAGACTAGGTAAGTTTAGATAGAGCTGAGGCTGAGTTCTGGTGGAATAGCTCTGTAGATAGATAAGTGGCTCTGTAGATAGATAAATGGGTTTGAGGATTGTAGTAAAAAGAGAGATGGGTGGATGGATAGATACTCATGTGTATGAATTAGATAGATGGGTGAATAGATGAATGAATGAATGGACGATACAAAAATATATGACTAATGGCGGTGTCTAGCATTCTATTGCGGGATCACAATAGTTAATAAGCTTTCCCAGATTATCTTTTCCCTCATGGGTTTCAAGATAAGACTGAGCAACATTATGTTACACCCTACTGTTCTAACACTAACCCTTTACCGGCAGCAAATAGCTTGAGTGTTCTAGTGCTGAACTTATAGCTGTACTTAGACCAAACATGGATCCAATATACCTTTCTTTGTACAGGCCCATACACTGCTTAAAAAGCCATCCAAGATAACCAAAGTCCTCATTCTCAACAAAGTCAATCCGTATGTCCGCCCTACTTCTTCACAACACGAATTTTGGGCTTACACACTCAACAAACATCCTACTAACTAACCTCACACAAAATGCATTTAACAACATCAACTCATGGCACCAGCACCAAACACACTTCTTACGACAATAAACACCAGAAAAGCCTTCGATGCTTTCCCCTGACATAAACTAATCACCAAGGTTTACAACACAAACATGGAGAACATCAAATACTGGTTTGCCAAAAAATTACCTGGTAGTGAGGGAGATATTACATTCCAGGGCAAGTCAACATGAACACAGAATATCCTTAATGGAGTCCCACGCGGCTCTGTTCTCTCACCCACACGCCTCAGCCTAAACATACATGATATTCCCACACCCTAGCCACCCACAAACAATTCCTCATATGCAGGTGACATCTCGATAACAATCCAACATCACAATGCTGACACAGCTTGCACGCTAGAACAGATGTGCCACATCATACTACAGAGTTGAGTCAGACAAAAGGTTGATGATCGCTCCAGTCAAATCACCACCACACTCATCACCAGCTGCAAACATGAACACAGGTACTCTCCTGACATCACATTTAATACTGTACCAGTCCCAGGCACACCTTTCACTAAGATCCTGAGGGTGAGTTATGACACTGGACCAGCCTTCAAGGACCTCGTACAGTACAAGGTATCAAGTGTCGGTTGATCCCCACACTCAATGCACTTAGGGTACTTACAGTGGTAGACTTTGGTCAACAAAAAGAAAAACTCATTTCCTCAACAAGCAATACAAATATGTCTCCCCGACATGGGCTCCTCTTCTACCTAAAACCCAATACAATATCATTTAATCCATACAAAACAACACCCTATGCACCAAAACTGACTTCAACAAAACCAGCTCAGGTATACTCTGAAACTTAAATCCTCCTCGTTAGAGACTGTCTTAATATGAGTGGCACACAAATCTATGCAGCAGCCTTTATAGACGGAGACACAATGCACACCCGCAATAGGCACATAAAACAATCACCACACAAACATGATCAAACCCTCCACAGCAACACACCATCTCCAGACATTCCAGTACTAGCAAACATACTTCACGCGCAGGGGAAGGCAACACCTCAGAACACTTTATTACAAGCTCTCCCTCCTGACCGCTACCCATCGTACTTATATCCTTAAGCAGAGATGATCGAGTTCATCTAGCCAGACTTAGATCAGGATATTGCCCAGCCCTCCTCAGTTACTAGCTCAGATTTGGGTTGACTGTAATCACAGATGACACGTGTCCTGTTTGCAGAACTGGCCTACACAACATAACACACACAGCTAATGGAGCAGCGCACTGCGCATGCCACATGCAAGACGCAGATACAACAAAGGTGTTGGGAACCTGTGGGAAACCCCACTGGACCTGTTGCTTACTTGTGATCGACGGGTTTGCTCGATCAAGCGGACCGGAGTTGAGAAAGAGTTGAAATAACAACAACTGAACCCATTACTTTTTTGAGCAGGTGGTGCATATTAAATTCCATTCACATTAATATCAGATCATTTTCTTCACGTTAGAATCGACTTTTCTATCCTGTAGGGATTATATATAGCATCAATACATCTCTTAAGTAATGGAAAGTCCTTCTTAACGGAAGTTTACTCGTCTGGTATTAGCCAGAAAAAACTATAAAGAACGTCTCCCGGATTCAAAGGGTTATTCTCTGGTGTGCCTTTCATGAATGTTTAACACTGTCATAATCAGTAGATGTATCACGAAGGATAAAATAGTAAGAATTAAAAGCAAAAACAAAAGAAAGAAAGAAAAAAAAAAGAAAAATGATGTGGAAAGGGTGCTAAAAAGTGTCCCAGGTTGACGAGAAGGGGACCGTTAGACTTTCATAAAGCCAGTGAAGATGTTAGGAAGGATTTACAGCCGGGTTATATATCACTAAGCAAGAGTCTGGACCATTGATACATGAGGTAATGAGTGCTTTTCTGCGGTCAGGCAGCTTATGGCACCAGTTTGCATATTCGATCTAGGTCCCCATGATTACCAGCGTCATGCCACGGTCTTTATGCCTCCATATTTTCAGCACGTGGTCCATTACCTTTGCTATTTATGTCTCAGTATGAACATACTTTCGAGGACGATGGGTGATGATGGAGTGGGGAAGTGAAAGGCGGCCTAAAATAGGTGAATCACCCTAGCATAGTACGAGATATCAAGGAAGTTCAAAGGCATTCCTACGTCGGGTTCAGCAAGGCCTGTGGGTGCTTATCAGTTTATACACCTTTATTATCGTCCTCTCTTTGTCAGAGTTAATGGCTCCTGCATCGTTATTCACGGTTAGACATCCACAGTGTGAAACTTTTCGATCCTTATTCTGCTCATCTCTGTTGATATATATATGTATATATATATATATATATATATATATATATATATATATATATATATATATATATATATATATATATATATATATATATATATATATATATATATACACAGTATATCATCTCATCAGCCGTTTGAGTGTCCACTGCAGGACCGGCCTATCCCGACCGAAGTGGGGACGATACAGCCAATGTATCTCTACCAAGTGGCTTAGGCTTTCTAGTAGAGACTGTATGTAGGGTGAGAAGTGCTTGTAAGTGTAACTGTAGTGTTACGAAACGCACACTCTACCAATGTACCACAGAGGCTCCATATATATATATATATATATATATATATATATATATATATATATATATATATATATATATATATATATATATATATGGGAGAGAGAGAGAGAGAGAGAGAGAGAGAGAATCTATATTTCATAAATAACTACATTTTCCGTTCCGTTGGCATTTCCTTTCCCTCTTCTGTAGTAATGGTGGTTAATTTCTTTCCCCTCTAAACGCTTGGTGGAGTACGGATTATTTACATCGATCTCTTTGAATAACATGACCAACATAGAATCCTTCAGAATTCCCATTCATTAACAATTTATCTTCGCGGTCTGTAATGATATTGGTATCAACTATTTCCTTAATGTAAAGCAACGAAATGTACAATTTCTTTGCATCTACCTCTCAGCAGGCCAGAATAATGTGGACCCCATCAATGCCAACAGTGTCCCCGTCCACTAGTAACATATGCTGATTCGGCACGCGTTCCTTAGCCAAGCGTCGCCCATAATGGCATCGTCGCTTCCAAAAAAGAATATTTTTGCTGCACCATGAGGAACGTCATATTTTACACCGGCACATGAAGGAAAAATTACCCTATCAATTTCGTCTATTGTTGAAGTAGTCCCTCCCATCAAGATGCACTGAATATTTCTGCAGTGGAATACTGGACACTTTTTTTTTTTTTTTAAATATAGACAGGATCCTTGCTGTAGTCTTTTATCCTGTACTCCTTTAGCCGGAGGACCTCTTTTGGAGTTCTTTCTTTCCAACCCTTTTTTTTTTTTTTTTTTTTTTTCGGCTTAGGTAAAACTCTTACTAGTGAAGGTGCTGATTAAAGTTAACACACACACACACACACGCACACACACACAATTTTACATTATATATATATATATATATATATATATATATATATATATATATATATATATATATATATATATATATATATATATATAATTTCTCCAGTTCGAAATTACCCCCTAGGCAAAATACGGCAGTCGGGGCATATGGAAAATAGAAGAAAAATATGCATCAATGTAGTGAGTTATAGTCCAGTAATGCACTACCTACCTAGCAATTATTCTATGACGCCATAGCCTATCTAGTTAGGAGTACACTCGAGTACAGAACCACCGAAGTGTTTCTGTCCCTACTCAGTAACGACCCCTCATTCTACAACGTACTATACAGTATACTCTTCCTGACGTTCTCTCTCTCTCTCTCTCTCTCTGATTCCTACAGCTTCCTTTCATATTCACTCATTTTAATCCCTTCTAGTCCCTCTTGAAATTTTATGCATAATAAAACTGTTGCAGGTATATATATATATATATATATATATATAGGCCTATAGATAGATACACAGATAGATAGATAGATTGATATACAGATATATTATGTATATATATATACAGTATATATATATATATATATATATATATATATATATATATATATATATATATATATATATATATATATATATAATCGACTTGTTGCTTGGAAAGCGCAGCCGTATAAGGAATCAGAGAGAGAGAGAGAGAGAGAGAGGGGAGGAGGACCTAACAATTATGGAGTCACTATATACATATACTGAGAGGCCCTCCATTGGATCCCATGAGACCAGTGCTCAGCTACTTTGTTTTTAATCAGGTTTGGTAATTCTGGTTTAATTTTTTTTATCTTTATTGGGTATTAGTGGTTTTTAGTACATTATTATTTTTTCTTTATCATTATTAGGTATTACTAGTATTTAGTATATTATTTACATTGTAGGATTTTCATCGACAAGTCTTGACATAGATATTAATTTTTATTACATTGCTGGTATCGTTTTTTTTTTTTCTTCATACTATTTGTGTTTTCATTTTCATTTCTTTCCGCACATCTCACTTTTTTTTGTAAAAAACAAAAAACAAATAATTTTTAAGTATATATGTTTAATATTCTCTTCTTTTGTTTTAATGGTGCTATTCCCGTGTACAGGCTCTGATGATGAAACGTATATGTTTCGAAATGTTGCCAGAAATAAACATGATGTGGGTCGTATCAACACTAGTGTTCCTATTCCCTATATATATATATATATATATATATATATATATATATATATATATATATATATATATATATATATATATATATATAAATATATATAAATATATATATAAATATATAAATATATATATATATATATATATATATATATATATATATATATATATAAATATATATATATATAAATATATATATATATATATATATATATATATATATATATATATATATATATATATATATATTTTCTATATCATTGGTCTCGGTCCCCGTCTCCTCTTTTCAGGCATCTCATTCTCATGAACTCTCCAAATGAACCTCATATTCTATGATTAACAAGAGCAATCCGAGATTGGAAACCTCCGCCAAGGCGGAGGTGCAAGCATTGCAGGCATTATTTATCGAGTTAGATGGAAAAATCTTGAAATTGCCATTATCCCGCAATGGTAAAGAATCCTTTAAAAAAATCCTGGATCCGGATGATGATCAGGATCACAACGAAAATGTAATGGATTGTTCCTTAGGCCATTCCCTACCCCTCGGGAAAAAAAAAAAAAAAAAAAAAATCCGTTCATAACTTTTTGAGTAATCCTGTTAAAAGACAAACAGACAAACAAACCAATGCCAGTAAAAACATTACTTCCTTGGCGGAGGTAAACATCGTGGTCGAAATACGTTGCTGATTTTTTTTTTTTTATGTAAATTCTTCCAAGGCTCTCTCTCTCTCTCTCTCTCTCTCTCTCTCTCTCTCTCTCTCTCTCTCTCTATTTAATCCATTGCAGCCCCGAGTCCACAGTACTGGACAGAACTGGGAATTTTCAACCCTTAATAAAGTAGGGAACCCCCGGGTAGGGACCTATGAGCTTCGCGACTATGAGACGATAGGCGGAGGGCAGTACGCCTAGGACCCTCCCGGAACAGTGCCTCGTCCAGCAACTCTGGGATCCAATGGGATATATATATTTATTCGTTCATCTTTTATGAGTACAAGATAAAAGAAGTTACATTTCTACAGTTCGGTGCAGTATTATTCCCTTTATTCAGGCTTCCACCAGACACGTCTTCAAGTCAGGAAAAGCCTGTGGGCGGCGAAGGGGCTAAAAGGGTTGTATTTAATGCTTCCACTCTGAAAGGTCACTCTTATTTTGACCAGAGTCGACTGGAGGCAGCGTGACTAATTTGAAAATGGCGTTACCGTATCGAACAAATTAAGATACTAAGAAAACAGAGGGACAAGACGGATTGCAAGAGTAAGTTACAGCAATGTAAATACAACTTCAGAAATCTCTCTCTCTCTCTCTCTCTCTCTCTCTCCCCTGCCTACCACCCTGTCACTCTCTCTCCCCTGCCTACCACCCTGTCACTCTCTCCTTTCCCTTCAGTCATCCCTCCCCTTTCATCCCTCTCTTCGTCCTTACCTCCTTTTCACCCTGTGTTCCTTCACCTCTATCAAATTCTATCTTCTCCCTCCTGAAACTTGTCTGTCTCCCTATCTTTCTCTTTCTCTCTCCTTCACGCTCTCTCTCCTGCAGTAGGCTACCTCATCTTTCTTCATTTTACGTTATCCCCCTCAACCGCATTCTCCCTTTCACCTTCCCACTCTGCCTTTGCTTTACACCTGTCCTCCCTCTCTTCCCTACTCTCCCTTCCTCTCTCCCCCTTTCTCCCTCCGGCCCGGATCAAACTCCACAAGGTGTGCTGAGATAAATGGGTTGTCTATGATAGATCCTCGCCCGACGGTTACCCGATACTCTTTCCTTTTGCGCGGGCGAATTTATGGGGAGGGCGAGGACGGGTGTTACATCGCAGGTAGGTTATAGATGCCTTAGTGGCGATGGTGTAACTACTCCATGTGACTGAGTGGCACGGTAACTGAGGACGTTATTACTTCACTATTCTTGCTATATCAGATGTTTCTCACCTTTAAAAGACCAGGTATGCTACCAGTGTACTATAGGTGCTATAGTCGTTACTGAAGGTAGTGCAGGAGACAGTGATATGATTATTGAAATGCTACTGTTATTAATGCTACTAACAGACGATTTATTTTGGTCAAGTTATCTTTTAAATAGGCTGGTGACGTCACTGATGTTGACAGTAGGATTGCAGGTATTACAGGCACTAGTATATATCTCATATCACAACAGGCACTAGTATATATCTCATATCACAACAGGCACTAGTATATATCTCATATCACAACAGGCACTAGTATATATCTCATATCACAACAGGCACTAGTATATATCTCATATCACAATGTGCTGTATGTAGTGTCTGCTAGAGACATACACAGCTTCTCACTAGGAACGTCAATCGATCCTGTTGTCCTAGACCATAAAGAATGTCTTAACACATGATGTATCTCAAACAATCTCTTTTTAGTTCAGACGACACAAGAATTTCATGATACGAGCAGGTTAACCAGACTGAGCCAGTTACCTGACGTCATGGAAACTAACCTTTGAAATCTACCAGACACTACATCCCCACCGAGCCGCACATATTCTTAGATTTCGGAGAGCATAGTCACGAACGGCCCGAGAGTACGATCGAAGGCAGAAGGCAGGAGATTCTAGGAGGTTTGCCGTAACGCTATGTTATGCTGTCAATCACATTTCGATATAACTGTGTACAATAAACTCCGTAACCCAAGAGTGCTCTGTAACTCACCACGCTTACGATACATAAAGGAGGAAGGTGAGAGAGAGCTATCTTTTCACTCTACTTGACGACGCACGATTTTACTAGTAGCGGCCCACGTTACACTCCACTGGCGATAGAAGTGAAGCCTAATCAACGATACACCTACAAACTCTCCATCAAATCAAACCCCTCGGCTACGTTCATCGATATTGGCGGCAGCGATGAACAACGATAAACTAAGATAAACTACTGTACGTTCATAGATAGGATAATAACTGGTGCACTTATAGCCTTCTAATAAAAGGTATCACGTAGTACACAAATTCCAGATGTGCTGTATACTAGTTGTGATATAATCCATTTTTATGTTACTTGACGCTGATAAATTTTCTCCTAGTTACTACCATTAATAAGTAAAAAAAAATCATAATATGGATATGTCTTGTATGTGTGCAACAGACAGCATCAATTAGCAGTCCAAGCTGCTGTCCGTATGACTTTCTTATGATATGAATATTGTGTATTTATCTAGCTGCCTTGATCCCAATTTAGCTGAGCAACAGAGAAAATTTCATTTAACTGATGTAGTACATGGTAAGCACGTACGCATTCTAACCAAATAAAATCTAAAATGGGTTGTTTCTAATTTCATTACCATTGATTCGATGACTTGAAGTGAATTGTGGCAAAATGGGATTTAAATATCAATGGTGGCTGGCTCATGTCTAGGAGTCCCGGGTCCCATTCCCGGCTAAAGCGTTTAAAGCTGTCCACATGTGATCAACCGAATACTGCTTGTTTCTCCAAAACACACACACACACACACACATATATATATATATATATATATATATATATATATATATATATATATATATATATATATCATCGCATCAGCCGTTTCAGTGTCCACTGCGGGACCGGCCTATCCCTACCGAAGTGCGGACGATACAGCCAATGTATCTCTACCAAGTGGCTTAGGCTGTCTGGTAGAGATTGTATGTACGGTGAGAAGTGCTTGTAAGTGTAACTGTAGTATTGGAGTGGCTTTGGATGCGTGTGTAGTCTGTGAACCAAGTGTAACCGGCCCGCGCAAGCCGACTGGGTGCAAGTATACTTTATAGTATGCTACACTGGTTCAACCATAGCACCCTTGTGTCCGCCAATGAAGTATGTGGCATGAAGAACGCTCCCAAAGTTTATTACCCTGGCGGGGAGCGAATCCTCGTTCTTCAGCGTACGAAAACGCACACTTTACCAATGTATCACAAAGGCTCCTATATATATATAGATAGATAGATAGATAGATTGACACACACACACACACACACACACACACACATATATATATATATATATATATATATATATATATATATATATATATATATATATATATATATATATAGATAGTGTTACGGAACAGAGAAAACTGTCCCGCAAAGTTCCAGGTTCAAAACAAAAGAGTTAGGCAAAATTATAAGTTAAAGTTTAATGCTCAAACTAACAACTAAACATTCAGGACTCATAAGGATAATGTAATGGCAAAAAACAGGTTAAATATATGGTTAACTGCAATAGCCTCTATTAACACGAAATTAGCAAGAGTAAATTTATCTAAATCAGCCCTGATAAAATGAGAAAACCGGATAATACTCAGTGAATGCAAGATATATTATTACAGATACAAAGTATTATCAAAAATGACTGACATAAAAACACATGAATCACAAAAACCTCACTAGGCCTACGAATCAACACCTTATGCTATACAGTACAAGGAAAAAATGTAATAACACTTATACTCAAATTACACAGCTGCTAGATGGTTGGAGACTTCCTGAACACTCACAAAAATAATAACTGTACAGGGGATGACAGAGATGTGAGCAAAATGAGGAGTAGATCTAAGTGGCAATTAATGCAGAGACTGAGCTCATTATATAGGGGCCGGCAGAGCTTGATACAACTTGTAAGAAGGACGCGCAAATGAAGCCATAGGGGACAAAGAGTTGACAATCCTGCTCTGAACAACAGAAAGAACGACTTACTCTACTATAAGGGAGAGAAGGGGGAGTGAGGCAGAACACGCTCGTGATCAAACATGCAGCATACTGTACGTTAGAATTATACAAAGGATGATAAAATCATAGGCTATGTAACACCTCCCCACAAAGAAAAAAGAAATTTACAAAGGAAATTTCTTATTACTCTAAAACAATCTGTCTAGTGTCTAGGTAAGCAATCTGCAATAACATTTTCTTTCCCCTTGACATGTTGTATGTCTAATGAATACTCCTGAAGAAGTAGACTCCAACTTGTCAATCTCTGATTTTTATCTTTAAACTTACTAAGGAATTTCAGTGGGTTATGATCGGTATAAATGACTATGGGGTCAAAACCAGAACACAAATAAAATGAAAAATGCTGTAAACTCAAAATCAAGGCCAAAAGCTCTTTCTCAATAGTTCAGTAGTTCTTTTGAGGTGGAGTGAACTTCTTACTGTAATAAGATACAGGGTGTTCAATACCCTGATCATCCTCTTGCAGCAAAACAGCCCCAGCTCCTGTATCACTTGCGTCAACAGCCATCTTAAAAGGCTTAGCAAAATAAGGAGTAGCGAGCACTGGCTGACTTAATAGGATAGCTTTAAGTTTGCTGAAAGAAGATTCACAGTTATCGGTCCAGACAAATTTAACTCCCTTTTTCAGTAGGTCTGTAATTGGTGATACAAGAAATGAAAAGTTAAGAACAAATCTCCTCTAATAACCTACCATTCCCAAAAATCTTTGTAGCTCTTTCCCACTTTTAGGTCTGGGAAGATCACTTATAACCTGAACCTTAGCTCCTGGTGGTGCAACGTGTCCATCACCAATTACGTACCCAAGGTACTGAACTTTAACATGACCAAACTCACACTTTGATAAATTAGCTACAAGATTAGCCTGAACCAAACGCTAAAGAAATTTACTGACATGGCATAGGTGATCTTTCCAGTTGTCACTGAAGATTAAAACATCATCAATATAAACAACACACCCTACCAAACCATCTGTTACAACATTCATGAGCTTCTGAAAAGTGGCTGGTGCATTCTTCATACCATATGGCATTACAGAACATGCAAAAGTCTTTCCTAGTGTTACAAAACATGAGATCTCCCTAGCATGTTCAGTCATAGGTACTTGCCAGTATCCCTTTAACAAATCAAACTTACTTATGTACCTAGCCTTTCCGATCTTGTCTATGCAATCTTCCACGCGAGGGAGAGGGTAAGTGTCTGTTTTGGTTATCTGATTAACACGTCTGTAGTCGATGCAAAGCCGCTGTGACCCAACTGGCTCAGGGACTAGAGTGATAGGAGAACTCCACTCGCTCTGACAGGGCTCAATCATCTTGTGGTCCAACAGGTAGCCAAGCTCCTTCTGGATGAGAGGAACTTTCATTGGGTTCACACGGTAAGGAGGCAGTTTAATTGGCTTTGCGTCTCCAACATCGACATCATGCATCAACACAGTGGTTCTTCCTGGAGTAGCACGGAACACTTGCGGGTACTCCTGCAGTAATGCCGAAAACTCCTGCCCTTCCTCGGGAGGTAGATGAGAAAGCTTAGTCTGGAGATCATTCATGATATCAGGATTCTTCCCCAAACTATCACTCAGGCTCATGCTGCATGGGAGAACTTCACTTGCAGACTCGGGAGGAACAGCTACAGTGCAGACTGGGCTATTTTCGTCCCGCCTGTGATATAACTTTAGCATGTTGATGTGACAAAGCTGCTTGTTCTTTCTACGATCTGGTGTGGCGATGACATAGTTGACATCACTGAGTTTCTTCTCCACGAAATAAGGACCACTAAACTTGGCTTGAAGAGGTTGCCCATGCACTGGTAGCAGAATCAAAACCTGATCTCCTGGCTGAAAGTGGCCTAACCTGGACTTCTTATCATACCAAGTCCTCATCTTCTCCTGAGCAGCTCCTAAATTCTCTCTTGCCAGCTGTAAAGCAGTGGACAGCCGTTCTTAGAACTTCATCACATACTCCAGCAGGTTGACGTCATCTTCCTCCTACAGCCAGCATTCCTTGAGTAGCTTAAGGGGTCCTCTTACTTCATGGCCAAACAGTAGTTCAAAAGGTGAGAAGCCCAGTGATTCATTTGGAGATTCTCTTGCGGCAAATACAACGAATGGAAGACCTTTATCCCAGTCTTTCTGATGTTCCAAACAGTATTTCTTGAGCATCGATTTGAGTGTTTGATGATATCTCTCCAACGCTCCTTGGGTCTGGGGATGGTAAGCTGAAGACGTGATCTGGGTGATGCCCAACTCTTTCAGAGACTGCTTGAAAACATTTGACATGAAATTACTTCCCCAGTCTGACTGTACCTCCTTGGGCAGACCAAACTTTGTGAAGAACCCTAGCATTTCCTTAACCACGTTCTTTGCTGAGATATTTCTAAGTGGAATGGCTTCAGGATAACGAGTAGCCATATCAATCAGGGTCAACACATAAGAAAATCCTGAAGAAGTCTTAGGAAGAGGGCCCACAATATCCACCAACACACGGGTGAATGGCGCCTCAAAAGGAGGAATGGGAACTAGAGGTGCAACCTTTTCGGTCTGATTACACTTCCCACAACTTGACAGGTGTGACAAGACTTACAATACCAGGAAACATCCCTGAAGATACCTGGCCAGTAGAAGTGTTTCAAAATGCGTGCCACAGTCTTCCTCACTCCAAGGTGTCCTGCCAAACTGGAATCATGAGCCACTCTAATGATATCCTGCCTACAAACACGAGGGATGACAACTTGATGTACAACCTCCCATTCACAGTCGGCTGATGCTGTTGGGGGTCTCTACTTCCTCATAAGTACTCCTGACTTTATATAATAACAAGTAGAAGCACCAGCTGACTCTTCCTCACTGCAAGCAGAGTTAGCTAGACCTTTCAACTCAGGGTCAGCAACCTGCAACTCAACCAACTCTTGACGAGACAAATTATCAACACTACGGGGTACTGCCTCATCTGGTGAGTGGTCCAAATTAGCAAGAAAAGTGTCAGCTAGGATAACATCATCATCATCATTATCCTCTAAGTCACCAGTAACTTTAGACTTAGCCCTAGTGACAGCACATGCAGAGAACACATCAGGGACATCACAATCCTGGGCCGCAGCCACTGGCCCACTAGATAACTGAGGAGCTGGACACGCTTGACTTCCACCAATATCATTTCCAAGTAAGAAAGTTAAACCTGACATTGGGAGTGTCTCAACCAACCCAACCATAACAGAACCATTTACAAAACCAGACTCTAAATTCACTCTGCACAGAGGGACAGAGAAGTAATTATTCCCTACACCTTGTAAGATTACAGTTTCATCAGAGGAATTAACATTAGAGCCTAGAACACTGGTCAGCATAAAGGATTGGCAAGCATCTGTATCACGATATATTTTATCTGATTTCCTGTCATTACTGTCCAGAGGACTGACAAAACCATCAGACAGGAAATTAGCACATGAACTCTTGAGAGTGTCACCCACGTCACTGCTCAAAAGAGGAGCTTCATCATGAGAATTTAATTTACCCCTCAAAGCAGGTTCATGTAACTCGGTTAAAGAATTCTGGGAACTCTCAAGGGTGGACACTAGACCAATTGACTGAATATTTAAAGACTCCTTTTTCTACACATCACGCTGTCTCCTGAAACATTTCTCCGTAGTATGACCAAGCTTACTACAATAAGTACATTTACTTTTCTGAAACCTAGAGGTGAAGCTGGTATTTACTTCCTGAGAAACATCATCTTTATTCTCTTTCCTGTTACCTGTACTCTGAGTAGAGGCAACGTACTTACTCTCAGCTTTCCTTTTTTCTTTAGAATATCTCTTGTGAGTGAGAACATATTCATCAGCTAAAACTGCAGCATCAGACAAATTATCTATTCTTCTCTCATCAAGATATAGGCTTACATTATTATTAATACACCTTTTGAAGTCCTCCAGCAAAATCATCTGCTTAAATTTGTCAAAATCAGAATCCACATTCTTAGAATTTAACCACTGCTCTAACAGAGCTTTGATTTTTGCATACTCAACATGGGATTGCTTATCTTGCTTGTAAGTTGTCCTAAATTTTACTCTATAGGCTTCAGGAACAAGTTCATAGGCCTTAAGAATCAAGCTCTTAACTACATCATAATTATCAGATTGATCCTGAGGCAAAGATGCATAAGTTACTTGAGCTTTACCGGTGAGAACACTCTGAAGAAGTACTGGCCAATACTCTTTGGGCCAATTAAAACCTGTAGCTACCCTCTCAAACAGCTGAAAATACTTCGTTAAATCAGATTCATTAAAAGGAAGGACAAGTTTAACATTTTTAGCCACATTAAAATCATCAGAGCTGGATGATCCAGTTCCACCTTGTTTCATGCGATACTCATGGTCTGCCTGAATCCTAGCAAGTTCAAATTGTGTCTCCTGAGAACGTGCCTGAAACTCAGCCTCCTTAGCACAAGCCTCCTGCAGGGCTAGCTGTAACTTAGCTAATTCAATCTGCATTTGCTCATTTGGAGGAGTTACATTAAACAAGCTTTCATTAATCATGTCGACAATTAGATCTTTAGAATGATGAGAGCGAACAACAATTCCCAATTGTTGAGCAACAAGCTTAAGTTTATTCGTTATTCTGTTTTCTACATCACACACTGTTTGCACATTTGACAAAAAATCTTTGGCTTCATCAAGAGTAGTAATAGTAGACATCATGAATAAATCACAGTCACAAAATATCAAGCAATATCCTTATGATAATATCCTGAATATCCTGATAAGAGGTCGCCAAATTTATGTTACGGAACAGAGAAAACTGTCCTGCAAAGTTCCAGGTTCAAAACAAAAGAGTTAGGTAAAATTATAAGTTAAAGTTTAATGCTCAAACTAACAACTAAACATTCAGGACTCATAAGGAAAATGTAATGGCAAAAAACAGGTTAAATATATGGTTAACTGCAATAGCCTCTATTAACAAGAAATTAGCAAGAGTAAATTTATCTAAGTCAGCCCTGATAAAATGAGAAAACCGGATAATACTCAGTGAATGCAAGATATATTATTACAGATACAAAATATTATCAAAAATGACTGACATAAAAACACATGAATCACAAAAACCTCACTAGGCCTACGAATCAACACCTTATGCTATACAGTACAAGGAAAAAATGTAATAACACTTATACTCAAATTACACAGCTGCTAGATGGTTGAAGACTTCCTGAGCACTCACAAAAATAGTAACTGTACAGGGGAGGACAGAGATGTGAGCAAAATGAGGAGTAGATCTAAGTGGCAATTAAAGCAGAGACTGAGCTCATTATATAGGGGCCGGCAGAGCTTGATACAACTTGTAAGAAGGACGCGCAAATGAAGCCATGGGGGACAAAGAGTCGACAATCCTGCTCTGAACAACAGAAAGAACGACTTACTCTACTATAAGGAAGAGAAGGGGCAGTGAGGCAGAACACGCTCGTGATCAAACATGCAGCATACTGTAAGTTAGAATTATACAAAGGATGATGAAATCATAGGCTATGTAACAATATATATATATATATATATATATATATATATATATATATATATATATATATAGGTAGATAGACAGATAGAGAGATAGACAGATAATATGTATACATACCGTACATACTTACATACATACATATACATGTATTTATTTATTTCCATCCGCTGGATCCCACTGGCGCGTCCCCAGCTGGCGGACAGGTGATTTCCTCACCGATATATGAGGTACCGTGTTCTACTGTGTGAACCTTGATAGATATGTAACGCCCCACCACGTATACTGAATAATGTGTCACGAAAACTGTATCCATCAAGAAACTATGTGGTAGGGTGGTAAGATAATTTTGCTACCATCCCCATCCAAGCCTCAATTCTACTGGTAAAGAATATTGGAGTGTTCCTGTTGGATCATCGCCAACTAAATGTCCAACTGCACTGCCTCCTGTGCTGACAGGCAGGGTGCCACCGAAGGTCAGTAGGAAGTGTGTCAGCAAATCAGAGAGCAAAACATGAAAGAAACTGAAATCCATGAAAATCTACATGTACAATGTGAAAAGCCTTGCTGGCGATTACAAACTGAATACCTTAATGACTGAATTAGAAAACACCGGGTGGGATGTTATAAGTCTGAGCGTGATCCACAGAAATGTAGAAACTTCGGTTTAGCCACAAAACAGCAATTCCCTATTTTACTACAAAGGATGACTGAGTTAGTTGTGTAGTGGTTCTAATTAGCAAATATCTTGCAGAGAACATTGCTAAATTCACCAGTGTGCCTGACATACTAGCAAGGATTATATTTTGACCGTGCAAAAGATACACCCTGAAAGTAATACGAGATCTGATCGAAAAGTATCCAGCTTCTACGAGGTAATAGACAAACCAGCTTCCTTATGAAGTTCAGACTTTAATCCCCTTTAAAGTATAAACCATGGGTCTGAACATTCTTGGCCCAGTGGTGCTCGCATTGCTGGAAACATTCTGTATTTTTTTTTTTCCGCCAACATCATCTTTGTCACATTTGTCTTTACCTCACTTGTGTCCCCCAATCTCAAACCTTTCAGCAATATCTTCAGTTTAGGAAATAGCCAAAAGTCTCAGGGAGCAATATTAAAAGAGCAAAGAGCCTGTTGGACCTGTGTGATCCTCTGTTTGGCCAATACATCCTGGGTGAGATGGGATAAATAGGCTGGAGCATTGTCTAGGCTATGTGGGGCTGCCAGTCCTCAGTCTCCCACAACTCTCGTCTCTTGTGACACATTGCATTCTAAAGGCGACAGAGAATTCCTAGGTAGTATTCTTGATTGCTTGGCTTCCTGGAGCATACTCATAAACAATAATGCCATGGTAGTCGGAAAAAATACCTGTCAGTTTCAGCTTCACCTTTTGAAGTGATTGTACCAGTCCTCATTTTCTGTAACACCATGCTTTCATTGCCAAAAACCTGTTCAATCTTCCTGATGGTGTCAGATTGCGTGTCACCATGTTTTTGGCAAAATTTAATGCAGTATACCACGTTGAGTACACCGCTTCCCGTCCGATCAGCGAAGTTAAGCAACGTTGGGTCTGGTTAGTACTTGGATGGGTGACCGCCTGGGAACACCAGACGCTGTTGGCATCCCTACGTGTCAAGTGGGGTTGGTGGAGGATTAGTGCCCCTCCCTGTAAAACAATTAACTCTAAGCCATTGGCCACCCCGTCTGGGATACATGGCGTCTGGCAATGAATGAATGAACCATTGCTTTATTCATACAGTCATTGCCGCACAAAAGGAAAATGCGGCAGGCAAGAAGATTACGTCCTCAAACACACGCTGTTTGGTAGTGAATGGGGTGAGCAACAGCGCTGAATGTATTTGAGCATGCCCACAAACATTCAAGGTCAAGCTCCATTGAGTTGATTCTTCGTACTCTAACCGGTTTACGAGAAAAAAATATACTGTATATATATATATGGTTGGATACTTTTCGAACAGACCTCGTACAAGTATAAGCACACACTTCTCAAAGCACAGATGAATAGAATTATATTGTGACGACATCTCCCAATTATGGACGAAGAAAAATTCGGATATACCATATTTGTGGGGGACTTCAATGCAAATTTGGCAAATGAAAAAAATGGAGAAGCATATATGGATAACTTCAGAGTAGGAACGAGGAATGACAAAAGGCGAAATAGGGGTAAATTGTGTTGATATGTATAACATGAGAATAATGAATCCATTCCTCAACACCAGAAAGGCATTCAATGGAGCACATCTCTCCGACATGGGAAATGTAATTTCCAAACCATTCTTCATAATGGGTTAGGTTTTCTTATCACTGATTAGGCTTTCGTAAAAAGTGTTTTCCAGATCCAGAATCTGCAGTACGATCCGGATAGGTTCCACAAGTTTATCGATTGTTCCCTGGGACATGAGCTATCTACCCACAAAATTTGGTCAAAATCTCTCCTTTATTTTTCAGTAATCCTGCTGACAGACAAGCAAACAAACAAACAAAAAGGGGTGGAAACCAATTCTCCTTGTCGGAGAGAAAAATGGATAAATGAACAGGGAGAAAATGAACCTGAAGAACTCCAAACAAAGTAAAAAACAATGAAATCAACTTCATTAAAGACTATAAGAAAAGCATGATCACTGACGTCAAAGTTATCAACAATGTAAGCAAGTGAAGTGACCATAGAATGATGGAGTGCACAGCCATATTCAGCTTCATAAGTGAAAGAAAAAAGCTAATTAAAAAACAAGATACGCCCACTATTAGCAATCAAAAACAAAATTGCTTCTCAGACAGAAATAAAAACAGATTTCAGGCTCTAAGTTATAACGAGTGAGAAATTGGTGAGGCGAACTGTGGACGAACAAAAGTGTTAAAAGGAATCAGTGGAGGTAGTTGAGAAAGCTAATACATTCAAAACCAACAATTATTCAAAAACGGCCCTCGAACTCATGAAAAGAAGAAATTAGATGAATAAGAAAGATGAAACTGAGAGAGCAGAATTAAATGAACTTATGAACAAGAGACAGAGGAAAAACGAAAAACGAAACATGGACCACCTCAAAGAAACTATCCATCCATTCATCCATCCATCATCCAATCCTACATTGCCCCATGAGAAACGTAGGAGCCCGGGGCTAGGCAGTTGGCCCCGACATAAAAGAAAGAAAAATCCTGAAACATGTTTGAAAGAAACTGGCACTAGGAAAGCAACAAATTATATCACTGACAAACAAAAACGGTGCAGAGAGAAGATCGTGAAGAGTAAAAGAATTTTACAAAGAACTGTATGCATTAAAGACAACAGTACCAACATCTGACTTTTCAGTTGACACAAATGAAATACAAGAAATAACGCCATATAAGTCAAGTTTTCTCATACAAGCATGAACAGGGAAAAGGCTCCAGGAGAAGTTGGAATAGTGGCAGAAATATTATTGAATGCAGGAATCAAAGTACAGTACGGTATTTAACAGACTCACACACATTTACCCAACGTATAAAGAAGAAAAAATCACAAAACGTGGTGTAATGTTATGGTTGTTTTGCTGTACAACAAAGGCAACTCAAAGGATTTTAGTAACTATTGATCTACCAGCTTATTAGCCGTTCTGTGAAGGCTCTACACTAAATTCTTTACGAACAGAGTAACATTAAATATGAATGAAAACTAACATAGTGAGCAGGCAGGATTTCGAAGCGGGTATTGAACTACTGATTATCTACACACAATGATTCAGCTAAATGAGAAAGCTACAGAATGTTAAAAAAAAAAAAAAAAAAAAAAAAACGCTGTCTTTAGGTTTTGTTGAACAGGTACAGGCTTTCGATTCCGTGCAGCACAAAACACTTTCAAATTCAATGATAACATAGCGTAAACAGGAGCGTTGTAAAACTACTTGAAAATATACACAAAGCGGGAACAGGAACAGTTAAATTACATAAAAGTCTCATAAAAAATTAAAACTGAGTAAGGTGTGCGTCAAGGCGATACAATTTCATCAAAATTATTTACAACATGACTTGAAAGCATTTTCAGAAAGCCTCAATGGGTGAACAGAGGAGTAAATATAGACAGAGAAAACTATTTTCGATTTGCAGATGACCTAGTCATTATTTCTGAACATCAGAGACATTACAAGATTTGTTAAATGACTAAAATAGAGTGTCTTAAAGCTGGGCTATGGAAAACAAATTAATCCATAGAGGGACAAGAAGAGATTAACTTGGGTGAGAAAGCAGACTAAAGACAAGGACACTGTAGAAGTTACAAAAGAATATGGGATAACCAACGGAGCAAGAGACTGAATAACTAGACGCCAAGAGATTGTAAGCGTAGCAGTAAAATGCCAGACATAAAGTGGGGAGAAGGGATTGGGAAGATTTCAAGCAAAACTTTGCTGAGATTGGATATGGTTGGAGGAGGTCGTTGTTCACCACTGGACTTGTAATTACTGTTATCTATCTATCTATCTATCTATATCTATCTATCTATCTATCTATCTATATGTGTGTGTGTGTATATTAACCACATATGAAAAGAAAGTAAAGAGAATAAGAAATTTCGTATATTACATCTTCAGAGTGACAGACAGGACTGTGAAGGACATACTCGTATGAACATCTTCAGCAAGGAGGGGCCCACTGAACCAAATCGAGACATGAGCCTCACCTCTACTCGACAAGACCTACATCCTTAACCATAGCAAGTCTATGCAAAGAATTTTAGTTTAAACGTACTGCTTTATAAATAATTCTGTTAACAAGTTATTACCATTATAATGGCCATAGCTCATATTTACAGTGTTCTCAGTTGTGCCAGAAATTAAGCAGAATTCAGTTACATTTCTTTCATCGCACCTTCTACATCTTGCCAGAATCTCTGAGCTTAAATAATCTGTGAGGTGATCGTTGGATGTTTTTACATGTTATATGTCACTAGTCTTTGGTCCGTCCTAACACTACGCTTTCGCTATGAGATCCTGGTTCCGAAATGTTTTCCAGATTGTAATATACAAAACTGATTACGGCTTTTGGTAGTAGGTGGTGGCGACCATCATCCACTCACTTGATGTAGTGCTGCCAACTTCTTCCTTCGCCTTTACCAATCTTTTTGTCATCTCTTTCTGTTTCTCCCATCTTTCCCGTCACATCTTATTGCTCCTTTTTCTTTCTCAGGTAGCTTTACATTGAGTGATAAGCCAAATGGTTTCCTGTACGCCAGGAAACCATTCACAACATTGGGTCGAAACCACATCACCAACCCATACGTGTTCCCGTCGTGTCAACAAATGGATTGGCGGAGGGTTAGTGCCCCTCCCCGTAAAACAACTCAAAGACAAACAGTCACCCCTTACGGGATTATGGCGTCTGGCTATAGATAAATAGAAAGATTAGGCCTACAGTTTTCACGTGGAATTTTGTATATAACACGTGAACTGCTTGATGTGCAATTCTTAATAACAGTTTTCCTGGTGATGCTTTCATACTTGAAACCTACCTGTACATTATTTTTTTTATGTGCGCAATATCAAGAAAATTTTCAATGAATGGGAGGACAAGGGTTCATTGGGTTGTCTGGGGTTCTGATCTATTAGTTTTGTCTCCACAGAAGCATTTCCTTGTTGTATTATTAGACTGGGTCAATATACTGAGTGGATATTTAGATTTGTTTCCCCTATGCTTTGATGCATTTGTAGTTCATCATCTAAGAATTCGGGGTCTGAAATACTATATGCTCCCAAGTACATGGAAATAAAGACATCTTTTAACATTAACGTGATTTTAATAATAATGCACACAGGACATTATAGTTCTAGGTTTTTGGGGTACCTTAGTCTTCAGATCTTTATTCTTGATGTGCTCTACATATAAGAAGAGCAGTCAGTCAAAGTTCAAGGTCGCAAGGAAAGGTCAAAAGCCAAGGTTACAGGGCAAGGGCAACTGAGACAGTTTTGGTCGTATATGAATCAAACTTGGTGAAAGGGTTAATGGTCAGGCAAGAACGATGGGATTCAATTCTGAGAACAGTCAATAAAAGGTCAAGGTAACAAGACAAGGTCAAAATTCGATCTGTGTGTCTGTATGTGAAAAATATAACTAAAGTTTTGGCCACATTTCCCTCCAGTTTGGTAGATGAGCTGAGGATCACCATCAAAGGTCAAGGTAACATGGCACGGTCAGCATACAGTAAATAGTTTGTATCAGGTGTAGACAAAACACTGTGGATGGGCGGAGTTAAAACAAGGATAAAGAGATTCGATTCTTAAAACATTCAATCAAAGGCCAAAAGTCACAGGGAAAGGTCAAGGTCCAAGATCAGTGGACAAAATCAACTCAAACAGACCTGACCTTATTTGAATTAAAGACAGTGGAATGGTAATGTGTTAGGCAAGAATGGGGTACGTCGATTCTGAGAGTAATCAATCGAATGTCAAGGTTATGGGACAATGGCAGAAATTCGGCCCTTAGACCCGTTGGTGGGCGAGGGTGTTACATTCTATGGAGTGCTCCTCGTTTCGTTCTGTTTAATTTGTTATACCCGCGACTCACGAAGCAAGAACGGGTGTTATGTTTTGATCAGTGTGTGGGTGTGGGTGTGGTGGGGGGGGGAGGCAAAATAACTTGCATTTTTTTCTCTCTGATTTTAACTAAGCATGATGGAAGGTTTGAGGGTCAGGCTAAGAAACATTTTTTTTTTCCGAGCATTATGTTAGATATCAAGGCCACAGCGATATATCAAAGCCTGAATTAGGAAAATCAGCTTACACAGTTTTTATCCAATTTAGACCAAACTTAAAGGACAGGTTGACAGTAAGACATGATTGAAGTTAATTTGGTATCAGTCAGCGTGTGTTTGTTAACAAAATAATTCCTTTCCCCCCCCTTTTTTATAACAACAATGGGTCAAAGGCTAAGGTCGCAGGGCTAAGAGAACCTACACAGTTCTTATCCGATTTGAACCAAACTTTATGGAAGAGTTGAGGATAATGCAAGAACTAAATTGAATATTTAAAATAATCAGTCAGAGGTCAAGGTCACTGGAAAAGGTCAATGGTCTAGACAAGGCAAGGTCAGTTCAATCAGTCTGATCTTATTTGAACCAAACTTAGAGACAGTGGCTAAGGTCAGGCAAGAACAAAGTGATCCAGCTTTGGCAACAATCAAAGCTTAAGGTCACAAGGCCAGTGTGTCTGTGTGTGAAGATAAAAACTAAATCAGTTTTATTTTGACTTGGATCCAGCTTGGTGGATAAGTTGAAGATCACCAAAAAGGTTGATTTTCTTTAAACAATAGCTTGGAGTCAAGATCACACGGCAAAGTCAACTTTAACTTATTTTTTAAACGCAATGTAAACAAAACTTTGTGAAAGAGCTCAGGTTAAAAACAAGAAAAAGTGAACTGATTCTGAAATAATCAACCAAAGGTCTATAGGGAAAGGTCGAAGATCAAGGTCAGTGGGCAAAGTCAGTTCAAACAAATCTGATACTAACTGAACCAGATTTGGTGGAGAGGTTAAGGGATACTCAAGAATGGAGTATTCGACTCTGAGAGTAATCTGTCGAAACTAAAACTCACAGGGTAAAGTTAAGTATCTGACCTTTTAGATAAGTTCATGGTCTCCTCTCCCGGAATCCTAGAGTGTTCCTTCTGTTATACTCTTATATTCTTTTCTCTCTCTTCTTTTTGTTTGGGTGTGCTTCTTACTTTACAATACTATTACACATCTTGATTCCCTCGCTTCTCGATTCATTCTTTTATTCCTTTATTCCGATTCTTCGCTTCCACGTATTTTTTCTTTTCTTTTTTCTTTTTTAATATTCCTTATTAAGTCTACTATCTTTCTCTGATTTATACTTTGCATTCAGTTGTACCTGGGATTAATATATTCCTTTATTCTTTTGCCTTCTCCCCTGCCCACAATTCATTACAATCCAGTGGTTCCATTTCTTTTCACAAGTTTCCATTCCGCGCCGTCCCTTCAATCTTTTCAACTCTCTAAACTTTTCGTCCTCTGACTTTCTTGTTTTTTTTTTCTCAACACTTCAACGGACTCACCACCCCTTCCCCCCCCCCTTCACCATCTTCTTTCTCCCTCTCTGTCCTCTTCCATAGCCCCCACCCACCTCCTCCCGAATCTTCCTTCCCCAGAAATATTGAGAAAGTGTTGTATACCGATGCTCTTTCATCCCGTCCGACGAATTTCCCATGACAGTTTTTATATGCAGCATAGTGGTCGTTCGTACTTTTTCCTGCCTGCGTCGATAGGAGGGATGATTGGGTGGGTGTGGACGGGGAAACCTTACTGCTTCATTATATTTTTCTTCTACTTGAAATAGACCGCAGCCATTTTCTTCTCGGTAACAAACAGCCTTAGGTATTTTGCTTCTTGCTATCTTCGCACGTCCTCTCCTCCCAGAATCTTCTTCCCCCCATCTTCATTTATATCCTTTCCACCTTCAATCTTCCTCCACTGCCCTATTTTCGTCCACACCCCATCATACCCAACATTTTTCCTCTACCTCAATCTTTAAAGGCCGATTGGATAAGTACCTGTCTTTTATCTTCCAGTTTAGTAAGTTCAAGCCCAGATAATACATTTCTATAGTACATAAACTATCGTTTACTTTTTTCTGTTTTTCAGAGGCCGGATGATAAAACCCGCAGAACAACATCGATGAATAACTTTGACTTAATGTTATTTTTCCTTTTCAGTTACACAATCTGGAATAAAAGTTTATATCCCTCTTTGCTATGAAATTTCCATGACAGTTCTTCTGTGCTCTATGGTGGTCCTTCTCACTATTTCCTGCCGGTTTCAGCTGGAGGGTTTGGCCAATATGGGGGAGGGGAGCCTTCCTGCTTTTCTATCCTCTTCTTTAGCTGACAGAATTTTTTGTGTTAGTTACAACCTTCCCTATACCAAACATACACGAAAGAACCAACAGGTCTGCTGCTGTTTGCTTTCCTTTCTACTCCTTTGTACTCTGTACTCCTTCACCAACCGATCTTACTCTACTTCCTTCCCTCTTCATTCACTTTCCCAATCTTCATGAACATCTATATCTCCTTTCAAGTATTTTTACAGTATCTTTTAAATCCCTTCCTCCCTCCCTCACCCACCTCTTCCACATACGGCCACCCAAGTTCCCCCATAACCATTCCTAGACCAATCTACACCCTCGGCTCCATCCTCATCTTCCTTGGCGTGATGTCAGAGAATTCTTGACCTCTTTTACAACGATGATGTCCTCTATATTCCACGTTTCTTACCACCACATGAGGTTATTCAGAAACCTTAAAAAAAAAAAAAAAAAAAACTGTGATAATCAAGGCTTTTTCTGACCCTTGCAGTTTGAAAAAATAATCTCGTCTGAAAAGAACAGGTATAATCAAAAAATTGTGACAGGCCTCAGGGGATAAAAAGTTTTACGTGTACCCCGCTCTACCCAATTCCAGCTCGCATATATATATATATATATATATATATATATATATATATATATATATATATATACTCGTATATCTTTTTCTTTCAATCTCTGAGGAAGTAACAGTGATTCAGAACAATCCGGTATTATTTAATATTCAAACATTTGACCCCTCCATTAAGAGAACGTCTTACTAATTTCATTTGCGATATCCCCTGACGATTTTAATTGACTTGTGTGAACCTTCTCAATTCGGAGGGGTTAAGTGTGGCCTGAATTATCTACATCGTTTCGAGAACTCATCCCCAAGTAATCAAAATCGCCTGGAGGGAATGAAAATTGAAAATAAATAACTGAAGCGTTTATAACCCAGAAAAATATCTAAAACAAACCTCTTTAATGCGAGAACTCTTAGTTTTAGTTCAATAAAATCGCCTGTGTTGGCAGGGTTAGAGAGAGAAAAAAATTGAACATGACGTAAACTAGAACTACGATGAAGCTGGAACATAAGTCAAAATAAACCACTTTAGGCGCGAAACTAGCACTGTCTGACCTCCTCATACAATTAACCCTTCAGGTCGAGGACAACCTTTTGATTTTATTCATATTCCCAGAAGACTTCATTCAGCTTAGGAGAGACTTTTTCAACTGCAATCTCCTCATGAAACAACGCGATTCACTCAAACATAATTCCCTCTTTCCACACGCAAGACATTATCACAAGGCTTCAGCAACCACACGAAATTAAGAACAATATTAACGCAAAAAAGAAATATAGGGTTATTGCAACAAAATTCCACCTATCCGCAGACCTCTCTCAGCTTTACAATACACTCAGCTCTAGAAAACTCTTAACAGCATTATTAATTCACAAACAAACACCGTCAAACCCACGCTGCCATCACTACAAAAACCCAGCACGTCGCTTCAGCAACAAGCAGACACTACGTAAACTACTGTGCAGACATAAATCATCTCACACCAACACGCACTGAGTCAGAAGAACAAGCTTCTTTACCTAGGCAGCCCTTTCCACTCGACCCAAAGACAACCCCCTTGACTCTACAAGAGATACGTAATAATGTCACGAAAATAAAACACTTTACATCCGACCGCACGGCATTCAGATCCTCATAAACATCAATAATTGCTCATATGCAATTGTAGCATTCCCACTGCCTTTAATGGTATCCACCGACACAAACTAATCTCCAGAATCTACGACACAAACATGGAGAACACCAAACTTTGGCTTACCATCTACTTACCTGGTAGACTAGCACATGTTATGCTCCAGGACAAATCGTTATGTATACGAAACTTTCTCAGCAGTGTCACCGGGTTATTTTTCTACCACACTTTTCAACTCATATATGTGATATTCCTAAACACCGGCCAGTTACATATATTACCCCTTATGAGGCTGACATTACCATAACGTATCACCACATAGCAGACAATGCCTGCACACTGCAGCACGACTACACTAACTTCACGCACGGGTCGATGACAACTGGCTGAAGATGTTTCCAGCCAAATCCACCATCACACTCGTCACAGCAACAAGCACGAAGACTGCTACTCTCCTGACATCACTTAACAATATACCTGTGCCACACACACTCTCCACTAAAATCCTTTAAGTGACATACAAGTACGACAACGGACTTACCTTTAAGGACCATATACAAGACAATATTAGATGATGCACCCCCAGACTCAGTACACTATGGGCACTTACAGGGAGAGACTTCAGGAAACGAACAGAAGCACTTTCCCTACTCCACAAACAATATAATAAGTCAGTGGTATCCTATGTCTCATCCACAATAAGCCCTCATCCCATCTATCACCCACTGCAACACATTGCAGACCATATAACGAATTGCTCTACGCATCAAACCAATTCCACATCTCATAATTTAAAACTAAAGTCCTCCCTACCAGAAAATATCTAGATATGATCCACATCCAATTCTCCGTGGCGATCAGTGCCAGCTCATAACATCCGTGTCATTACATTACAGAGCCACAAAAGATGCTAAACACATCAAATAATCACCACACAACATAGCCACACCCTCCTCGACAACACTCCACCTCCAGACATTCCAACACTAGCAATGAAGAAACACTTTTATATTTACTTCACACACAGGACAATACAGTTCCACGATCAGAACACTATACTAGAAGCCCCATGCCGACATTCGCACATCCATGACATCCTTAAACAGAGTTGATCAAGTTCACCCAGCGAGAGTTAAATTAGGACATCACCCATCTCTCCTTACCTAACGTACTATATATTGCATTGATTCGGACTGGGTGAAATCACAAATGTCACGTGTCCCGTTTGTTACTGCACAGCACATGGCACATTAAGATGCAGACATACTGTGAACTGTGTAAGGAACCAATGGGCGACCCCATAGGGACGTTTGCGTACCTGTGGTTGATGGATCTGGTCAGCCAGGAAGACCTGGGATAAGCAACAACAACAACAACTGAACAGTTTAGGAACAAACTTCACTTCCTTATTTCCTGCCAGGGGGCTTTCATAAACACAGTAATTTCGCAGGGTAGTTGCTAAAATATACTGCAGAGTATCATTGTACGAAGCTATAAAGGCGATGCAAAATTATCTTTTATTACCTTTTTGTGAGTGCTGCTGAGTACTTGCCTCATACATATCTACCTGTTATTATCTACAGAGGACTTTCCTCAGCTTTGCGAGTTTTATCAAATTTTGCGGGGTTAGGTATAGGCTACATTAGCCCTTTTTCTACCATGTAATTTTGTCTAGTAGCTGCTAGAATACACAGAAAAAAACTTCGTACTGAAGAGGTTAAGCCACTAACCAAAAGATATAATGAAGAAAAAACTAGGGAAAATTATCTTTTAAAATTATTCAAGCTTTTCTTAGAATCTCTACTGTGTGACTTTCTCCTGCGGAAAAAAATGCTGACTTGCTTTAAATAATGGACATCAGGCTGAGTTACGAGATGACCCACTGTGTACCCTTTCTCCTTTACTCCCACTTCCAGTTTTACTGCCTCCACTCAACCCCCCATTTCCTTGCCAGACAGTCTTTTTTTCTAGCTTTTGTGTTCTTTCTCCCACTTCCCATCTTACCTCACCCCACCCCACTACCCATTTGCTTCCCCCACCCAACCCATATTTTCTCACTCTTCTTCCCGCACATGCCCCTCCTCCCACACTCCCTGATGTTTTCCACCCCCACATATCCCATTCTCCCCGCCACCCGACTTTTAACTTCTTTCCCCTTTCCCCATCACTCCTTCCCGCTCTTTTGTTTTCTCTTGCCCACTGCCCATACTCTTCTCCTCAACCCATTCCATTAATCTTCCCTAATCCCTAATTCCTGCCTTCCAATTTTTCCGGCACTCTTCTTCCCATTTTTCTGTCCCCCAATCCTTATTTCTCCCCTTACGCACCGTTTCTCCCTAATCCGTTCCTCATTTACTTCCTCTCACACATCACTCCCCAAATTCCTCTTCACACCCACGGCCCATTTCCTCGCCGCCTCCATAACACACTTCAGCGAGCGTTCATCATTTAAGTGTCGCGTCAATTTTACCCAAGGTGGTTGTTTCCTCCTGCCTGAGAGTTATGTGCCTGGCGTGGTTTGGGGAAGTTCGCATGCTTGGATCCCTCCCTCTCTCCTTTCTTTCTCTTTGTCTTTTCCTCCCTGCTAACTGCCTGTCCGTTCTTCTTTGCTTCCTTCCCTTCCCTCGCTCTCTTCCTCCACTTCAAGCCCCCCTTTCTTTCTCTCTCTCTCTCTCTCTCTCTCTCTCTCTCTCTCTCTCTCTCTCTCTCTCTCTCTCTCTCTCTCTCTCCTGTCTTCCTTCTTTCCTAAAACTTTCTCCGGTCCATCAATTCCTTCTCTCCTTTCCCTGCCTTTCTTTTCTTCCTTCCTCCATTCCCTCCTTTGCTTCCACTCCAGTCCTCCCTCCCTGCGTCCCTCCCTCCACTGGTCCACACTATTTTCATTCTAATTCTGAGATAATCATGTGGCAGTGTGTCGCACGGCACTAAACACACAGTTCTAATTACAGATGTGAGAATATTGACTAGCATCGTAAATACTGTCCCTCTTAATGGGGGGTTGATAGTGCATTTGTTAGCACTTTCAGTCCGCCACAGGAAAAACCTGACTGTCTTGTTTATCCGTTATTTAGAACTGTAGTAATATAAAAACAGCCGATTCCATAATATTTCTGAGACTGTTAACTGATCTTGAATTACAGGCCACAAGGTAAGTAGGCGAGTGAGTAGTGAAAGGAACAATAATGAAAGCCAATTCTTTATTATATGAATATCGTGGTTGCTGCTGGATTTTCCAAGTCCAGTATACAATGAATACGATATCACCACCAGTCCTATTCTAATTAAGAGACAGTCATACGAGCTGAGTTGTACGCCAATAAATATTCACACATGACTGTCAAGGCTGCAGCTGGTGTGTGTTACAAAATAATGTTATAAAGGCGCCTTCCCAAATACAGGGTGAGTTAAAAGCTAGCAACAAAAGAAAAATAAATAATAACATTTTCTATCGCGCAGAAAATTGTCTCGGACTGTGGCAGGATTTTCCAAAGTCATACAATGCGTTCATATAGTGTGTGAAATGTGCCTGCCAGTGTACATGGACAGGATGAACGTTACACCAGGGATATCCATGGTGTGAGGTCCACAGTCTTCACCCCCCTGTACTTAGCAAACACTGACTGTCTACCTTAATGACCCTGCAGTAGTCGATAGCTATAAATCTAACCTTTCTTGTAATTCTGAGACAGTTACGTGGTATAAGCTGTACCGTAGGTCACTACATACTCAGTTAAGATACCGGTAGCTCAGGATAATACTGCTCTTTCTTTCTCTCTCTCTCTCTCTGACGCCACATCCTGTGAGGTATGGCCTAGACAAAAAGAGTCTGCAGACACTCCTGTCCCTACTCAATAACAGTACTATTCCCCACTACCTTATAGCTTTCCTTAATCCCGTATTTTATCTCTCAACCCCATTCTCGCTCTTTGTCCGTGCCAATATTGAGTGTGTGTGTGTGTGTGTGTGTGTGTGTGTGTGTGTGTGTGTGTGTGTGTGTGTGTGTGTGTGTGTGTGTGTGTGTGTGTGTGTGTGTGTGTGTGTGTGTGTGTGTGTGTGTGTGTGTGTGTGTGTGTGTGTGTGTGAGGGAGGAGGTGTTACTAAATGTTAATTCCCGGAAAATCTTTGGTGCTCTTTGTTTCTCCAGGTAAATACTGAACAATAAAACAATAACATTCAATCCCAAACAAACTTCGGGATGCTGGGACCTGACTTATGCCACCTGTGTCCTATTTTAGAAGCTGCCTTGATTTAACACGTAGATCTCGGAGGATGACTTACCTGGTTTGCTTCGTCTAAGGCCACATTGCTGTATTTTACACACCACTGGGCAAGTTTCTTAGATGTAAGGTTAAAAAAAGGAGAAATAAAAGTCTGCCCTATACTGCATCTTTTCTACGCTGCACACGACTACTTTTGACTGAATAGTTCTTCTACCTTAACTTGGGCCATTTTCTTAACTCCTTCTACAGCGTATTTCACGCAACACAAAGGAAGAAAAAAGATAGATACTCTACTATGTCTCTTCTTCGTCCCTAACATAATATTCTAGTGTCAATTTAACCAAAGTTAAAGCAAAAAGAATGCAGTATGACTCTCCTGTACCCTTTTGTGTACAAAATTGCTTTCTTTTTTAATGCTTCACACTCTACAGGCAACGAAGCTCATTCCTGACGTTCAGTAGTCCACTTAAACACATAAAAAAACAATACGGATACCTACAACCCTCGCAATTCACCCTGGCATATAAAGCCATCCCATACGTGTCAATGGTGCCAAAGGAAGAGTAAAGATCACGATGAATACCGATTTCAATTCCATAAACTGTTCCATGCAACAGCCGGGATCAAGCCAGAAATCATATATTCCCAACAACACATCTCTATCCATCCAAGCAATAACCATTCTAGCTCTCTGATCAGCCTACTTTGCCTGTGTCACAAAATTTTAATTGCCACATGAGTAACGTTTTCAACGTTAACACTCTGTCTCCTAGAATAAGCTAGTCTGTGCAATCCGTCTTTTGTATTTCATCAGCGCTACCGTCAGACAGTTTTATTCAATTCTGAAAAGACCTTTCGTAGTGAAAACTAGTAACAACTTCTTCACTAGAACTCTTTCTATAGCAGAATTCAGGAAGGAGCACCCTAATCGAACACTTTACCTTGCTCTTTGACCTTAACATGAGACCGATTGTTCTCTGTGCTGAATTACTTCATTCATGCCCAACCTTCAACCCATCCACTAACTTTGATTCAGATTGGTTTAAAACAATTTTTGTTGACCTTGACCTGTGACCTTGGCCTGTGACCTAATTGTTCTTAAGACTGAATTTCCTCGTCCTTGGCTGTTCTTCAGTCTTTTCACTAAGTTTGGTCCAAATTGAATTATAAACCTTGGGCGAATATTGCACCTTACCTTGTGACTTCGACCTTTGCGTGATTGTTTTCAAGATCAAACTCTTTCTTTCTTCTCCTCTTCTGACCATTTCCAGCAAGTTTAGTGTAAACTGAACAAGAATATTCAATCTTGCTATGTGTGACCTTTTACCTTTGTTCTTAAAAACTATACCTTATCCCAAGAACTGACCTTCAAACCCACAAACAAATTAGGTCTAAGGCAGGGTCATTTTCCTCACAAACAAAAACACACGGCTCCAAATCTGACAGTGCCCTGTGACCTGATCTTTAACTGACTATTCTCAAAACCAAATACACTGATTCTTGCCGTATCTTCAACTGTTCTACCATGTCTAGTCTATATCGGATCAAAATTCCTTAAGCTGACCATACTGTACCATGTGACCATAAACTTTTAGACTGCTCTGCAACATTGTCTTTTTTCTCATTATTCTCTGAATAAATCCATTCATTCTTGCCTTACTCTAAAGCCTTCCACCAACTGGCCTCAGTCAGACAACAATTAAGTAAACTGACAGTGCCATGTGACAATGATCTTTAATCTATTTTTTCTCGACAGCAAACCAGCGCACCTCTTGGCTGGCCCTCAATAACTCGACCATGTTTGGTTATTTTTCAAGTCGAAACTGCTTTAGTTGTTTTGCTCACACAAAGACACAGAAGGCTCAAACTTTTACCTTACCCTGTGACTTTGACCTTTGACAGATTGTTCTTAAAGTCAAATCCTTTCGTTCTTTCCTTACCCCTCAGTCCTTCCATAAAAGTTGGTTTAACTTGTATCAGAACTGTTTAAACTGACCTTACCAAGTGACACCGGCCTTTGGCTCAATGTTCTCTCGAACATTACGTAAAAACCATGATTCAGCCTCAAACCTTCGACCAAGTTTGTTAAAACGGATAACAACATTTGGGTTATTTTGTTAGCAGACACACATACGCCAAGGAAAAAAAAAGAACACACACACACACACACACACACACACACACACACACACACACACACACACACACACACACACACACACACACACACACACACACTCTTCCGTGCCCGTGGGTGTAAAAATTGTTTCCATACAGCACGACAGCAAGACTACTGTATGTATAAGACGCCACAGGAAACGTTTATGGTTATTTCTGAAGTGTTGAGGGGTTAGTTATTATACTAATATCCTTTGTCACGAGGTTTCCCATACAATTATGTACTATATAAACTAGTTTGGCGGAGGTAAGAATTATGTACCAATTATATAACCGTTCTGCATCAGATAATGGAGATACTATTTAACCCTTTCACTACGAGAAGCCTGCAGTACGTCCAAGTAGAATAAAAAAGTCTAGCTGCAGCAAAAATAGAACAAAAGAACGTCAACATACTGCAGAGTTTAACAGCAACTCTAATTGCATTCCTTGCAGTACCCGGGGGGTCATCAGCCACAATAAAGCCTCTGTACTAACCTGAATACAGCATTATTCCAGGTACAGTACGTTACTTAAGAAACATGCAACGCTGGCATAAATCCCGACACTGACTGCCCATTAAGCGAGTCATATGGTTACTCTGAACGAATATTTTTGCAGCAGAACCTCGGGACTAATATTCTTTTGGCTACCTGAAGGTCATCTTTAAATTAAAGCTTCCGAAGGTACTCGAAACAAAACAAAGAATTCGTTCTCGTTGTAGCTTTAAAGAGACCATCATCATTATCATTCTTTCCCAAGTGCTTGATAAGAAAAACTATAAAGTGCGAGATGTATTATCACCATATCTTGTGAAGTGAGTTACACGAACATGAACACATCACTCAAGCTCATGGAATCCTCTCTTTGTCTCCATGAACTAACCATTTCTCATTTTATCTTTCTTCGTTTATGATATATACACCTGGCAGGGTCATTCCTTTGACCATCAAGCTAATTAGGGAAAATCAATCCCTTTTTAAGCGTCTCTGTGTATGTAAAACAGCATAAGTCGACCTCATAACGGTTACATAGTTTCCTTAACCCCCATGTTCCTCTCACATTAATTTCCATATTCATCCACATTCCCGTCCTACCACGCTTCCCTCCATATTACGCACATGCAATACATGTAACCATTTTATTCTTTCCGCTAACTTTGAGGGTTAACGATCTTGAAGAGATCATAATTATTTAATACTATTATGGATTTTATGGAAGGCAAGAAAAAAGGAAATACACAATGTAAAGTAAGTCGAACTTTGAATAATTTCTCAGTAGTAGGATTCACTTGAAATGTATTCTCTTGCTAAATGCATGAGCGAAAAGCTGTGAGGTATGTAGTGGTCGGGAAAAGAACTGAGAACACTCACGAATACAAATTTATACTCAAGGGTGCCCTTTTTCTACCCTGTACGCCCAGGGAAGACAGGAGGGGAGAGGGGGCTAAACAGTCTCCACCCACCTATACCCCAACTCCCAACCCTCACCCAATACAGCTACCCCCCACTGAGCTCTATAGTATGAAGAGGCTAGCTCCGCCGCGGGCGTGTGATTTTGGCCGCCATAATGAAACACCAGCACTCAAATTCAAATTCACATACTTTATTTCCACTAGGTAGTGGTTATTAATAAAAATGCACTCGTCGCGTATAATACAAAAACATATATGGATTATATTTTTTTCTGCCTAGTTCAACGAAATATATCGGGTATATTTAGCCAATGAGTATAAAACAACGCCACAGGTTGCTGCAGTGCAGAACTTATCCTTTATGGCACTACCCACGTCATGAAACCGAATGTCTGGATTGATAAAGGTCGGAAGAAACATGGACATATCTACAAGAGAGTGTGAACAGAAAAGAAGAGGACATGGAGAGAAAGACTGGAGATAAATGGGCCCGTTTTAGTAGCCTTTTTCATGCAAGGATACTTGGGACGAATCTTCCCGCCCCACCCCAGGGGGCAGTAATGTTACAGAATTAGCAATAAGATATATTTCTTACTTGTGAAATGTATTGCCATCTCTCTTTGATGAATTCCTGAACCCATTTTTGCATCCAGAAGCTGCACAGCTGACCATGGCACTATATATTACAGAATCATCGGTTGCTTTCAAAAACCCAACAAACACCTTAGTTCAAAAACCTTGGGCATCAGGCGAGGTGTAACATGGCTGCCGCTACACCAGCGCCGCCCTGGCGGCGGCTACATAAATTACTCTGTGTTACCCATGAGAAAGCCTCTCCATATTGTAGAGCTCAGTGCTACCTCCCCCCACACATCCGTCATTCTTAACTGGCAGTTACATCTCACGCTGACCTCGTACGTAACCCATTGGAGCCCAGTGTCCACAGTACAGTATTGGACAGAACTGGGAATTTTCAAACCTTAATAAAGTAGGGAACCCCCGGGGAGGGACCTATGAGATTCGCGACTATGAGCCCATAGGCGGAGGGCGGTACGCTTAGGACCCTCCCGGAACAGTGCCTCGCCCAGCAGCTCTGGGATCCAATGGGTTAAACCTCTTGCTCACGGTGCTATTACACAACAATAAAACAGTAAGATATGTAAAAAGTATGTAGTTTAAATATCAATACGCTGCAGCAATTAATTAATGCATTATAACGTTGACAGTAAAACAACATCGTTAACAACGACCACCCCAGACCTCATGTGTTGAGCTGGCTGTTTATTTTGTTCACACACACACACACACACACACACACACACACACACACACACACACACACACATATATGTGGCGCGGTTGACAGAGCACTGGACTTCCAATCCAAGTGACCCGTGTTCGAGCTCCGCTCAGACGACGCAAATATGTGTGGATGAGGTGAGCTCTCACCTGTCAAGTGTAGCTCAAGGTGCGGTGTGGTGGAAGACCTGCAAGGGATCGAAACTCAGCTGGGTAAAGATTAGGCGGTCTGCCCCCTTGTGCCTACGCATCACTCCAGCCTCGGTGAGGCTTGGTAGTGTGTGGACGCTCCTCAGGAGCAGCCAGGGTCAGCCTGTTGACCCCCTTAGGGTAGGATATCAGATTAAGGACCTGTATATTCTCAGCCACTGGCTGCCATGAATAAATAAACCGAAAATTATTTTTATTACAGAGAGAGAGAGAGAGAGAGAGAGAGAGAGAGAGAGAGAGAGCGTGTGTCCGTGCGTATGTGTGCGTGTATGTGCATTTGAAAGTGTTTGCGTGTGTGCATGTGTGCGTATGTGTGCGTGCGTGTGTATGTGAATGCATTTATTTCTGCGTGAGAGTGAATCTGTGCATGTATATGTGTGTGTGTGTGTGTGTGTGTGTGTGTGTGTGTGTGTGTGTGTGTGTGTGTGTGTGTGTGTGTGTGTGTGTGTGTGTGTGTGTGTGTGTGTGTGTGCGCGCGCGCGCTCGCGCTCGCGTGTGTATGTATGTGTGTGTGTATGCGCGCTCGCGTGTGTATGTATGTGTGTGTGTGTGTGTGTGTGTGTGTGTGTGTGTGTGTGTGTGTGTGTGTGTGTGTGTGTGTGTGTGTGTGTGTGTGAACAAAATAAACAGCCAGCTCAACACATGAGGTCTGGGGTGGTCGTTGTTAACGATGTTGTTTTACGGTCAACGTTATAATGCATTAATTAATTGCTGCAGGTTACTGATATTTAAACTACATACTTTTTACATATCTTACTGTTTTATTGTTGTGTAATAGCACCGTGAGCAAGAGGTTTAAGTATGAGGTCAGCTTGAGCTATAACAGTCAGTTAAGAATGACGGGGGGGGGGGGATGGAAGATGTAGGGGCGAGGATTTGCCCGCCCCCCTCCTCTCTTCCCTGGGTGTAGGCTACTGGGTAGGAAGGGGGTGCCCCTGGGCTGAAGTTAGTGCTCATGAGTGTACGTGTACAGTTTGGCATGACTTGGCAGGTACGTGTTTGGAGTAGCAAAGTTTTTCCATGAGCCTTGGTGTGGGATTAAACATGTCGGTGTTAATTTCAAGTGCCTTCACTGGTGTGCTGTCGTCTCTTTGGAAATAACCAGGTTTTGGACAAGTTACTTGCTTCTAAACTCAATGCTGGGTCAGGGGGCGGGAAACTGCCCCACAACAGACTCTTAATAAATGTTGTATGACGAATGTCGCGTGATGATGTACCTCCAGGGCCGAAATGCGAGTGACTCTTGGGTAAGTGTGAGCAAGAGTGTACGTCCTGTTCATTGGTGCCCAATGGGCAACTCTTAGGCGAACTGTAACGGAGGTTTGCCAAAAAGAAAAAAAAAATGAGTTTCATAGTGAAAGGGTATATCTAAATGTAACCGTTTTGTGGTGCTACAAAGAAAAAAAACTGGTCGTAAGGAAGGAGTTTCGAGTTGTGATTAGCTTTACACAGTGCAATATCAAGTGCATCACAGGGATGAATACATAGACATATACACCTTCCCCCAAAAGTATCGGACCCTTGAGGTACGGTGGTTGTGGAAATGAGCAACTTCCGCAGACGCACATGAATCTATGAATGCAGTACCTCAGCACATACCACCCAGTAAGTGAATCTTTTTGCATTATTGAGTTCTAACAATTACCAAGGATAATATCTGCACTTATAATTATAGGATGCCCCATATATCACAATGCTTCATCCATTTTCAGAGTGACATGTGCTTTAAGAGTGCCGATACATTTTTGTGAGGGTGTACATTACTAATAAAATTTAGTATTTAGTTATGGATATTCCTTTAGGAACTACACGAGTATTCCTCCATTAATTCCGTATTGTTTGCCATGTAACTTCAAACGATAACATTTATTGAAGAAAAACCTAAGCCAGCAATTGATGAAAAACTACCATAGTTTTGTATGTTTTGGAGGAAACTAAAGAATTCTGAATTTCGTTTCACTTCCACAGGTTAATATTATTTAGTCCAGGAAACACCTCCGTAACGAAAGCGGTAACCCTTGACGATTATATTTAGCACGCAGCAAAGCTGCACACTTAGACGGTTAACCTCTTCACTCCGATAACGATATTACAAAGAAAGAGAGAGAGAGAGAGAGAGAGAGAGAGAGAGAGAGATTGAACAAAACCTAATACCCGCTCTCGCTTCGCGACGCGGGTGTAATGTGGTCTTCTGACTACCGTGGTTATGCTCAATTTGCGTGCACTGGTTAACTGCATGATCCCTTCGGTGCGATGATGTCTTGGGCTTAGCTTTCACAACCCCCAGACGATTATGAAAAACTCGGGAGGAACTAATGGTGAAGAGATTAGACAATATCCATTAACTACTTCAGTACGATGGTGACCTTGTATTGAGCTTTTCTTTCTTACACAATTATCATTCACCTTAGGGCACTCGCCCCTCCCCCACGAGTGACGCAGTCCGGATAATTATTCATCTTAGAAAACACTTCTTGTCTAGATAGCGTTAATGAAGGCAACATGTAAACACTCCACTTTCAAAGTCTTAACAAAACTATACTGTATAAAATCGTCTGGAGGTAGCAGGAATAAAATATAATATACGTTAAAGGTCTTAAGAGACCAATATAGGACGGTATCGTACCAAACTCTACGTTCGTGCTTCATTCAAGGTTTATACTTTTTATCAACTAGTAATTCTTGGTAAAGCTATTGAATATATATATCATATACACTGAAAAACTCTCATGCATGTATAAATGCCTAATGCGAACGTACTCGCTTTACGCGCAGCACCTTTCTGTGGAAAAAAGTAATCAATACATGTCATTACCCCTTCGCTACCATGACTGCTTTCATATTTTTCTTCTTGCAACTGCCATACGATTTATCTAGCTGAGGAGAGACCCCTCCTAGTTCGGCTGATGCAAAAAAAAATAATGTGGCTTATATTTCCTGTTTTCGTACGCCGTATAATCAGTAATTCTTAGTAAAGGGAATGTATTCTCCTTGGTTTAATAGTTTTTATCAAACCTCCTCCAGCAACATATTTTGCATATTAGTGTGTCATTTTTATACGTTACATTTTTTGGCATTCTTTTACACTATTCAATCTTCAGTAAACTACAAGAGCCAACCCAGTAAAACGTCACTGCTACAAGTTCAAGATGATTAAGGGAACATTTCTTAAACTTATGAAGAGGACAGCATACACACTTTAATATCTTCTTGTGTCCTACCTACACAAATCGAGCCGGCACTGAAACGATAAATCTAGCATGTAAGAGAATATCAACGCATACAATGCAAAAATAAATTTTTCAAAGAAGTATTGTGAAAATGCAAGTATATAGTGGTAACATCTCCTTGACGATGACGTCTATTTGTCTCTTATACTCCCCGATGATTTTATCCAGCTTAGGAGAGACCGCTCT
The DNA here is from genome assembly GCF_032717465.1 of Coenobita brevimanus. Lineage (NCBI taxonomy): Eukaryota > Metazoa > Arthropoda > Malacostraca > Decapoda > Coenobitidae > Coenobita > Coenobita brevimanus. Next base: position 14,464,511 of record NC_136987.1, on the reverse strand, counting down.
ATTATGTATACAGTATATATATATATATATATATATATATATATATATATATATATATATATATATATATATATATATATATATATATATATATATATATATCCTCATCATTGATATCTTCTTTTTTCGTGCCTCGTTCTAGATCCTTGCTTTTAAACAAAACCAGCGGGAATAATATAGTATCTGATTCACGCTAGTTTGGAGTTTTCGTGACACGGCGATATACTGTAGTTTGCATATTACATCTTGACCCATGATCCCTGATGATGTGTTTTACAGATTCAATTTCTGTTGTCTGTAAATTGTTTGTTTCTGTTCCGGAGATATATTTCCAACTAGATCCTTCATTTACTCCTTCAGTCTGAGTGAAATCGTCTGAAAGTAGTAAAAATATAACAATGTAATATGTCATTATAGTGAAATAGTTTACATCCACTTCTGTGATGCTTGTGCAGAAGACATACGAGTATCTGGCGAACAACAGAGTGCTAATCTGCAGCATGCAAAATAAATCACTAAGGAAGAATAGACACGGTCTCTCATGCCAAGATAAATAAGCTACGCCTTATAAATTACGATGAAAAATTGTCATGTGTATAAATGCACAATATAAACTCATTTGCTTCCCCAGCAAGAACGACCTTTCAAAAAAGGAAGGAAATACATGACATTACCCTATCCACTAGGGCGATTTTTTAATAATGTGTTACTCTTGTTTCCGCAAGATTATTTTACTCATTAGACTGCTTTCTAACTGGAATCCTTATATACAACCTTCAATAACTCCTTTAATTTAAGATGTCTTCCCAGCTGGATAAAGTTGGGGAGACCTCTTAAATTTAAGGAGACCGTATCAAAAATAAAAGGCTGTCAACATTTTCAGTACCATGGCGTGTTTATTTACCTCACGTTTCTTACCTCCAGACGCTTTAATTCAGCTTATAGGACACATTCTGTAGCGAAAACGTTCGTCAGTGTATGAAGATGAGAAAAAGAAATACTTTGATTTAAAAAAAAATTTATAGTTTAAAATTCATCTGACTGAAATATTAAAAAAAAAAAAGCGGGAGGGAGGAGAAAGACATAGAAAAAAAGGAAAACAAGAAATGAAATAAAAAAGTTGCGTGCAGGTTTTGGACACAGTGGCAAAAGAATTTCTGTTCTCGCTGCCACACCTTATATACGATTATTATGCCATTCAAGACCCAACAAAGAACGCCAACAAAACCCGGCGCAAAAAGCGAATACTAACCTCAAACAGCGCTGACTGGTGGAAAAGGCAGCATTCCAACGTTGCGGAATGTAAAGCTAAGGCGGCCGAAAGTGTGAACCTGATACGCAGCATAGCGGATTGCCAGTTCACTTTTTGCCAGGTTTCCGCCTAATACTCTCAGGCTCCAATTATACAGCATAAACTGCGTAAAATCCTCTAGTGTTAGACCACACACACGATACAGAAGTTGGTGCTACCTTGAGAGGACTGAGGGGAAGAACAACTTTTTAGGAAACAAATTTATGAGTTACTTCTACTTTAATGTTAAATTACGTGTACATGGAATACTGCCTCAGTGTATGTTCAAAAGGATTAGAGTACATCCCAGCTGATCAGTACTGAAAATGCACAAAGTTATTTATATGGAATATTTGACGTTCTTTTATTTCTTTTACATTTCCTTTGCCTAATGTAAAGGATATCCAGTAGTACAGCTATACTATTCTGAGTAATATTTTAGCACCATGGCGCAGCTATTTTAACTGCTATTTCACAGTATCACGATCTTATGGAAAAATATTCTGGTACAATATGCAACACGGACAGTTACTTGTTAAGACTACAAAAAGTAAATGAGACAAACAAAGTATACTTATTTGGAGACAGTTATGGAAACAACCAAAATGTCGGCGACAGCTTGTTAACTGTCAACTTCGCTGCCTAGATGAGTTATTGCGTCATTGTATCAGCCATATTCAAATACACAGAATTTAAAACACTGTAAATAACCGAGCCAAAGCTATAGGAAACCTAACGCTCCATCGTCTTCTAAAAAAAACATCCCTTAACCAACCAAATCAAACCTAACTGGGAGCTTCATCTCAAACACACCACGACCTGTACCTATGTTCACCACTCAACCTAACCCTGAAAAATCCCAATGCCTATCAGTCTCTGATCTAATCAAATCTACCCTTACTTAATCTAACCATTCAAATTTAACTTATGCTTAACACAGTACTGAAAGAAACACACAGTTCCACTGGAGGGATCTGACAGCCTGGGCACGCCATTACACAACTGCCTCTAAACAAACACTTGCGCCAGGTCTGTTTGACAACTAGATTATTGTTAGTGGTGAACTTTAGGAGTATCTGAAAGGTATGTAGACTATTTTAAATCCATAATTACTCATTTCTGAAGTTATATTAATAGGAGACCGAATATCCACTGTCAACACCAAATTACATGCACATTACTCACTACAAATCCTATTCAGAATTAAACAAAATGGCGTCTCATGATCAAGCATCGGAGTCCCGTGGGGGAGGGTGGGACCAAAAATGCCCTCACCATCCGCCCCTCTCCAGGTGACGACCCAGCGAGATGCCTGGAACCACTGTCTGACTCACTTCTTCATTTCTGCAACATTCGCAGCTTTTTCTCTTATTTTCTCTTTGTTGCGCACCACCTCCCCTCCTCTAAACTCACCTTCTCTTCGTAACAGAGACTCAGCTGTCTGAGGCGACTGATAGCAAACCATTGTTTCTATCCTAGTACTTTCTATATGCTCATTTCAAAGCCAGAGGTGGCAGTTGTGTATATGTAAGCAACAATACCTCTTGGTCTGGTGTTCCTGAACTTCAGTCCTATGAATTCTCTACTCTATGGCTTCGGCTTTCCAATCATTCTCTGACTAAGAAAATCTGTGCTGTTTCCTTATCACCTAATTCTACTGACTGGAAAATTCTTCGACTATCTTACTTCTAAGAAGGAACATATTCTATCCATTCCTCCTTTCTCTGAAATCTCCATTTTAGGTGATATCAATGTTCACCACCACCTTTAGCTCTCCTCTCCTTTCACAAATATTTGGATATGATAGTTGTTGTTGTTATTAGGTAGGACAGTAAACATACAGAACAGCGGGACACTGACGTAAAATCCCAGACATCTACTACATAGTGCTATCTTTGGGGAGTAACTGTTTATCATGAACTGAAGATATTTTGAAACTGCTGCCTTTATCGACCATTAGACAATAGTACAACTATACTACTAGCAACACCTGTTCCCTCCCCCTTCATTCTTCCCTGTTAGTTCATGGCTACAACAACTATTCTTTCACTCGTCTTGCATCAATCGAAGTTCATATTGTACTCGGTTGGTATTTCCATCTTTGACATTTCTATGTGCCCCCGAAAACCATTATTCTCTGGTTACATCACACTGAAAAGCTAATATTTACGGGACTGAGTGGTATACGGTTCTCGAAAATCCTTATGGAATGACTGACTAACAGGGCTACTCCTAAAGATGCTCGCGTATCTAAAAATCGTCCTCTTAATGACGTTGAAAAGTTCTTTGTAAAGAGCGTGGGAATAACTACAGCTTAAAACATATCTAAAAATAAACAGTGCCTACATAGGCACAACTCATGAAGCTTTGAAATTAATTTAGAACTACCTGGTATCTATACAATTTTTACAATTATGCCGTTTCCAAAGAGTATTACGATTGAGTTAATATACTTGGGTCTGAATCATTAAAAATCCAGCATAATGTTCTTTGGCATTATTTTCCAGACCAGGAACACATATCTGCATTTTCACCTCGCCCCGTAGCAATACAGTAAATCTGATCTTAAGCTTTTCAGAATGACATCCTAATTTCGTAACCTCTTGTAACCTCTCAGATTAGTTTATTTCTGTTACTTCCAGACGATCATATTATACTTAAGAGATGGTTTCGAGAACATGAATGATGGATAAATAAATGTATGGCCCATTACTCGGGCACGCTGCTTCATAGTTTTCTTTCTTTTTGCTATCTTTGTTTCTGTACCTCACCCAATCTTTTACGTGGGAATTAAAGTTGGAATGAAGACGGTGGTAATAATGATGAAGAATGACTTCACCACTCTAAGGGTTATACAATATCCATTATCATTTGTCTTACTTAGGCTACATAAGATGATGTCTGATGGCACTTTTCACTGATCTTGTTACATCCCGACGGATATATATCATCAGCTTCATCATCCAGACTCCCTTTCCCACCCCAAGGCAGGGCAAGGTCCCCTTTTTAAATAACATAGTACTCAAAGTATGCTTCAGCTCACTGAAGACAATACCAACTCACTCCATGTTCAAGGCCAAAAATCCTGGCTACAACTGACAGGTCAAAAATACTCCGCATGTACCTTCTCACTCACCTATTGGATAACGTCAATCCGACGACTGTCAAGTTAAAAGGAAGTGGCAAATATTGGTCCTATACACCCTTGGAAAACATTAATCCAGCCAGCTCAGACGCCTGACAGTTCCCCAGCCTCATTTAATCCTGTACACGTCTTTCTCGCACATTCCTTTACCATATCTATTCAATTCCTTATGCCTACCATGTTTGCTCCCACATTCAGATTCATTTAAATATACCCTTTTCACTATTCTATTCACACCCACTCTGTCCATATGCCAATATCATCCAAGCACACCTTCTTCACTTCCGATGTTCACAGAATTCCTTAGTCTGCTTCATTCACGAATCACATTATTCCTTTTTCCTATCCACACTCCTCACTCCATGCACATTCTTCAGCATTCCCAACTTCACTGCTCTTACTCTTGGCTTTTTTATTTTTCTTCTACACAATACTCTCACACCCCTATGTTACGGTAAGTACTAACACTCCTTCGTGCAAGTCTCTTGCAGCTGCGTCATTCAGACCTCTGCTTCTTATCGAGGTCATCATAGCACCAGCCACTTTCCGTGTCTTTGCCCCTCTAATTTCCACTCCTTTTTACCTCTTTGATCAGCTGATCAGGTCAGGTGCGGGTAAGGGGATGGGTCCATTATCATGTGGCAGGGGTAAACCAGCTCTGCTGTTGGGCCCTGCTGCGGATGTCGCTGATTGCACTGAGCAGTTGACCCTCGTGCGGAGTGGTGCGGTGAGGATCTGTCCCTTCTCCCCTTGGGGCTAAGATACGAATAAATGTGTGCGTTTGGATGAGTAAATTGGGAGTGTGTCGTCCTGTCTCGGCTACCTCCCTTTCTTTGGGAGAAGCAGCCTAGGTATATTGATAGATAGGTAGACCTCTCTTTTCTGTCACTGCACCTAAGTACAGTACTTAAACTCTTACGCTAATCTAAGAGTTTCTTCAGTTCTCCATATCACCGCACTGGGAATCGCCTTGTCTCCCAACAATCATCACTTTACTGTTATCTACATTCAAGGCATGACGCTCACAGACAGCTACAAACTGCTGCACCAGTCTACCAAGCTCCTTTATGCTGTTTGCAAAGCAGCCCTCTATCATCTGCATACATCTGATCGAGATACACCATTCTTCACCATTCATTACCAACGCCATCACTTTCTCCGTTGCCCATGTTGATACTTCACTCAAAACACCCTTCGCATATTTGTATTGGATAACCATGAGGACATAACGCAACACTGTCCCACGCCAGTACTGACCTTGAACCACTGACTCAGATGGTCATTTGCCCTTAAACAAGTTTCACTGCCTTCGTAAAAGCAACCGTACTCAGCAGTTTACAATATACACCATGCAAGTGCAGGACCTTTTACAATCTTTCTCTGTTCACCTGGTTCTACGCTTTTTCCAAATCCATAAATGTAATAAATACCCTATAATCCTACTCACAAGCCTTCTCCACTGTCTGTTCCATTGCAAAAATTTTATCTACACATCTACCACTTATAAAGCCACCGTGTTCGTCGCTCACCCGGCATTCTGATACTTCCTTTACTTTCTCCATAACTCTTCCATATTCCTTTCTTACAACACCCGAGATTTTTGCCACGATATCTTTTGCACTAACTTTTTTCACCTTTATTTTTGTTAATGGATACAATCACAGCCCATATCAACTTTGTTGATATAGTGTCACTCATCCATGCATTCTTACATATCTCAAGCAACTTCTCCAATCCACTCTCTCCGCTAAACTTAATCATCTCACCAACCCCCGCGGCTTTTCCCATTCATCAGCCACTTCACAACATTCTTCACTTCTGCCAATGTTACATTTCCAGGCACTATTGTACATTCCTTCTCTGCACACCACCCAAAACAATCATATTTACAACCGCTAAGTTTCCATTATTCCCACTCATCAGCCATTTGAAATATTATTTCCATTTGCCCTTTACTTCACTTCCAGTGGTTAGCATTCTTCTCCATACATCCCTCACATTTTCACACATCTTTCCACTTTCATTTCTATATTCTTGCAACCCGTTCCAGAATAGTTTTTTTTTAGTGTATTTTACGTTTTCTTTTCAAGGCCATCTATTTCCGTACCTTCTTCCCTTCCTCCTTCCTGGTCTCTTCGAATGCTTCTCCCCCTTCCTCTTTACTTGTCACTTCGAATGTTTCTTACTCTCATTGTATTTTCTTTCATTTGTGTCCCTTTTCTTCATCTGCTCTAGCCACTTGTTCTTCTATTCCTCCACTGCACGTTCAATCTCTTCATCTCACCACGCTGTACCTTTCTTATTACCTAACCTAAACCGTCCCTGTACGCATTCCACAAATTGTCCAGATCTGTTTGCTCTCAATTCATTGCTTCCAGCTCCTCCATTATCTTAGCCTGGTATTCATCAGCCACCTCTTTCTTTTGCCGCTTCTCCTCTTCAGTTTCAGACTACTCCTTCCTCGTTTTATCCATCTCAGTAGTCTAACTTAACTGTGCATACAACAGTCATTTAATGAGACACACCTCCACATCGTCCTCTTACCGCCCTCTTATCCACGACAATCCCAAATATCATTCTTTCCATAAGCACGTAATCAGTCAAGCTCCTTTCAGCTCTGTCTACCTTCCTTTTGTAACAGGAATATCTTTGTGAATCATTGTGCTTAAAATATGAGTTATAAATACACTAGTCCCTTTCCTGGCACATGCTCCTCTGTCGCCTTTCATTATTACGCTCTTCTGTTACACCATAACGGCCCATTACATTATCTACCCAACCAGTGTCAACCCTCTCATTCAGATCACCCATCACAAACACTGTAATTCCAGGGCATCTGCCCTATCACTTCATCCAGATGATCGCAGAATCTATCTTTCTCTCACCCTTATCATCACAAGAAGCATACGCTACAATCATTGCCACTTTCACCCTTATGAACTAGAACTTGAAATACATACATCTCGAACTGACACATTTATAATCTTTCATTCCCCTCTGCCATCAACAACACAGCTACTTCTTTACATTTTCCACGCACATTCATATAAATTCTTACACATTTCACATCCTCGCACGCCACTTCACATCCTTTCATCTTTGTCTCACACAGTGCCATCACGGGGTACCTAGTACGCTTAAACATATTTACCACGTCCACCCTCTTACTCTCATTCACTCCTCTCACATTCCACACGGCCATACGAACCAACCCGATTTGTTGGGGCCCTGGGCTGTTATAGGACCCAGCAAGGTTTTCTGAATTTTCTCCTGCTTTTATTATTATTATCTAAATTTTTTCGGGAAGCTGAGGGACACCACCCCTACCAGATAACCCCAGGTGTGCATTCAGGGTTTTCCTTCTCGTAGACATACTGCCAACCAAGGCTAACGACCTCCATCTACCCTGCTAGATGGCCACTGGGTTGGACGCTTATCAGCCCTTTGACAGGTTGAATAACATTCACTTCACACTGATAAGTTTATAATAGGCGGAATATAATAGTCATTCTTTTCTGTGTCCTCGTCTCCTCTCTTCCTATTTCTCTCATCCTTTCTATCACGATTTATTACTTTTTTTCCCCGTTCAGGTGGCTCTACACTGAATGACAAGCCAAGTGGTTTCCTGTAACTCAGGAAACTATTTACCAAGCTGGGTGGTAACCATATAACCAAATAACGGGGTGACGTGGAGCCTACTATGGTGCCCGTGTTAAGTGGATGAAGACACGCAAATGCGGCATCCACTCAAGAACCAAACCTCCACACTAATCCTGGCGCCTCGTTTTGGTGAGCGGTTGTCAGCCACATGGGAACATCGTTTCACTGAACGGGATGGCCATTCAGTGGCGGATGCTTGCCTGCGGCTGATGAGTCTGCTCGATCAGGCAGACTAGGGTGACATAACAACTACAACAGCTTTATCCGTCCAAGAATATCATTTCAGTGTCATACCTACTACGAGACGATTTCACTCTGCTTAGGACAGCACCCTAATAGTGATGAGGTTGAGTCATTGTTCATAGACAAATTGGAGATAGAAACACCGATGTGGGACTTAGTATGTATTGATGTTTCGCCTCATGACTTTCTCAGAAAACAGTTGCTGAATATACACTATAGTTCCTGTATATGTAGCAGAAGGCAGGGGGGTGTGTGACCTCAATTTTCTTACCCAACATTCCTTCCCTCTCCCAAAGGACTTCCCACTTTGCCTGTCCCTCGTTTTCCGTTCTCTTCGTCGTTGTGACTTGATCTGTAACCCCTCTTCCCCTGGGACCTCACCTTCCTCACCCTACCTGCTCCCCTTACCACCCTCCTACCAGTACCTCCAGCCCCCCTCACACCCCCACTGCCTTCTGCTGTATATACAGGAAACATGGTGTATATTCAGCAATTGTATTCTGAGGAACCCATGAGACGATACGTCAGTACAGTGAAGAGGTTAATGAAGGCTGCATATAACTCCTCCAGCTGGAAGTCTCGATTAAGTTATGAAAATCCGCTTGGAGATAGGAAGAACAATCGTCCAAGCATAATGAACTGGATTTTCTTGTTATACAACACATGTTTAATATGTTAAAAGAAACCTTCTCTTTGAATGCAAACATATTTTTGGCTCACATAAAATATAATTTAAAAATACGCAGTGTTTTCCGTTTGCTCCTCTGATCTCCACTGCACATGGCTCCCTTCTTTTATTTACAGGTGAATGGATTTGATAAATATCTTTTTAATGAAATTTCAAAGGATGATGCTGAATAGAACTTTAACGTCACGCACTAATTCATCAGTCAGTGAAATCGAAAATGTGTCCAGAAGTATCAGATATAACTTTAATTATAATGGTATCCTACCAGTCGCACGAAGGGAATTATGGTAGTTAGTATAAAATATAGTGGATAGGTGTATTAAATCATATGTAGTGGTAATAATAATGATAATATTACTTGTAGCGGAGGTAATGTGTGCAGTAGTAGAAGTAACTTTTCAACATTCAGTCAGACAACATTATTTCATATTACACCTTCACTTAGGTGACCTCTGTCACATATCATTATCCCTGCCACTAAACGATTTTGTACTGTAGAGCTGAAACATTGTTGTTGGAGGGATTCGATAAATGTAACACGGTTACCCCTGCCACTGGACAGAGAGAGAGAGAGAGAGAGAGAACGCAGAAGCGGCGCGGCCTTTAATGTGCAGGAAAAAGGGAACATGATCGGTGAACACGGGTGACGAAGAATAACACGAGGAAATTGGCATGCGCATACTGTTCGGAAGGTGACTGGAGGAAAAGTGAAAGATTAGGGAAGGATGGGAACAAGAATAGTATGATTATATATATATATATATATATATATATATATATATATATATATATATATATATATATATATATATATATATATATATACTGTATATATATATATATATATATATATATATATATATATATATATATATATATTTATATATATATATATATATATATATATATATATATATATATATATATATATATATATATATATATATATATATATATATATATATATGGGCATACAGTCTCAGGTGCTTGTGTTTTATAACAGACTTTGTGAAAGGACCTATCAGGAAACAAGGCAACGAAGACAGTAAGTGACAAGGCTGACAAATGAGTAAGGGACAGTTATAAGAAAAGACAGACTGTACTAAGTATATATATGTAGAATCATGTTTTTTTTCTCCACAGTCCTGTTACTTCCAGCCGGATTTAATCAACTAAGGTGAGGGTTTTCCATGTGCAGGCGTTATACAGACTTTCCCAAATCCCTTCAGTGCAACAAACAATTATGAAATGTTTGAAATTCTTTCTATGCAGCAACAGAAAGCCCAAAATATACTATCAGTGTGAGAAGGATGAATATACGAGTATATATAATGATAGAGAGAGAGAGAGACAGACAGACAGACAGACAGACAGACAGAGACAGAGAGAGATACTATAATGAATTTTATGAAAAACTGAAAATGGGAAAGGTATGGAGAGCGTGACAGAAGTGATCGTCAGCACAGTATGATCAGTGTATAAAGAAGACTGGTGGTCAGCGAGGTGACGGAGCCTACAAACAGGTTCTTTGGCGAAGAACAAGGTGGGTATGGGAAGCAGGAAGGCAGTGTAAATCAGATTTTAGTAATATTTTTGTTTAAGAGAAAATTTCTGCCGTTGATATGGTAGTTGGGGGCATCCACCATCCACTCCCTTGATGTAATGCTACCTACAGATGACTCGGCACTGATACGACAAGTGATGGCTTGTTTCCCGGGAAACCATTTACTATGCTGGGTGGTAGCCGTAAGACCGAATAGACGCCTTGTGGTTTAATGGATCAAGTCGTTCTAAGAGAATGAGGCTTATGTGAATTTACAGCCAATGGTTGGCTGAGGTTTACTGCTCACATAATGCCCCTCAGACAACGTCTCGCTGCCCTTAATGTTAGGACTAAGAAACCTAGTCCGAAGCCACTGCGTTCCCAATGGGGGTACAGACCTTCACGATAGAAAGACATATGAATAGATAGATTGACAGATTGCTTAAAAGGTACAGGAAGTTGTATGCAGCATCGACAGACACTTATGACTGGTTAAACAGAAACAATATATTATTATATGCCTTGTCAGCTGCTATGGTCATTCGAGCATGACAGGGTTGATAATAATGGATCCTGAAAAACTCATAAACATTTAGATTGTGTAGTTGACAGCAATACGGAATATACAAAAAAGGAAAATCAAAGACTTCAACATTTGCACCCTAAAATTATTTAAGGGCCGTCGTCTATTTGACTCTGCCCAGTGACCTTGACCTCTGATCTACTATTCTGAAAATCATATTATGTCTATATTGGGCCACCAAGTTTGTCCAAATCATTTCACAGCTGTTTGAATAAACCCTGCCCTGCTACCTATGACGTACTCTCAAACTGGCATTACTTCATTCTTGGATGATCCTCAGTCCTTCCAACTAGTTTGCAACACGCCGAATATTTTTTCAGCTATATGGTCGACAAAATGGCGTTACCCTGTGGCACTGACCACTCTCAGGATGTTCTCAAAATCGAATCCCTTCACACTTGAACTCCTGTTAACCTTTCTACAGTTTCTTTTGTTAATACGAAAGAGATTTAAGTTGACCCTGCTATATATCCTTAATATAAAACCTCTTGTTCTCTAGAACTGTAGGTCTACCCAAAGCCGTCCATCATGTTTGTATACACATACGGGTTGAGCTACTGGCGAACCTTGCCCTGTGGCCTTGGCCCTTGTCTTGACTACGTGTTGTTAAAACTGAATTCCCTTGTCCTCGCCTTAGCCTCAACACTTCCACCAAGTATGATCCAAATCAGATCAAACCGTTTAAGCTGACTTCGTCGTGTGACTTTGACTTTTGAGTGATTGTTATAAATATCAAATCCCTTCGTCCTTGCCTTACCTTAATCATTCAGCAAATACTGATTCAAATCGGATAAAAAAAAATTCAAGTTAACTTTAACCTGTGACCTTGATCCTTGCCCAAGTATTCGAAAAAGTAAGAATTCAACCCCTCGATTGCCTTTCAAACCATCCACCAAGCTGGATCCAAATTAAATCTTTTTTTTTTTTTTTTTTTTTTTTTCAGACGAACACAACCGGGTCAAATGTTGACCGTGCCCTGTGACCCTGACCTTTGACTGGTGATTCTCGATACCTTATTCCTTCGCTCTTGCCTTACCTTGAACCCGTTCATAAAGTTTGATCTAAATCCGTTCAGTACCGTTTATATGACCTCATTTGATAACGACCTACGACATCTTGGTCTCAAACAACAGATCCAACCCTTTGGCTGCCTATCAATATTTTGATCATGTTTGGTTAAACACGGGTCTAAAAGGGTGTGCGTTATTTCGTCCACACATACACAAACACATACACAAACAGACGACACATTCCAAGTCAAACACTACACCCCCCAGGCACATGCCCTAGGATGAATAGTTTAAAGACGAATTCGTATTAAAGTGCCGTGAACAACGGTGGTGCGAAACGCCTTGGGCTACGTAGTGTGTAGCCTGCATGGATTTATGACAAGTAAAAAATGCATTTCCTTACTCACATTTTTACACCCGTATCTGCTTGTGTATCCCTATATAACTATATTCTTAATCCACCAGACTTAAATTTATATTGACATTGCACCAAATCTCAGCACCACCAATAGGGCTTCCTGTCATTGTTCCGAATCAGTTTCCCACAGCATCATTCTTACTGCCAGTGATTTTGGATATTTTCGATGATCTTTCGATTTGGGGGCCCGGTGTTATTGTGTTCTTTACGACCGCACCAGCAAATGGAATGCGGGTGTTAAGTTTTGAGTGGTGTGTGTGTGTGTGTGTGTGTGTGTGTGTGTGTGTGTGTGTGTGTGTGTGTGTGTGTGTGTGTGTGTGTGTGTGTGTGTGTGTGTGTGTGTGTGTGTGTGTAAAAATAACAGTTGTGATCTGATTTTACTCAAACCTGGAAGGGCTGAGGGTTAGCCAAGAAGTATAACATTTGTTTCTGAAAACAGTAGGCCAAAGGTTGAGGTCATAGGACAAGGTTAACTTAAACCAATTTTATGTAATCTTGACTGAACTTTGTGGAAGGAATTAGGATTTTGAGAATAATCAGTCACGACCCATGACCACACGGAAAGGTCACATGTCAGTGTCAAAGGACAAGCTTAGTTCAGCTGGTTTTGGTCTGATCTGAGCCAAACTTGGTAGAAGGACCAAGAGTCAGGCAACAACTAATTGATTCATTTTTAAGAACAATCAAAAGTCGCAGGACAAGGTCAAATTACGACCCATGTGTATCTGCGTGTGATCAAACTAACTAAACTAGTTTTGATTTTACTTAGATCCAACTTGGAGGATGAAATGACAATTGCTTAAGAAGCTTATCTATTATATTTGAGGACAATAGGTTTAAGGTCAAAGTCACATGACAAGTCAACTTAAAGAGCTTTTATCCAACATAGACTAAACTATGAGGAATGGTTCAGGTTAGAACAATTATAAACAGATTCGATTTTGGGAACAATTAAACAAAGTGTCAAACGGAAAACTAAAAGGTCACTAGACTAAGTCATTTTAAATAGTTTATTCTTATTTGAAGCAAAATTGTTGGGTAAGTTAGGCAAGAATGAATGACTTAAATTTTAGGAAATTTGTTAGCGGTGAAGGACACAGGGCAAAGTAAAATACTAGGCCGTTAAACCAGTTCGTGGACGAGGATGTGTCACTCTTTGAGTGTTCCCTTTTGTTTCCTCTCGAATTTAATATTTATTCTCGCACATAATGTTTCGGCACTTGATAATGACACCTGAGTACGGTCACTGATAGAGCCAACAGAACATTATTACTGTACTTCGTCACCTGCCTCGTATATCAAACAGTTACGGCCACATTCCAATTCAACTGCAATATGACAGCCAGTAACGCCGTGTGCCCTCTATATAGGCAGAGACTGGGTGTCGATCATCCTCACTACAGCCATCACATATCAACACAAAACTAAGACGACTAGGTAAACTTTGACTAAGAAAACAACAATGGACTAAGTAAATTCCGTACTCACATAGGCAGACCAAGCTACTCCACAACTAATTACCTGAAACAAGAGAAGCAGCATTAAATTAAATATATTATTCAATTATATGTAAGAGAAAATCTTAAGTTTTACATCAATATTTATTTTAAGTTTTACATCAATATTTATTACTCATTTTACAAAACAAAACCATGAAAGGTTACCGTACATTTAAATACTGTGGTTTACATACAGCTTAATGCTTCTCCAACGTGGCATAATTAAATATTACCTAAAACCTGAAGACCACCACCAAACATCATAAAAGACAACACCTAAGGTAATACGTATGAAATGTGGTGCACAGCGGTCATCAGTGATAGCATCACCCATGTGGTATGGTACAAGACCCTGTACTGTCTGAAGTCCATGCCGTGAACTCTTATGAAGACCAAGATATCTCGCGTGCATAGCGGAGAAATAAAGCGGTACAGTAACGTACTAAGCGATACTCAGTCTCTGGAAACCCCTTAACAAAGTGTTTCGCGTGATCATTCCTGATTTACGCATTAGCGTATTTTGGAACGAGGTGTTTCATTTCTTTCCTATTTGGAAATTTATGTCCTATCACACGACAGGCCTTGCAACTGAATTCTGCTGGAAGATGTCACTGAACTTTATTCATATTCAGTAATCCATTATGACCTCAACACAGTTAATTAGCAAACACTGTTACTAAAGATATTCCACGAAATAAAGATTAACCCGACAAGGAATTCCTGAAACTGCGTGTATACCGGTACATATATATATATATATATATATATATATATATATATATATATATATATATATATATATATATATATATATATATATATATATATATATATAGGGGGGGTAGCCAGGACAAGATGACTCACTCCCAATTTACTCACACACAAACACACACACACACACACACACACACACACACACACATTTACATGTACCATAGCCCCAAGAGGAGAAGGGACAGATTTTCACCGCACCATAAAGCACAAGGGTTACTCCGCAGTGCAATCAGCGACATCCGCAGCAGGACCCGACAGCAAAGCTGGTTTACCCCTGCCACATCATAAAGGACCCATCCCCTTACCTGCACCTGACCTGATCAGCTCACCAGACCAAATGAAGAAGAATAGCCCTTCAGGGCGGCGTCGCCATTTATTCATTCATAATTTCTCTCCAACCATCCCTATCACGCACAGTCATTCTTCCTTGCTCTACAGACATCCCTCTCGCATCTAACACTCTATTCGCACTGTCCATCCATCCTATTCATGTCATCCTCTAAGCCTTCCACCTCTAAAATCCGATCCAGTTATCTTTTTCACTGATCGCTCTTCATCCATTCTCTCCATATGCCCAAACCATCGCAACACCCTCTGCTCAACTCGATCAGCCATCTCCCGCATAACTCCAGTTCTCCTTCACATTTCATCATTTCTCACTCGATCCACATATATAAATATATATATACAGTATATATGTATATAGATAGATAGATAGATATATAGATAGATAGATGGATAGATAGATAGGTAAATAGATAGATAGATAGATAGGTAGGTAGATAGATAGATAGATAGATAGATATAGATAGATAGACAGACAGACAGATACGTAGATAGACAGACAGACAGATAGATAGATAGACAGATAGACAGACAGACAGATAGACAGACGAACAGACAGACAGACAGATAGAGATAGATAGATAGATACATACATACATACATACATACATACATAGACAGACAGATAAATAGATACAGATAGATAGATACATTGATAGATATTGATGGAAAGAGACAGAGATAGATAGATATAGGTGTGTGTGTGTGTGTGTGTGTGTGTGTGTGTGTGTGTGTGTGTGTGTGTTTGTGAATAATCTGCCTATCTGGCAGTCTACACACACACACACACACACACACACACACACACACACACACACTCCGTTGTCATAACCCGTTGTGTTGTGGGTTATGACACAGGACATCTGGGCCAGCACTGTGGTGGCGGCTAATAACCTATTGATCCTCGTGACCCCCCACCGTCGCTTATTTGCCTTCCCCTCTAATTTGCCAGGACCAAAAGTGACATTATGCCATCGATCACGCCAGCCTCAGGGACCTGTGTCATTGTGCTGGCTCTCATCAGGAGTGTTTGTGAAGGAAAACGCCGTCCGGTCGGTGGCACAGCACACTTCTTACTTCTTTAACGACTAGATTATATGTATGTTATAAATATACTGTTGTGAACTGGACGTTTAAAATCACTTACATTATGTTTTTATCTTTGATACATGGAAATAGTTTGTATAAGTAACATACAAGAGGATATGGAGGTGTAATATATAAAATAGATCGCCTAAATGAGATATTTCGAAACAGTGTATGGAATTAAAAATACGGGCCAGTATAACTTCTTGTATGTCTGCTGGAAATGGCAGTCAGTATTTACATTGCCTTAGGGAACCTTTTACTGCCACTTTCTCATCGACTAATTTTCCCTAAGAACCACTGGATCACTGCAGTGACATTTTAGTGTTACTCGTTGAGGCCGCCTTGGCCTCCGCTCGATGTCAAGTCACTTCCTATCTTCAGAAATTAGTCATAACTTGGAAGCTGGTGGCCCAACTGGACTGAAATTTTTCTTTATAGTTCAAGTTGGAGCATTTTAACGGTCCCGCAACGCCCATCTCAGCAGTTACTTCAACAAACAAGAGATGATGCTATGGCACACCTAATGTCTGACTTGGCTCGTATATCTGACTGGGGTAAAAATAATCTGGTTGTTTTTAATGCATCTAAGACTCAGTTCTTACACCAATCAACCCGACAAAATCTTCCACAGGTATACCCACTAATGTTTAATAATATTCAGCTTAATCCTGCATCATCCTTGAACATGCTTGGGGTTTCATTTACTCGGGACTTATCTTGGAAAGATCATATTACATCTCTTGTATAATCTGCTTCCAAGAGATTAGGTGTGCTAAGCCGACTCCGTTCTTTCTTTATCCCTGCACAATTGTTGACTCTATACAGGGGTTTTATCCGCCCCTGTGTGGGGTACAACTCTCATGTGTGGGGAGGCTCCCCACATACAGCTCTTCTCAATAGGGTGGAGTGAAAGGCTTTTCGTCTCATTAACTCTCCTCCTTTTACTGACTCCCTTCAACCTCTGTCTCTTCGCCACACTGTTGCATCTTTATCTCTTTTCTATCGCTACTTCAATGGTCACTGCTCCTCTGAACTGTCTACATGTAAAGGGTCAGGTTAGACTGAAGTCGTTTGATTTTGGGAGTAATCAGTCTGTGGTCACGGTCTACGAAATAAGTCAGATTATCAGACCTTAGACCAGCTGGTGGGCGCGGGTGTTGCGCTTTGTGAATACTCCGTCTTCTTCTTCTTCTTCTTTGAGAGAGAGAGAGAGAGAGAGAGAGAGAGAGAGAGAGAGAGAGAGAGAGAGAGAGAGAGAATGTGTGTTAATTGGTACCTGTTCATACTGTCAGTCTGACAGACGATTTTACGATTTTGTTCCCTTATTAATTTTCAATATAACAATTCATTTCGCTACAGACACAGCTTTGATGGATAAGCCTTGAGCTGTGCTACGTGAGGGTATACGGTAGGCTATGTCCCGCCTTTCTCACTTTATTCACAGGCTACATAAACAGGGTGTCTGTTAACGTGTCAACAGTCACGAAGTTATACTTCGGCTTTTTTTGATTAGTAAATGATATATGAATGTGGGTTTAGTTACATATAAAGGATACTTCTGAGCTAACTCTGATCATTAAATACTTTATGAATATGAATTCAATTACCAACTGTTATGGGGATACAACTGAAAAAAAAAATAATAGATGAATAATTACAGAATATGATCGGTCGTAAGGTCATTTGTAATAGTACCTCCCTAAAAAGTGAGAATCCGATCCACAAGGATGCAACTTAGTCACATACTTTGTCATAGACTACTGGGCCTTGAAAGCAGGCTGTGAAGCCTAAGCCCAGAGTCGGTCACATAAAAAAAAAAAAAAAAAAATACAACGTTTGGCTCCAAGGCGGCCCGTGGGACAAATCCGGCCCTTGAATCGTTTTTCATTGGCCCTCCTACGGGCTCAAAAGAATGTAAATGCACAAATAAACAAACATAAAAAAATGTTTTCATTCTTTTTATTTATGTGCTTGGCGCAAACGTAAAAACAAGTAGTCTAATATGTGAATTTTTTGTTTCTATGTGTAGAGGAAAAAATGGAGGTAAAATAAATATATGGCCCTTCTATCAATCTGAGTTTAATAAACCGGTCCTACTCCTAAGATAAATGAGTAGCACTGACATACTCTGAAGACACTGCCGTTTGCATATCCCATTGGGTGACTCTTAGCCAAAGTGAGAGGGAGAACCGAAGATAAAATGGAGAAGGTCTTGTGTGATTGTAAGAATGAGGGCAGAGGGTGTTGCAGTACTGATGCTAGAGGAACTGTGTGAATGTGGATGGAACTGCTTGGACGTGAATGGGCGATCGATGAGAGTAAAAATGAAAAAAAATATCAGTCCTTCGCACCCTAGTATGTCTCACCGTCTCTATTACTTAATATCAGCTAACCGGAGATAATATTAATAAGTTCAATGCAGAGCGAATCACAAAGGCCTGAATGATAACTGTAACATCATTCTCTTTTTCATAGCCAGACCATCGTACGGGCCTTTGTTTCCTTATTTCCTGCCATATCCTCTTTTTACTTCCCCTCAAGACACCTTTTTTCTTACTTCCCCAGCTCCTATTCCTGGCTATACTTTTCATAGATTCTTTCCTTCATAATGTCTCCTTACCTGTAATGCTGTTCCCTTTGAACCTCCTCCTATTTCTTCTCATATCCCTCATATTTCTGTTTGCTTCTTTCTCTGTCAGTGGATCGCTGTTAGCTCTCCCTATTTCTCTCCTTCTCTCCCTCTTGATTTTCCTAAATTTGCCCCGTTCCTTCATTCCTTTCCTCCTCCGATTCTTCTTCTTGATGACTTCAATTGCCAGCATTCCCCATGAGGTGACTCTGTCATCACCACTAGACGACACTAATTAGATCAGTTTCCTTTTTCTCAAAATTTTTTCATCCTTAACACTGGAACCACTAATCATTTTGACCTCCATACTCGTTCTCTCTCTTGTTTGGAACTGCCTGTTTGCTCACCTATAATTTCTCTCAATTTTCATTGGTCGAAATAAGAAGAAAATGTCTTTAGCAACGTCTTCCCCATCAAACTCCCTCCTGAATCTTATTGTCCTCTTCCTCGCCCCCCTCCCCCTGCTGGCCGTTCCATGCTGCTGACTTGGAGTTACAGTGTCCCATTTTCCTCCTCCTTGTTCGTCTCCATAAGACATGCTGTCGTTCTTCTTTGTCCTGGTTTTAAGTGCTGCTCTCACCACCACTCCCCGTGATACGCGACCATCTACTGCCAAACGTGTTCCTTGGTGGACTACTGCTTGTTTGCGAGCTCTCCATGTGAAAGGTGTCGACTGGAAAAGTTTTCGTCGTAAACAGTCCACGACTGATCAGATTCATAACCTCTTCATATGTCACCAAGCTTCCATTGCCTTCTGTCGTATCATCCACCAGACCAAACGTTCTAGTTTGGGGAACTATGTTTCTTCCCTTTCGGAAAATACACATGTTGCGGTAGTTTGGTCTCGACTTCGTAGAACATCAGCACACATATCCCACCCCAAGCTTCGGTTCTTAATATCGATGTCCGGATCGTGGCTGATTCTTCCTTGGTTACGGATGCTCTGGGTAAATATTTTAGTCTTATTAGTGGTGGGTCACATCTCTCTCCAGAATTTCATCGCCTTAAATCTGAGTCTGAATCCGTACCACTTTCTTTTACTTTGTCAGCTGAGGGACTTCTTAACACTCCCTTCTCTCTTCGGGGAGTGTCGTCTTCACTTAAATCCTGCAGAGATACAAGCGAAGGACTTGATGGTGTTCATTACACTACGTTAAAGCATCTCTCACCACATGTCATGTCCTTTCTCTTGGCCTCTCTATAATAAATTTTAGATTGAAGTTTTTTTTTTTTCCTCCTGACTGGCATATGGTGATTATCCTCACATGTCATCATCCTCAAGATTACCATCCCACAGCCCTGACTAGTTATGTATGTTAACTGCTTGAACGAATGGTCAATACTCGACTCGTGTGACACCTTTAATCCTGTTGACTTCTTTCGCCCTTACAGTTTGGGTACTGCAAAGCACACTTCCCT
Organism: Coenobita brevimanus; assembly: GCF_032717465.1. Lineage (NCBI taxonomy): Eukaryota > Metazoa > Arthropoda > Malacostraca > Decapoda > Coenobitidae > Coenobita > Coenobita brevimanus. The sequence goes on along the minus strand of NC_136987.1, from coordinate 14,444,175 downwards.
CCGTTGCAAGTATTCTCAATGCAGAACTGTAGGCTGTTTTTTTTTTTTTTTTTTTTTTTTTTTTTTTACTCTGGTCTCTTCCTAGGTTCTCTTCCTCCACCTTTATTTTCTCCGATTCTCAGTGCGCTCACTTTCTTACACTCCACGTCTCCTTCACATCCTCGAATCACCCAAATTCAGGAGTGGCTGTTCCGCCTTTCTGTTTGGAAAAAGTCAGTTCGCACATGCTGGGTTCCTGGCCATACTGGGATAACAGGTAATGAACAAGCTGATTCGCTGGCACGTTCTGCTACTTTCTTTTCTAGGTTCTCTCTACCCCACTCCTGTCCTTGATTGTTTCCCTCTTTTAACTCGTCTTTTCTGTGATCGTTGGCAGTCCTCATGGAATCTGTAGGTTCGCAATAAACTTCACAGTGTCAAACCCTCTGTTCTTCCCTGGCGCACATGAACCCTACCCAATTGTTGATGGGAGAGAGACTATCCTTGCTCGTCTCCTTTTTGGGTCTGACGCACCTCACTCATGGCCATTTAATGAGCCACGACCCTCAACCTGTTTATTCACACTGTAATTGCCCTGTGATTATCCGCCACCCTTTATTTGATTGCTCGTCTACACTCCAACACCGTCTCACCTTCTCACTTCCTTTCCTCATTACATTGGCCCCTACCGCGTACTGATTTCCTCGATGACTCTCCCACTGTTCCTATTTCCAGTAATATCTTTTTTCTTACTGCTTTTCACATCATACACTTAATATAATTATTTCGCCCGCTCCCTTCTACCTTAGTGCTATATAGCCATATTATGGTGTGGTGTTAGTTCTTCATTATTCCTTCCTTCATGGTCGGAACAAATCTAGTACTACATCAAAGTTTTCCTTAAACGATTTTATTTGACTTGATATGAGGCAAAGAAGTCTGAGAGCTCTGAGGCCAGTGCATCTATTTTTTTCTATGCTTGTCACAACTAGAATACATATTTTATTTAGTTCACGGGGGAGTTTTTGAAAAGAGGGTATGTAATATAGCCTTCCTTAATTCCTGTCACTATTAAGAGGGGTTGCTTACGCTGACAAAATGAGTCTGACATTAACAAAAACACAGTGAATATGATGTGTTCGGTCAAAATGATTTTGGTTATGAAGCTGTTGGTGGAGTAGGCTATCAGACGACATTTCTGGGAAGCAAAAGTTGAAACATGGCGGGGTATTGTAAGACGTAACGATAAAAATATAAAATAAATGCAGGCGATCTTTACAAACGAGGTGTGTGAATGAAAAGAGTAATCTCTTTGCATGAGTGGTGATGGACTAACTTGATCACCTCATTGGCGGCTTTTTTTTTTTTTCCTTTTTTTTTACTGTATCGCTGCTCTGCCCACACATTTTTTTTTTTTTAAGGTTGGGAGACACTTTTCATGCATTCAGAGATACAGACTTCAACAACCCCTTCGCCACTCTACGCTTTCCCTAGCTGTATCAAATCGTTAGGGTTTAAGAACACAATTCAGTGTTCTGGTCATACATCAAGAAGCGCTATGTTCATGCTGACTAAGTGTGTACGGCAAGAGTATGACGTGTGTGATCGTTGTGTGGCAGGTGTAGTGGATTTGTGGCAAGTGCAGAAGGCGTGTGGTAAGTGTGGCAGTTACAGTAGGTGTGTGGCAACTGAATGGTAGGTGTGTAGCAGGTGTGCAGTAGGTGTATGGTAGACATGTGGCAGGTGTTGCAGGTGTGACAGGTGTTGTAGGTGTGTAGTAAGTGTGGGAGGTGTAGTGCGTTTCCGGCAGGTGCAGGTGTGTATCTGTATAAGGTGTGTGGCAAGTGCGTGGCACCTGTGTGGCCGGTGTGTGGTAGGTGCAGTAGGTGTATGGCAGCTGTGTGGTAGATGTAGGTGGGTGGCGAGTGTAGCTGGCGTGTGGTAGGTGTTGTAGGTGTGCTATTTTTAGTAAGTGCCTGGCAGGGGTAGTAGGTATGTGATGGCTGTATTAGGTGTGTACTAGGAGTGTGGCAGGTGCACTAGGAATGTGGCAGTTGCAGTAGGTGTGTGGCAGGTCTGGTGCTGTTATATGAGACGCCCTCAGGCTGAAAGGGAGTGGAGGGGTGGAAGCAGAATAGGGAGAGTAGAGTGGGTGATTACTGGCATATTTTTTATACTTCAGACGATTTTGTTCTACTCTGAAGAGTCCTGTAGCCTTGAATGGGCTCATGAAGGTACTCTCCAAGCCCTACGGTTCGGTATGTCTCTCTTGTATAGGATATGATCGTACGAGTGTAGCAACAATGAAGTTTAGAATACGTTATCTGACTGAAGGGGTTTAAAGATACTGTGTAGTGGTACTGGGAGGCCAGGTACAATGTGCTGTACAAGAAATAAGGCAGTGTGTGGACTGCATTTCTTTTTCCTAATTTCGTATCCGTCTATGGGTAAGATTTCATAATTCATTCTCTGTGGCCCAGCCCTCCTTCGTGCCACACAACTCCACGTCACCACCTACGCGCAAATACCCACCACCCAAACTTACAACATGACGGGGCCGTCATATTCAGTATTGGAATAGGGTAAGAGTGGGGCGTTTTGTATATGGGTCATGTATAAATTTCGTTCATTCTGTTGTAATGAAACTTAGATCATCAGACCACTTTCCACCCCATCCTGGGATCGAACCCACATCCATTTGAACAGCAAAGAATGGGAACACTGCAAGAGAGAGAGGGAAAATAAAAAGATATCAAGTGAAATGTTGTGAAATTGAGCGGAAGGAAATGAAAGACAAAGGAGTTTTATGAAGGGATTTAAGGGAAAATAATAAATTATTTTCGGGTGAATTAACTGTTAAGAAAATCAGAGAACATACTGGAAAAGCAGTAAGACGAGCGACTGCACATGTGATAAAAGTTTCCGATGAAGAGGAATGATGAAGTAAGTATTCTAAGAAACTTTAAATGTAAATGATAACCAAGGGGCAATAACAGAAAATCCGATTGATGTTGGCATGCACTCGATCATACGCACACATATATATATATATATATAATCTCATCAGCCATTTGAGTGTCCACTGCAGGACCGGCCTATCCCTACCGAAGTGGGGACGATACAGCCAATGTATCTCTACCAAGTGGCTTAAGCTGTCTGGCAGAGATTGTATGTAGAGTGAGAAGTGTTTGCACGTGTAATGGTAGTTGTAGTGGCTTTGGATGTGTGTGTAGTCTGTGAACCAAGTGTAATTGGCCTGTGCAAGCCGACTGAGTGCAAGCATACTTTCTAGTATGCGACACTGGTTCAACCACAGCACCCCTGACGTCCGCCAAGCAGTACGTGGCCAGAAGAACGCTCCCAAAGTTTATTACCCTGGCGGGGCGCGAACCCTGGTTCTTCAGTGTACGAAAATGCACACTTTTACCACTGTACCACAGAGGCTCCATATATATATATATATATATATATATATATATATATATATATATATATATATATATATATATATATATTCATAGATAGGCAGATAGATATTTACTTCTTGTTTTATATATATATATATATATATATATATATATATATATATATATATATGGTGGTGCGAGGAAGTAAGTATGGTTGTGGCTAAGAAGAGACGCGCATATGAAGCGTGGCTGCAGAGGAAGGATGAGATGTTATATGAGAGGTATAAGGAAAAGAGGAAGAGGGCGAGAAGGGATGTGTGTGATGCTAAAGTGGCAGCAGATGAGAGGTGGGGTAGGCGGCTGACTGAGAATTTTCGACAGAATAAGAAAATGTTCTGGAACGAGGTTAAAAGGGTGCGAAAGGGAGAGTCTGGGAAGGAAGAACGAGAAAAAGCAGAGGATGGAAGGATGTTAACTGAGATGGATGCAGTAAGGAAGAGACGGGCAGAGTATATTGAAAGATTGTTAAATGTAGAGGAGGAAAGGGTGGCTGAGATTGTGGTGGATGGAAGGGTGCAAAGAATAAATGTGTTGGGAGAGTTGAATGATTCTTTGATCACGAAGGAGGAAGTGCAGAAGGCAGTAAAGGAGATGAAAACAGGGAAAGCTGCAGGTATGGATGGGTGTGCTGTGGAATGCCTGAAGGGTGGTGGAGTGACTATTGTTGACTGGTTAGTAAGATTGTTGAATGTGTGCTTTGTGAAAGGTATGGTGCCAATTGACTGGGCAAGTGCTTGTGTGGTCCCGTTGTAAACGGCAAGGGTGATAAGTATGAATGTACTAGCTTTAGGGGTATAAGTCTCTTGAGTGTTGTAGGTAAGGTGTATGGGAGAGTGTTAATTATGAGAGTTAGAGAGGGTACAGAGGGAGTGGTTGGTGATGAGCAGTGTGGCTCTAGGAGAGGGAGAGGATGTGTGGATCAGGTGTTTGCTGAGAGACATGTGTGTGAAAAGTATTTAGCGAAAGGCAAGGATGTGTTTTAGGCATTCATGGATTTAGAGAAAGCGTATGATAGAACTGATTGGGAGGCTTTGTGGACTGTTTTAAGATTGCATGGACTTGATGGCAGGTTACTAAAAGGGGTGAAAAGTTTTTATGTAAATAGTAAAGCGTGTGTAAGAGTGGGAAATGCTGTGAGTAATTGGTTTCCTGTGAGAGTGGGGCTGCGACAGGGATGTGTAACGTCGCCTTGGTTGTTTAATATTTATATGGATGGTGTTGTAAGGGAGGTGAATGCAAGAGTTTTAGGTGGAGGTCTGAGTCTGGTCAGTGTTGATGGTGGAGAGTGGAATCTGGAGCAGCTGCTGTTTGCAGATGATACTGCACTGGTGGCTGATTCAGAGGAGAGATTGAGACAGTTGGTAGAGGAGTTTGGAAGAGTGTGTGAAAGGAGGAAATTGAAAGTAAATGAGAATAGGAGTAAAGTGATGAAGTGTACGAGGTTGGTAGATGGTATGGGGATGAATATAGTTTTGAATGGTGAGTTGCTTGAGGAGGTTGAGTGTTTTAAATATTTAGGGTCACATGTTGCTGTGGATGGACGAATAGATGTAGAAGTGAAGTTTAGAATGAATGAAGTAGGAAAGGTGCTGGGAGGAATGAAAAATGTGTTTAGATGTCGTTCGCTTAGAATGGATGTATGAGGGTATTGTGGTACCGACTGTGTTATATGGAGCTGAAACATGGAATATGGATGTAGCAGAGAGGAAAAGTTTGAATGTAATGGAGATGAGGTTTCTGAGGAGTATGTGTGGAGTGACGCGTATGGATCGAGTGCGAAATGATGAAGTGCGAAGAAGAACTGGAGTTGTTTGGGAGATGGCTGGTAGAGTTGAGCAGAGGGTGTTGCGATGGTTTGGGCATATGGAGAGAATGGATAATGAGCGATTGGTGAAAAAGATAACTAGATCTGATGTGAGAGGTGTAAGGCTGAGAGGAAGACCACGAATAGGATGGATGGACAGTGTGAAGATAGCGCTGGATGTGAGAGGGATGTCTGTTGAGCAAGGAGGAGTGGCCGTGCGTGATAGAAATAAATGGAGAGAAATTGTGAATGAATAAATGATGAGGCTGCCCTGAGGGGATATTCTCCCACATTTGGTCTGATCAACTAGTCAGGTCAGGTGCGGGTAATGGGATGGGTCTATTATGATGTGGCAGGGGTAAACCAGCTCTGCTGTCGGGCCCTGCTGCGGATGTTACTGATTGCACAGCGCAGCTGACCCTTGTGCGGTGTGGTGCGGTGAGGATCTGTCCCTTCTCCCCTTTGGGGCTAAGATGCGAAACAACTTTCGTAACCCATTCATGTATTAGACTCTGTCTGTCTGTCTGTCTCTCTGTCTGTATATATATATATATATATATATATATATATATATATATATATATATATATATATATATATACAGTATATATATATATATATATATATATATATATATATATATATATATATATATATATATATATATATATATATATATATACACACACACACACCCACCCACACACACAGACGGACAGACAGACAGAGTCTAATACAAGAATGGGTTACGAAAGTTGTTTCTTTAATCTCTGTTTACCATAATGCAATGAGCTGATAGTAAAATCCGTAATTTTACGTTGTAAGCGATTCAGTGTGATGCGTGTGAAAAAATGAGATAGGAAAATGTTGCACAAAGTGAGGCAAGAAATGTCAAGAAAGGATGAGACAGCACTAGCGTGACCCAAGTAAGGGGAATGAAGGGTTGGGTTGGGGACGGGGGCAGGGTACAGAGAATGCTGCTTGGTGTTAGTATGGATCGATGCAAAGGACAATTCCTAAAGAAAAATATCCTTACCCAGTGATATATGACTTCACAGTGAGGAATGTTGTTACTCACTTCGTTTCCGAAAGGGGAGATGTTTCAACTGTTCTGTGTGCTACAATTCACACATAAATGCCCATTCTTTTGTTGCATGTTGGAAATAACAGCCATACACAGAAGAAGTTGTATAGGAAATTTCAAAGTTCCATACATAGTTTACACTGAAAGACCGTAAAACGTAAGGTTGCTATTGTTCGGTCAGTAAGAAAACTGTCGCTACCAGTGGTCCTGATGTAGGTGAACCTTACTATCTTCAGAATGTTTGGCCTTTCAAATCCCTTCGTTCGTTTCCCAGAATGTAAAACTCACGAGTACGAAACTTTTAGTCGTTGACTGAACCAAAAGATCGGCCAAATGCTGGTACTGTGCTGCAGAGTAAAGGAAGTGGGCAAAAGGGGATGCAGAGATTACACTACTGAGGTATATATCAATGCCACGCAACAACTACAGGGGTGCCGATGATACATTGGGTAGCAAATCAGGTTCACAACAAGAAGAACTTTCACTGATTTCCCTGATTTGTCACACTGTTGGACACGGTTTGTTCCCCCTTGTCCCTCTTCATCTGGCAGTATAATCTAGGTTCTAAACGTAACATTGGGGTGATCGAGTTCTAGCATTTAGCAAAAAAAAAAAATAATAATACCCTGCACCAAAGCCTAAAGCAGACGGGCAAAAGCCTGCTTGTTCAGGTAAAATGTATAGAAGAGTATGTTTCCTTGGGAAGTGTAGTCTTACCTTCAGATCATACTGTCGAGGTACACACTTCACCCGTATTATATTGTGGCGCGTTGAAAGTAATTAAGGTCTCAATGAAACCTATACTGTTTGTTTTTACATATCTGTTTTGAATGTACCATCGATACTGAGGCAGAATGTGTGTATGTATGTATGTATGTTTGTTTGTATGTACAGTATGTATATGTCTGTCTGCCTGTACGTTTGTATGTATGTAAAAAAATCCGAACCCTGAGAACGATATTAATGCTTTTTACGCAACCACTGGGAGTTCAGTAAAGCACACGCTCTGGTTTGGACCATACTGTTACTTCTCTGAGAGGGTGTTTAGCGTCTTCTGTGTTCATATGACAGCACAAAAATCAAAGGTGGGTACCAGAGTGAGTAAAGATGTGTGTGTGTGTGTGTGTGTGTGTGTGTGTGTGTGTGTGTGTGTGTGTGTGTGTGTGTGTGTGTGTGTGTGTGTGTGTGTGTGTGTATTTAAAAGGAAGAGATCAGACTGATATCCACTGAGGCCTTGACTTTTCTGGAACGGCAAAGCCGCCATGCTCCCAGCAAGAAAAGCTTCTTCCAGTTGCAGCGAGCGAAGATGCTTGTTGTAACTATTTCAGCAGTTCTAAACTTGCTTATACCTAACAATAAATTCTACTAAGTCCAGTATTCCTCCACGTTATGACATGGAATTGTAAACTTTAGAGTTTACTGTAGGTCCATATTGAACTTTTGTGTTGGCACAGGTAGGATGAATGCAATGGTCCAGTCTCAGATTTATGCGACTTACGATATGATATAGTTATTGGGATATGTATGGATGCGTTGTTACCATTTACGCCTGAATCTAGAATTTGTGATGATTGCGTAAACCCATGCGAGATCCCATGTTGACGGTTCGAAGTGTTATTTCAAGGACTGCCTTGTATTCATCTGCAGGTTGAGTGAGTGTTAGACAACTATGTTCCTAACACAGGAACCAGTGATACAAAGGTTACTGTGTTCAGGTCGTTACTGAACTCACGCTCGACTCTTGAACTGGTCAAACTTGGACTGGTCCAGTCCACCCAACACTGCACCTGGATATAACAGCGACAGTTGCGAGTCGTATTCAAGGGGAAGTATTCTAGAGGAAGGTTGGTGCTGAGTAGAAACTGACTCCGTGCTTTAATGATCCTCGTGTAATCGATAAGCACAACTTTGCATGCTATGGTTCAACCTTGTAATCTCTAGTATACTAAGTCGTCTTTTCATTTAATGTATCTTTGATAAGGCCGTTCACAATGAAGGAATTTAAGAGATATTTTTGTAACCTCTTCACCATGAGGCGTTCCTCCGGATTGAATATAATCGTCTGGAGGTAGCAAAAATAACACATAATAAGGCGTCAATGTAGCGAAGTTAATGCTTGAAAATTTTTGCAGTTCATTCCATGAACAATTATAAGGCTATCTATTTATTTCACAGAAACCATGAGTATTTTATGTAAGCCCACATTTTAATTCCATGACCTTTACCAAAACCATACCTCACCCCAACTATCCCCCAACCAGCACTGTCTCCCTTACCAGCACCCCTCCTTGTCCGAGTTGTGGTACGGTATATGAGACTGGGTTGTGGTCATGTGAATCGGCTTTAAGAACACTAGCTCGTTTTCCGAGTCGCCCAGACTAATGAGAGCAATTTGTCTCCCTTTGTTCTTGTTTACCCAGCAATACAATTGGAGACAACGACTTTTTATTTTCTGACTCTAGGATTAGATTTGATATTCCGTTCCCTGACGAACAGAATTCCTCCTATGCACCACACTTCTTCACATGTTACCACGGCAGTGATGATAGTCACCGTTCATTCTGAAGACAGGCTGTGGCTGTCAAACAGGGCAAATACAATGATATTAGGAGGAGTGTTATTATACATCAGTGTGCCTTGTTTTGGTGATATTTAGACCACCAGTTAATTCCCTGCTCCGACCTGGGACTGAACTTACGTCCTTTAGGAAGGCAGAGCACTCCTTTAGCCACTTGGCCACAATGTTCCCGAAAACGACTGCAGAGGCTCGCTGTCCTAGAAAACGTTGAGAACCAGGAAAAAAAAAAATGATTCTGTGCTTTAATGACCCTCTTCCACTCGATGGGCACATATCTACATAGGTTTAGCCCCTTCTCCTTTATAGTACGTGTTAGTGACTTGTCAGTGACTGATAAAGAAAAACGTTACTAGCACAAGGAGCTCCTCCACACAAAAGGTGTATCAATAATCTTGTCATTTCTGATCTCATCTCACAAGTCTCCGATTCATGAATAAAACAACCACATCATTACCCATTCATGAAGGATTGGATGAGTCTTGATCCCTTCTCCAGTGACGAATAGTGGTGTTCTTCGAGCCTGCGTGTCAACTGCCCTTCAGGACCCTAAAACATGGCTTAAACGTGGAAAGTGGACCTGTCCGCCCATGTTACGAATATGTTAGCCAGCCACTACAGTCCATATATACTGGTACAGGTGACCTAAAATCAATGCAACCCATAAAAGTGTGTGTCATTTATACAACTGACAAGAGATTTGCTTCATTTTTGCATTCATGTTAAGCTTCGTTGATAAAACAGTCCTGAAAGTTTGGGTTCTGCAGTTCAAATGGTCTGCTTTTTATGACCTTTCCAAATGTGCTCCAAATGACCACCTCGACGTTACAGGCACTCCTGGATGTGAAACTGTCAATTACTCGGACACTCCTCTCTTGGGATTGCTGTGACGTTGGCCGTGATATTTGTTTTCAGGTCTCTGATTGTCTGAGGGTGATTTTCATAAACATGATCCTTCAGATACCCCACAGACAGAAATCTAGTGTATTCAGGTCGGGTGAATGTAGGGTCCACTCAGAGTCACATCTCATATTCATCAGTCGATCCCACAATCGTTGCCGCAGCCACATTAGCGTTTGGTCTGAAGTGTGTGGGGTGGCCTCATCCTGCTGGAATCATTGCTCCCCACAAGTGAGGCCCCTACGTCTTCCTAGTGTTATGGGTTGCATTCATTTTGGGTCACCCTGTATGCGTTCTCACCATGTGTTCGGAGTTATCACTGAGAGGAGGAACATTATACCTGCATTCATCTACACTGGGAACTGTCACTGTATACCCTGCATGAATTTCTATCCAACCTCATATTGTTAATATATTTCATACCTTTAAGATAAGGAAGTCCTTTCTGCAACCTGAAAAAGCATAGGATTAGCTCAAGATATAATTTCCTGACAAGATTGGGTTTGATACACCTTTCATTTACCATTCACCAGAAAACTCTCCACAGCTGCAGAAAGTCGCCTGGCTACAGCAAAATAAACTATAACAAGAAAGAGCATTCACAGGGCGCAAAACCCGTGCCCACCAACTGGTCTGAGGACGAAACATTTCACTTAACCTTATGCCCGTAACCTTCAACTCATTGCTCTCATATTTGAATTATATCATTCTTCCTTGACGAGCAACCCTTCTACCAAGTTTGGTCCAAATTGAATAAAAATTATTTTAGTTGACCTTGCCATGTTATCTTGGCATTTGATCCTTTCACATGACCTTGAACTTTGACTGACTGGTCTTCAAATCGAATCTCTTTATCCTTGCCTTACCCTCAACATTTGCTACGAAGTTTGGTAATAAAATAAGAAAGGAGCACCAAGAAAGTGAAGTACCCACACTCACAAATTGGACCAAACTGGACAAAACACCCTACAGCTGACCTTGCCCCGTGGCCTTGATGTTCGACTGATCGTTCTGAAAATCAAATCCCTTTATTCTTGCCTTAACCTGAACTCTCCACAGAATTGGATTAAAGTCGTTTAAGCTGGATTCGTCATGACCTTGAACATCGACCCCCGATTAGTTTGGTTCAAATTAGACAAAAATTGTTACACACGCGCGAGAGTAGGTACTGATTTCCTCGACGTGTGTATGTGTGTGTGTGTGTGTGTGTGTGTGTGTGTGTGTGTGTGTGTGTGTGTGTGTGTGTGTGTGTGTGTGTGTGTGTGTGTGTGTGTGTGTGTACAATATAACTCAAAGTTTTAATCCAGTTTAAACAAACTTGTCTAGGGTTTAAAGTTATCTAAGGTGTTGACTATTTTTTTTTTAGAACAATCACTTAAAGATCAAGGTCACAGAGACGGTTTAAAAACTGAACCAGTAAAATCAACCTCATCAGTTTTTATCCCATTTAGATCAAACTGGGTAGAATGGTTAAGATTAAGGCATGGACGAAATTAGTCACAGTTTTTACAATCTAATTTTTATGGACTGAGGGTGAATCATGGGGTTAATATATAGTTTTTTTGGGGAAAAGTAGAAGGTCAACTACCAAAGTCAACTCAGAAAGTTTTTATTCATTTCAGACCAAACTTTGTAAATGGGCTTAGCATAAGGTAAGAATAAAGGATTTAAGTTTTGGAAACAGTTAATGTCAAGATAACAGGTAAAAGTCAAAGGTCAAGGTCACACAGCAAGGTCAGCATAGTCATTTCGATCTTGTACGCAGTAGAGCAATCATTATGGAAGGGTTCAGGGTAGCGTAGGAATGAAGGAATTTCATTTTGAATGTAATCTGTCAAGGTCAAGATCACAGGGCATTATCAAACACTGGGTCCTTACCGCTATTTGTGGGCGGGTGGATATCGCATCCCCTGAGTGCTCCTCCTTGCTCTTGTTAGTTTGTTCGCACATATACACATATCAGACTCTGACCTTGCCCGTTACCTTGAGCTTTGACTGACCATGGACCTATTGTTTATAAAAAGCAGATATCAAACCATAAGCTGAGCCCAAAGCTTATATTGGTTACAATCCTACGAAAAGATTTGGTGTGATAATGTTCACACACACACACACACACACACACACACACACACACACACACACACACACACACACACACACACACACACACTCGCGCGAGCGCGCGCGCCCAGGAAAACATAACACCCGCTCTGGTTTAGCAAGAGCGAGTGTAATTAGAGGTCAGCGTAGTGAATGGGTTAAGGAAAAGTAGTTTGTGTGGTGGAACCTTTAGTAACTCACAATAAATAGCACCAAACCAAATTCTCCTTCACCATCTGACTGCAAAGACTCATTTTTATTTCATTATTAGTAACCTCAAACGATTTTATTCAGTTTAGGAGAGACTTTTTCAACTACGGGTGTTCTAAATTGAACAAAATCCTCTCGAAGTGGCAATAATAAAGCAGTAAAATACATCTCCGGACTGAACGGGTTAACTCTAAACATTACTTAAAATGATGTGCCACGAGCAGTATTTAGTGGCCCTATCAACCAGTGCTGAGGGTCACAAACATATGATCACCTATCAGTTATAAATAAGATCCTTTTTAAGAAGGACATGCAAAGGAGAGATGATAAACCTAACGTGCATCTTCTGCAAAGACCATCAACGTTACGATATTGAAATAATCGTACGTTTGTTTGTTAGGAAGTATTTTTCAGCCCCAGTCGGTCAGCCTTAGTGGTGACACCGGTAGCCCAAGAGGATTTAAGTTACAGATGGTGTTACTGATGGACTCTTATAGAACTGTTTTCGTTACCCCACTCTGCCCGGTGACATTCATATTTCGTATATGATATGCTCAAACGATATGCATCACCTCAGGATATATATATATTTTTTTTTTTGAACTGGTGGGGTGAGATATAACCATCAACACTATTTTCATTATTGGAGATCCATTGCAAGCAAAGGAAAATTTCGTGGTGGAAGTAAAAATTAGGTAAACAAATGAATTCCTCGAAAGCGTGACCGCGTCACACCATGAAACCATCAAAATGGTGGTGAAGAAAAGGGCGTGATGACCAAAGGAATGGCTGGAAAGGATTGGAATTTTTTGTGCGGTCGCGCTAGGACATGCAAGTATACTCTGTAAAAATGATACCGTAGGATTAGTGGTCTGAGTACAAAGAATGCTTATCTCGAGATACCCTCCAAGAAAGAAAACGTCAGGGAGAGTAAACATATGAGCGTGGGGGACAAGTAAATGGGTGGGCTGAACTGGAATTTTGGATGATGATTATGGTCATGAAAATACACACTGAAAATGGATGCTTCGGGAGTAACAGCTTATGCGCTGTGAGGATTTATCGCAAAAATATCTGCATTACTCTACATGAACAATAAACTGACTTGTACAGTTTTGGTTCACAATCTGGCGTCTTGTGACTCAGGTAAAGGCTCGTCATCAGATGGATGGATCTTGCACAGTTGCGGTGGGATCTGTCTGAGAATTTAATCAACATCCAAATGGACGTAGTGACACTGACTTACTAAAACACACACACACACACACACACACACACACACACACACACACACACACACACACACACACACACCAGAGCAGACGTGGTAGAAAAGAATGTTTATGTAAAAAGGGAATGTTGGTCACTCGTGAAACCTTTCAGTTGTTTTTCCCCTCTGTCTAGTTCCCTGCAATCTACAATACTCTGGGTCCACTGAACCAGCAGAGGACGTGTCAACCCCTTGTTTTATGCCATCATGAATAAAATGGGTGGGACGGAAAAACACAGTAAACTGCTGAAGTTCTTATCAGACAGACTGTGGACATGGACTCTATGCAATCCCAAACGTTAGGTGAACTCGGACTTCATCACCTTCTACCAGCTTTACGTAATTCCTCTATTGACTCTTGTAACTAGGAGGGAATTACATTCAGCACTGGAATATTTCTGGAGGTATAAGTTAACAGATGCTCGCTGTCCTCCCTTGTGCTTACCCTATTTGGTGCGTGTGCAAAGGTTCGTTGAAATGGTTTGTCAGAGTTTGGAGTGTTATTAGATGCACAGATATATACAAACACAGCAAACATTGTATGACCGAACTACCATTTAGAAAAGAATGTCCAAGGCCGAATATTACTGTCCCCTTAAACCAAGACTAATATGAAAAATGGGTCCTCTAACGGAAAGGGTTATGGGCTTTCTTATGATTTCCCTCCAACGGATTTCTTCCACTTGTTATTATCAATCAGCCACTGGTAATATTTTAGTCGGTAATGTTAAATTCTTTTACGACGTAGCATAGAGAAGACTTCAGCTTTATGCATATATGTTGACGAGGGTAGGGAAGACAGCTTTTACCAAGTTCAAATCATCCCCCGAGGAAATGATCCACAGTAGTCTGTTTTATCCAGGTCCCCATTTGTGCTGTTGGGTGAGCAGGGACAAAAAGAAAACAAACGGAGTCCACCAGTATGACCGGTTCGAAGAATAGAGCTCAAGTTGTTCCAGTTGCCAGCAAAATGTGCACACCAAAGCACCCCTGGCTCCCCCACACTTGTCACAATGATTCATTCACACTACACCTTTCCCCTTCAGTGGTAGGACTATTTTTACAGGTACAGGGCTTAAGGATAGTTGCTTAAAAACGATATCTCGGTGTTTGGGACTTTCGAAGGATTATAAAATTTCAAGTTTATGCGCATGTAGGCGCAGTCCTTATAAAGTGTTTCTACCAACACTGTAATGTTTTCTAACAGTATACAACGACAGTGACGGTGTGGTCACTTGGGATGTTTATTGTTTCAGTCTGAACTTTTACCACCTGCTGACATACATCCTTATTCTCGTCGACTGTAGGGGCTTTGTAGCACCCTTTCCTTTGCCATCTATGATACTTATCAGAATTCATTATTCCTTAATGTCCCTTGCGTCGTCTTCCTATAGACTACATGAATACATGAGAATATTTACGTGCCAATATAAACTAGTAAGGAAAAGAAGTTAGACAGCCTCTTGACCCTGCTGGACAACGGAACGTGAATCCCGTTTCATTCGGTAATATGCTTTATATTATATTCTTGGCATCTTGTGCTAATTTCATTGAGTTTGCAATATACTTCTGAACCGTATGGTTTTGACACAGCCTTCACTAAACTATCTAATACTTGAAGCCTTTAAGTTGGGTATAATCGTCTAGAGGCATCAATACTAATCTTAAATACCACACCATGGTAGTGAATGGGTTAAAGTATTCTAAATGTACTTGCTGCAAACATCCATTACCTTATGGTTGCAACCTTCTGGCCAATCATCATCCGCAAACCCAACGGGATCAATTTTACCCGCTGGAATCAGTGATGTTCGTTATGCATCAATCTTGTTATAGTCACACTCAAGGTAACGGGATCAGTAATTGCCATAACTAATTCCTCCGGTTCCAAAAAGTCTCCTCTGTGCTGAAAACAACTGTCTCTTCTTGGCATGAATCTTATATACGAGTATATATATATATATATATATATATATATATATATATATATATATATATATATATATATATATATATATATAATGCCAGACGCCTCAATCCCGTTTGGGGTGGCCACAAACAAATCGCCTCCAAGTCGCCCTGTCCCCCGCCATTTCACTGACCTGCTCCCAACTCACACACCTCTCTCTCATATACCTCTCCACCCCATCCCTCCATCTCATCCTCGGCCTCCCCCTCCCTCTTCCCCCCTCCACCTCACTCACATACACTCTTTTCGTCAGTCTTTCACCCTCCATCCTCTCCACATGGCCAAACCACCTCAGTGTGTTCCTCATAACGCTTCCTATCACATCCACATCAACACCACAACGCTCCTTTATATCCTCATTCATCAGCCTGTCTCTCCACGTGACTCCACAGGCTCCTCTTAAATAACTCATTTCCACTGCTCTCACTCTTGACTTGTGTCCTTCCAACAATGTCCAAGCTTCACTTCCGTACGTTAGAGTTGGTATCACAATACTGTCATGTAGTAACTTTTTCACTTCCATGCTCACTTCCCTGTTTCTTATCACTGCTTTCAATATATATATATATATATATATATATATATATATATATATATATATATATATATATATATATATATATATATATATATATCTCTCTCTCAAAACTGGCGTCATCATACTGAAGGGATTAATTACTGTGTGATCTGGACAACTCTAAAAGTCTATTCCAACTGTCCTCGGACAAATTCATTAAGTTAAAAGTATATCGTGGTAGCTTGACAGTTCAACAGTTAACGGCCACTGGCCTATATTAGAACAATTCTTAATATCATACACCAGATAAAGTCAGACGATATTATTTGGGTGAAAGTGAGTCATAGGATCCTCAGAATGTTAGCTTGCTTGCAGTATCTTGCATTTCTGTGTAGGGTATCCTGCGTACCTAGTGTGTTTACAGTAAGAGTTAATCCCGTTTATGACGACCCCAAAACTGACAAGCAAAATTCTCCTCCTTCGACATCTCCCCCTCTCGTATTACAAATGTAGTAGTCTCGCCCTGACTAGAGGGGTTGCAGTGAGTTCCTATGGCGAAAATATCAGTTTGAAAGTAGTATACGAACATCTTCATTACGGAGTTGTCTGTTCTGTTTTACTGGTGCTTCTTCCTGACATTGTTACCTAGCACATCACTCTCCAGCCATCAATACGAGTAGCATGGTAAATGTTCCCTACATACGTCATGAATCTAATTTTTCCGACGTTCCTCACCTGCTCTTTCCTTTGGTCGTTCTCATTCCCCTCTTAATTTGTCAGTTTTTACTGTCGCTTCTTCCTCTTACCCCTTCCTGTTCTGTTTTGTCCTTCCTGTCTCACTTCCTCTTGTTCAGCTTTCCCTGCACCATCCTCTTCCACTCACCAGGCTAGTTGCTGTTTCCCCAACGTTCCACCCAGCAATGACACTGAGGACCTGGATCGACCGTTACCAGCCATGCTCTAAGAGAAGATTGGGACTGCCTTGATGACCCTCGTGTAGTCGATTACCATTAATCTATACCTTTTGCCTATGCCTCTTCCATACCCACTGACATGCATTAATCCACTTAATCTTCCTATTCCTTCACCATACTCAGTACCTTCTGCCTTACATGAACTAATTGTGGAAATGTCTCATTTTTCCCCCTCCCCAACTCGGATGCATCACCTCCTATATACTGTAGTTTTCCCACGGTCAGTGTTAACCCCTTCAACGCGATGATATAGCTGAAATGCAATGCTTCCCACCTACAGTTCACTGTACTTAGCTTGGAGAGACATTTCGAAAGACAGTGGTTAGATGTGGCCTCTCATGAAAAAGCTAAATAAAAGAATGAAACAGCTTATTCTTTTTATCCACTTAACTTTGATCATTAGCCTCCGACCCCATCTTCACAGACAACCCATCAGAAAAATACATCTATCTGCTTTTGTTTTACCTCATCTCTTATCTCGTTATCCTTCCCTGTCTTACGTCCTGTCTTCAACCTCTTTGTGCCTCTCTCTTCACGCTTCACTTCCTGTTTACTCTTTCCTCCCTCTTCTTTCCTTCACTTCTTTATCCCCAACTTTCCCTCTGTGCTCCCCTGCAACTCTTCATTTCCTCTCCTCTTTATGTCTCATTTTACTCTCCTTTGCACATTCCCTCTCTTCTTTCCCTCCCTCTACTCCTACCTTACCTCCTCCCTCTCCTGCTTTCCTGCTTCATCCCTCTCCTCTCTCTCTGTCTTTTCCCTCTATTTCTTCCCTCCATCTTCCCATTCTTCCTTCCTTCCATTCTCTCCTTCAAGATCCTTTCTATCCATGCCTTCCAGACACACAAGTTCACTATTAGCGTAAAGTATGCTGAAACTGTAACAACCCTTTTGCATCATTATATCCTGCTGTGTTTCGCATTTTTTTTGTTTTTCAATCTCGGGGCATACCATGTTCCTAAATCCTTCACAACCCCGTCATCTTTTGTACCATATTCTAGATCTTCACTAAAACATACAGACCATTTCACTACCGAGGCAGGTCAGCTCATGTTCGTTGTACTTTCATCGTAAGTTTCACAATCAACTGACAGGATCTGGGCTCTTTCTACATATTCGTCATGTCTGCATTAACCCAAACGCCATCTCTCTGGATATTAGATTTGCATTATATGTTCGTGACTTCCTTGATTAAACATAAATCGTTTGCAAGTGGCAACAGTAAGTTAAAATGGGAGGTCATAATACTAACAAAGTTATCTTTCGTGCTCTAGCTGTGAGAGTAAGTGGAAACTGTTTCTATTCCATCGTTTTTATTCATACATGGCCTAAACTGCCATTTCCCGATCTGCAATACTGAGTTGTAACAAGATATTAACGCACGAATATGATATTAGTTAAGGCGAAGTGCTATGGAAAAGATGAAAAGCCACATTCTTATATGATGCTGCCACTGAGCTGGCTACGTGAAAGTAGGCGCAACAGGACAAAAATCTAAAGTAAATTAGGATAAATGGACTGTGCTCTTTTCACAATGAGGGGCCTGCCATATGCTGAATAAAACTGCTTTCAAAAGAAAGAGGAATCAGACAAGGATGGGGTGTAATTAGTGTGGAATGTGTAAATGGACTTTTCGTAGGCACCGTTAAATAAATCAGACCGCATTACAGACCCAGACATTTCTTGTAAAGGTAGAGAGCTCCAAAACCCTTTTCTCCATGTCCATTTGTGACATCAAGCCATGTTCTTTCTTTTTTTCTTTTTCTTTCTTTGCCAAAAGATAATGAAGAAAAACAAGATATTTTGCAGCCATGAATTACAAAGTTTTGTAAGTGTGGTCGGTCATACGATAGGTAATTATCAAACGTATTATTGTTCTTCAATAAAAATAAACCTTTGTATATGTAGCAGGAAACATTGTCATTGAAAAGGTGTGTGTGGGGAGGCGGAGGTTGGTGTCCCTAGGAACCCACTGTATCTGGATATGACACTGGTCACATAGTATTATGGATTCCAAACCACGGATTCAAGACGAGACTGAAAAATAAACCTTCACAGCGTAATGCAACGGGTAATACGTATTGAGATGTTGAACGTGAAGGCCAAACTTACTAGCTTACTTGTTTGTGTTACCTTCAGATAACTTTATTTGCGTAACCACTTCCGCCTTGCTCTGACATGTCTTATGAATATTACACATTACCCCTCTGGTACTAATTTCTCTCTCTCTCTCTCTCTCTCTCTCTCTCTCTCTCTCTCTCTCTCTCTCTCTCTCTCTCAAGCAGGACAAGCTCTTATGGAGACAGAGAAATAGAATATATCATTGGCCAGAAAGGCACTGATCATGTCTTTTAACACACAAGCTATTGCTATATCCACCCGATTTTATTGACCTTACTTGAGTTTTGTCGACGAGGAGAGGATAGATATAGTTCTCAATACTTCGTTACATATCAAGATCACTCCCTAAACTTCTCAAATCGTTTGTTCGATAGGGACTGGAGAAAAACGACAGCAGGTTAATGTAGAGTTTAATCCATAAGAGAATATATAAGTGGAGTTATTAGTGAACGTCAAAGCAAATTTTCCCAAACAGTACTGACTGAGCTTGTAAGCCCAGAGTCCCATAAGCCTCATATTAGCCAAGGAAATACGACACAATCCAGAAAGAATATGACCAGGAAGACGTCGACGTAGTGAAACGGTTAAGGTAGCTCCTAAATGGTAATCTACTGAGAATGAGATAACATTTTCTTGCCTCCTCAGAATCAATTAATTTTACAAACCAATCATCATGCCCATCAAGACGAAGAGCATAACAGCCTCCAGGTAAGGACTAATTATCTCCCGTTTCCGAATAAATCTTTTTCTCCTCGAATTTAGCCCACAGCACACGTTCATTTTATGTCAGTTAATGAAATTCGGGAAAGGAGTTTATTTTGCTCCCCCCCCCCTCTCTCTCTCTCTTTCTCTCTCATTCCTACAGTACCGTTACATATCCAGTCATTTTAATCCCTTTCGGTCCTTCTTGAAATTATATGCATAATTTAACTGTTGTAGGTATAGATATCAATAATACCTTCTGACCGCCAAAAATAGCCTCAGATATTTTATACTACCACCAAACTATTTTATGCAGCAGATTAATCCTATGCAAAGAGTGAAAAACAGTTTCCATTAAACCCGCTACAGTATTCAGATTTATATACTATGCTGTGAACAGCTACTGACAGCTTTAATCAACATTCCTAAACCTTTAACGCCAAAAAATAAATAAATAATAATAATAATAATAATAATAATAATAAATCATCTTATTCAAATATTTACCCTTAAAAAGTGCACTCAGTCTAAATACAGCCAGTTACATTAGACTGCAGGGAGATAATCTACTGAAGGATTAGAAGCCATTTGTGCCTTCGTATCCAACTTGTAAAGAGAGATATAAAACACTACCCAGGAGGCTGAAATAAAAACACTTATTTCTTTTTCTTAAGTTTTCATAGCATCAATATCACTGTTCCCGGCTACACTAATTAGTCAAGTTGTTTTAAGTTTCTTGAATTACCAGGATTTTCTGGGAATAAAAAAAATACTGCACACTGTCATTCCAGCGATATTGTTCAAACTGTGTATGTACTGACAAGCTGAAGTGCATGAGAACGGGTTTCAGCTGTATTACTGACTGAATGACGAATACATCTGATGTACGGTAATCTATGGTCTTATCATTGTGAATATAGGGAAAATAGTATTGTATTACACGATGATTATACACTTAGAAAAGACTACCATGACTTAAATAGTCTTTGTATGAGGTCAAAGTTATGCATTTGGTCATGCTGACGCCTCGCTAATAAGACATAAGTACTGTATGATTATAATCATATATATATATATATATATATATATATATATATATATATATATATATATATATATATATATATATATATATATATATACACATATATATATATATATATATATATATATATATATATATATATATATCTATCTATATCTATATCTAAATATATATTGTTACGGAACAGAGAAAAGTGTCCCGCAAAGTTCCAGGTTCAAAACAAAGAGTTAGGTAAAATTACAAGTTAAAGTTTAATGCTCAAACTAACAACAAAACATTCAGGACTCATAATGTAATGGCAAAAAACAGGTTAAATATATGGTTAACTGCAATAGCCTCTATTAACACGAAATTAGCAAGAGTAAATTTATCTAAGTCAGCCCTGATAAAAAAGGAAAATACCAGATAATACTCAGTGAATGCAAGATATATTATTACAGATACAAAATCTTATTAATAATGACTGACATCCAAACTTTATATTAATCACAAAAACCTCACTAGGCCTACAAATTAACACCTTATGCTATACAGTACAAGAACAAAATGTAATAACACTCATACTCAAATTACACAGCAGTTAGATGGCTGGAGACTTCCTGAGCACTCACAATAATAACAACTGTACAGGGGAGGACAGAGATGTGAACAAAATGAGGAGTAGATCTAAGTGGCAATTATGCAGAGACTGAGCTCATTATATAGGGGCCGGCAGAGCTTGATACAACTTGTAAGAAGGACGCGCAAATGAAGCCAGAGGGGACAAAGAGTTGACAATCCTGCTCTGAACAACAGAAAGAACGACTTACTCTACTATAAGGGAGGAGGGGGAGTGAGGTAGAACACGCTCGTGATCAAACATGCAGCATACTGTACGTTAGAATTACACAAAGGATGATGAAATCATAGGCTATGTAACACCTCCCCACAAAGAAAAAAGAAATTTACAAAGGAAATTTCTTATTACTCTAAAACAATCTGTCTAAAGATAAGCAATCTGCAATAACATTTTCTTTCCCCTTGACACGTTGTATGTCTAATGAATACTCCTGAAGAAGTAGACTCCATCTTGTCAATCTCTGATTTTTATCTTTAAACTTACTAAGGAATTTCAGTGGGTTATGATCGGTATAAATGACTATGGGGTCAAAACCAGAACACAAATAAAATGAAAAATGCTGTAAACCCAAAATCAAGGCCAAAAGCTCTTTCTCAATAGTTGAGTAGTTCTTTTGAGGTGGAGTGAACTTCTTACTGTAATAAGATACAGGATGTTCAATACCCTGATCATTCTCTTGCAGCAAAACAGCCCCAACTCCTGTTTCACTTGCGTCAACAGCCATCAAGGCTTAGCAAAATTTGGAGTAGCGAGCACTGGCTGACTTAATAGGATAGCTTTAAGTTTGCTGAAAGAGGATTCACAGTCATCGGTCCAGACAAATTTAACTCCCTTTTTCAGTAGGTCTGTAAGTGGTGATACAAGAATTGAAAAGTTAAGAACAAATCTCCTGTAATAACCTACCATTCCCAAAAATCTTTGTAGCTCTTTCCTACTTTTAGGTCTGGGAACATCACTTATAACCTGAACCTTAGCTCCTGGTGGTGCATGTCCATCACCAATTACGTACCCAAGGTACTGAACTTTAGCTTGACCAAACTCACACTTTGATAAATTAGCTACAAGATTAGCCTGAACCAAACGCTCAAGAAATTTACTGACATGGCATAGGTGATCTTTCCAGTTGTCACTGAAGATTAATACATCATCAATAAAACAACACACCCTGCCAAACCCTCTGTTACAACATTCATGAGCTTCTGAAATGTGGCTGGTGCATTCTTCATACCATATGGCATTACAGAACATGCAAAAGTCTTTCCTAGTGTTACAAAACATGAGATCTCCCTAGCACGTTCAGTCATAGGTACTTGCCTGTATCCCTTTAACAAATCAAACTTACTTATGTACCTAGCCTTTCCGATCTTGTCTATGCAATCTTCCACACGAGGGAGAAGGTAAGTGTCTGTTTTGGTTATCTGATTAACACGTCTGTAGTCCATGCAAAGCCGCTGTGACCCACCTGGCTTAGGGACTAGAGTGACAGGAGAACTCCACTCGCTCTGACAGGGCTCAATCATCTTGTGGTCCAACAGGTAGCCAAGCTCCTGCTGGATGAGAGGAACTTTCACTGGGTTCACACGGTAAGGAGGCAATTTAATTGGCTTTGTGTCTCCAACATCGACATCATGCATCAACACAGTGGTTCTTCCTGGAGTGGCACGGAACACTTGCGGGTACTCCTGAAGTAATGCCGAAAACTCCTGCCTCTCCTCGGGAGGTAGATGAGAAAGCTTAGTGTGGAGATCATTCATGATATCAGGATTCTTCCCCAAACTACCACTCAGGCTCATGCTGCATGGGAGAACTTCACTTGCAGACTCAGGTGGAACAGCTACAGTGCAGACTGGGTTATTTTCGTCCCGCCTGTGATATAACTTTAGCATGTTGATGTGACAAAGTTGCTTGTTCTTTCTACGATCTGGTGTGGCGATGACATAGTTGACATCACTGAGTTTCTTCTCCACGAAATAAGGACCACTAAACTTGGCTTGAAGAGGTTGCCCATGAACTGGTAGCAGAATCAAAACCTGATCTCCTGGCTGAAAGTGGCGTAACCTGGACTTCTTAACATACCAAGTCTTCATCTTCTCCTGAGCAGCTCCTAAATTCTCTCTCGCCAGCTGTAAAGTAGTGGACAGCCATTCTTTGAACTTCATCACATACTCCAGCAGGTTGACGTCATCTTCCTCCGACAGCCAGCATTCCTTGAGTAACTTAAGGGGTCCTCTTACTTCATGGCCAAACAGTAGTTCAAAAGGTGAGAAGCCCAGTGATTCATTTGGAGATTCTCTTGCGGCAAATACAACGAATGGAAGACCTTTATCCCAGTCTTTCTGATGTTCCAAACAGTATTTCTTGAGCATCGATTTGAGTGTTTGATGATATCTCTCCAACGCTCCTTGGGTCTGGGGATGGTAAGCTGAAGACGTGATCTGGGTGATGCCCAACTCTTTCAGAGACTGCTTGAAAACGTTTGACATGAAATTACTTCCCCGGTATGACTCTACCTCCTTGGGCAGACCAAACTTTGTGAAGAACCCTAGCATTTCCTTAACCACGTTCTTTGCTGAGATATTTCTAAGTGGAATGGCTTCAGGATAACAAGTAACCATATCAATCAGGGTCAACACATAAGAAAATCCTGAAGAAGTCTTAGGAAGAGGGCCCACAATATCCACCAACACACGGGTGAACGGCGCCTCAAAAGGAGGAATGGGAACTAGAGGTGCAACCTTTTCGGTCTGATTACACTTCCCCACAACTTGACAGGTGTGACAAGACTTACAATACCAGGAAACATCCCTGAAGATACCTGGCCAGTAGAAGTGTTTCAAAATGCGTGCCACAGTCTTCCTCACTCCAAGGTGTCCTGCCAAACTGAAATCATGAGCCACTCTAATGATATCCTGCCTACAAACACGAGGGATGACAACTTGATGTACAACCTCCCATTCACAGTCGGCTGATGCTGTTAGGGGTCTCCACTTCCTCATAAGTACTCCTGACTTTATATAATAACAAGTAGAAGCACCGGCTGACTCTTCCTCACTGCAAGCAGAGTTAGCTAGACCTTTCAACTCAGGGTCAGCAACCTGCAACTCAACCAACTCTTGACGAGACAAATTATCAACACTACGGGGTACTGCCTCATCTGGTGAGTGGTCCAAGTTAGTGAGAAAAGTGTCAGCTAGGATAACATCATCATCATCATCCTCTAAGTCACCAGTAACTTTAGACTTAGCCCTAGTGACAGCACATGCAGAGAACACATCAGGGACATCACAATCCTGGGCCGCAGCCACTGGCTCACTAGACAACTGAGGAGCTGGACACACTTGACTTCCACCAATATCATTTCCAAGTAAGACAGTTACACCTGACATTGGGAGTGTCTCAACCAACCCAACCATAACGGAACCATTAACAAAACCAGACTCTAAATTCACTCTGCACAGAGGGACAGAGAAGTAATTATTCCCTACACCTTGTAAGATTACAGTTTCATCAGAGGAATTAACATTAGAGCCTAGAACACTGGTCAGCATAAGGGATTGGCAAGCACCTGTATCACGATATATTTTAACTGATTTCCTGTCATTACTGTCCAGAGGACTGACAAAACCATCAGACAGGAAATTAGCACATCAACTCTTGAGAGTGTCACCCACGTTACTGCTCAAAAGAAGAGCTTCATCATGAGGATTTAATTTACCCCTCAAAGCAGGTTCAGTGAACTCAGTTAAAAAATTCTGGGAACTCTCAAGGGTGGACACTAGACCAATTGACTGAATATTTAAAGACTCCTTTTTGTTCACATCACGCTGTCTCCTGAAACATTTCTCCGTAGTATGACCAAGCTTACTACAATAAGTACATTTACTTTTCTGAAATCTAGAGGTGAAGCTGGTATTTACTTCCTGAGAAACATCATCTTTATTCTCTTTCCTGTTACCTGTACTCTGAGTAGAGGCAACGTACTTATTCTCAGCTTTCCTTCTTTCTCTAGAATATCTCTTGTGAGTGAGAACATATTCATCAGCTAAAACTGCAGCATCAGACAAATTATCTATTCTTTTCTCATCAAGATATAGGTTTACATCTTTATAAATACACCTTTTGAAGTCCTCCAGCAAAATCATCTGCTTAAATTTACCAAAATCAGAATCCACATTCTTAAAATTTAACCACTGCTCTAACAGATCTTCTTTGATTTTTGCATACTCAACATGGGATTGCTTATCTTGCTTGTAAGTTGTCCTAAATTTTACCCTATAGGCTTCAGGAACAAGCTCATAGGCCTTAAGAATCAAGCTCTTAACTACATCATAATTATCAGATTGATCCTGAGGCAAAGATGCATAAGTTACTTGAGCTTTACCGGTGAGAACAGTTTGAAGGAATACTGGCCAATACTTTTTTGGCCAATTAAAACCTGTAGCTACCCTCTCAAACAACTGAAAATACTTTGTTAAATCAGATTCATTAAAAGGAGGGACAAGTTTAACATTTTTAGCCACATCAAAATCATCAGAGCTAGATGATCCAGTTCCACCTTGTTTCATGCGATACTCATGGTCTGCCTGAATCCTAGCAATTTCAATTTGTGCCTCCTGAATACGAGTCTGAGACTCAGCATCCTTAGCACGTGCCTGAAACTCAGCCTCCTTAGCATTTGCCTGAAATTCAGCCTCCTTAACACGAGCCTCCTGCAGGGCTAGCTGTAACTTAGCTAATTCAATCTGCGTTTGCTCATTTGGAGGAGTTACATTAAACAAGCTTTCATTAATCATGTCAACAATTTGATCTTTAGAATGATGAGAGCGAACAGCAATTCCCAATTGTTGAGCAACAAGCTTAAGTTCATTCTTTGTTCTGTTTTCTACATCACACACTGTTTGCACATTTGATAAAAAATCTTTGGCTTCATCAAGCGTAGTAATAGTAGACATCATGAATAAATCACAGTCACAAAATATCAAGCAATATCCTTATGATAATATCCTGAATATCCTGATAAGAGGTCGCCAAATTTATGTTACGGAACAGAGAAAACTGTCTCGCAAAGTTCCAGGTTCAAAACAAAGAATTAGGTAAAATTACAAGTTAAAGTTTAATTCTCAAACTAACAACAAAACATTCAGGACTCATAAGGATAATGTAATGGCAAAAAACAGGTTAAATATATGGTTAACTGCAATAGACTCTATTAACACGAAATTAGCAAGAGTAAATTTATCTAAGTCAGCCCTGATAAAATGAAAATACCAGATAATACTCAGTGAATGTAAGATATATTATTACAGATACAAACTATTATTAATAATGACTGACATCCAAACTTTACATTAATCACAAAAATCTCACTAGGCCTAGAAATTAACACCTTATGCTATACAGTACAAGAACAAAATGTAATAACACTCATACTCAAATTACACAGCAGTTAGATGGCTGGAGACTTCCTGAGCACTCACAATAATAACAACTGTACAGGGGAGGACAGAGATGTGAACAAAATGAGGAGTAGATCTAAGTGGCAATAATGCAGAGACTGAGCTCATTATATAGGGGCCGGCAGAGCTTGATACAACTTGTAAGAAGGACGCGCAAATGAAGCCAGAGGGGTCAAAGAGTTGACAATCCTGCTCTGAACAACAGAAAGAACGACTTACTCTACTATAAGGGAGGAGGGGGAGTGAGGTAGAACACGCTCGTGATCAAACATGCAGCATACTTTACGTTAGAATTACACAAAGGATGATGAAATCATAGGCTATGTAACAATATATATATATATATATATATATATATATATATATATATATATATATATATAGGTATATATATATATATATATATATATATATATATATATATATATATATACATACAGTGGAACCCCGGAATTCGTACGCCTCTTTACTCGTACAACTCGGTTTTCGAACAGCTTTTTCGCCCAAAAATCGCTTCAGTTTTCGTACTGTGACACGTTATTCACACTAAGAGATGCGGCATTGTAGGTGCCACATGGTTGCCAGTCAGGCTTTGTCTTCCGCCAGCTATGCATCAGTCACACAGGCTCGATTAAACTTTGTGATGAATTACGTATTTTCGATAGAAAATTGTACATAATCATGGGCCCTAAGAAGATTAGTGAGTCAGCTGGAGCTAAAAGTACAACTGAGCTGAAAAAAGAACTCATTGCAAAGTTTGAAAGTGGAACCCGTGTCTCCGATCTTGCCATTCATTATAGTATGGCGAAATCCACCGTTTCATCCATACTAAAGAACGGATAAATGTAAATCACATTGCTTCTTATGGAAAAAATGATTCGGTTCTCGAACAATTCGCAACTCGTACAGCCTCCAGGAACGAATTTTGTACGAATTCCGGGGTGGCTTTAACAAATCAGTAAAAGAAGTAAAGAAAATATTCAATAAAATGTATGAAGATGTAGGTAGAGCACTGAGCCAAACACTATAGGATTAAGGTCGAGGCATTAAGCTTACATATAACCCAATCCGTATATACATTTTTATTTCATCCAAGCAATGCCAAACAATTATATAGTCATAATGGCACTCCGAAAGAAAAAGTATCTTGCTTGTGGCGTAACCATTATCCAGCCAACAGTCATAAATGTACTGTGACAGTGTATTTGGGGGAGGCGGTGGCAGAATCGGTAGAGAGGCGGCCTGCAGTCCTAATGGACCCAGGTTCGAATCCCGACTGGGATAGGGAACAGTTTAAGGATTTGAATTTCATATAAAGCAGTCTACAGAAGACCCGCCGCCATCAGAAAAGTACTCCCGCTAATACCAGTACACCAGTCCTGTATGAGACAGCCCTAGCATGTAGTCAATATGGATGGTGGATGTTAGCGCCGAAGTGGTGACATGTGGAGATGTAGGAGGACTGATGGGTCCCAGGGAGGACTACTGGGACTTGGGAATAGGCCCTGAAGCCTTTGCTCAGGGTCGAACACGTAAAATAAACACACACACACACACACACACACACACATATCTATATATATATATATTTATATATATATATATATATATATATATATATATATGAGCCTCTGTGGTAGAGTGTGCGTTTCGCACGCTGGTGGACGAGGATTCGCCTCCCGCCAGAGTTGTAAAAAGTTTGAGAATCGTTCACCGAGCCACTTGCTACTTTGGCGGACATCAGGGGTGCTGTGGTTGAACCAGTGTCGCATACTATAAAGTATGCTTGCACCCAATCGGCTTGCGCGGGCCGATTACACTTGGTTCACAGACTACACACACATCCAAAGCCACTACAACACTACAATTACACTTACAAGCACTTCTCACCCTACATACTGTACAATCTCTACCAGACAGCCTAAGCCACTTGGTAGAGATACATTGGCTGTATCGTCCCCACTTCGGTGGGGATAGGCCGGCCCTGCAGTGGACACTCAAACGGCTGATGAGATTATATATATATATATATATATATATATATATACTGTATATATATGTGTGTGTGTGTGTGTGTTTATTTTACTTGTTCGACCCTGAGCAAAGGCTTCAGGGCCTATTCCCAAGTCCCAGTAGTCCTCCCTGGGACCCATCAGTCCTCCTGCATCTCCACATGTCACCACTTCGGCGCTAACATCCACCATCCATATTGACTACATGCTAGGGCTGTCTCATACAGGACTGGTGTACTGGTATTAGCGGGAGTACTTTTCTGATGGCGGCGGGTCTTCTGTAGACTGCTTTATATGAAATTCAAATCCTTAAACTGTTCCCTGTCCCAGCCGGGATTCGAACCTGGGTCCATTAGGACTGCAGGCCGCCTCTCTACCGATTCTGCCACCGCCTCCCTCAAATACACTGTCACAGTACATTTATGACTGTATGGCTGGATAATGGTTACGTCACAATCAAGATACTTTTTCTTTCGGAGTGCCTTTATGACTATATAATTGTTTGGCATTGCTTGGATGAAATAAAAATGTATATACGGATTGGGTTATATGTAGGCTTAATGCCTCGACCTTAATCCTACAGTGTTTGGCTCAGTGCTCTACCTACATCTTCATACATTTTGTAGAATATATTTTCTTTACTTCTTTTACTGATTTGTTAAAGCCACTGTTATAATGTTGCGGTTATTGTAAGTTATGGAATTTAGAAAAGTCATCGAAGTAATGAGGGGTTAATGATGGCTATGACTAACCTCCCACCGCTCGAAAAGCTTCTCCTCAGACGAATAAAGTCTGGAGATAATAACAGGAAAGAACCCTCGGAAGGTGCCACAATCGCGCCTTACAACTTGCATGAGAGCAAATGTCTTATCGTGCCCAGTGATCTCACACGTATAATACGAGTACTTCATCCTTGCATGACCCTCAGCTCCTCCACCAAGTTTAGTCCAAACTAGTTAACCTTGACTTCAAAATAGAACCTACTTATTCTTGAGTGACCTTTTACTCTGACACCAAGAGTCTTGAATTATTCGAAACTGCGTTACACGACCAATTTTTTTATTTAACCTTGCCCACTAACTTTTGCCTTTTACTGATTGTGATCACTGAATAATTTCATCCTTTCTTAACCCTCCATCACTCCACCAAGTTTGCCATAAATCGGATCAGAACTGTAAAAGTTGACTTTGTACGACCTAAATCCTTTGATCTTGTTTCGGTCAGTTTCAGTCGAGGATAATAATCCAGGGAGAATGAACTCCACTTGGAAGAAAACCAAGTTAATCAGTTATGCCCTTTCATAACTAGGCCGTTCGAAGAAGGAAGAAGAGAAAGAAAGAAAGAAGAAGCTGATATGTAGAAGTCGGCGGTTTGCCGATTATGTTTTAACCATTTAGCTTTCTGTTTTATCTACTTTGGAAGCGGCTTTCGGTGCAGGAAAGTTAGAGTACCAAGGCTAGACACATGTAATGACTTAAAGCATCAGCTTTGAGGAGTTATAAAGGATTTTGTTTGTTATGTTTAAAGGATGCCTCTGTGCCATCACTACCCAGTGTCTAATTACGAAATTTCTTAAATCTAAATAATTCTCTCATGGACGGAGGAACTTCAGTATTCAGTGCCAGTTACCACCAGACATTTATATTCAGCTGCGTGAGTCACACAAGCCTGAGTGTTCATACCATCACCATTAACCCTTTCATGGACAAGACAGCTTCATTATTCTATGCCACTATATTCAGCTGAGACCGAGCCATTGGATCCTGAATTATAACATACAGATCATCCGAACTCAGGACTGTGGATCTGTATATCTATTTGTAACCGCTTATCTGTCATGCATTGCCCTCCTCAAGAGTCACCGTACTAAGAATCAGTTATAGCTGAAGTCACTGGGTTAGTTCCCTCAGGAATGCACGACTGTCTATGCCAAGTGCACAGTACGTTAAGCGCATCCATACAAAAACATGTGCATATACTGTGCTTAAGTGTGTGATACAGGATTCGGGGGACTTGAATAGTGTGTGAATGAGCAAGATGATCCATTTTACCAAGCATACTGTAGGAAGTTCTCTTTTTTTCATGCTATCTTTTTACTAGTTTTCTGAACCTATTTTACCTTGACCAATCGAGAGAAAAAGTCATGATGATGATCAAATGATGAAATACTTCACTGAAAGAAATGTATATAACGAATGACAAGAGAATAAAGTGCGTCCACACACCCTGCCTCAGTGTACACTGGGGTCAGAAATGATCTTTACACTGGTGACCTCTACATTTGTGAGTGAACGAAGTTTATTTGATATAATCCACGCCCATAGGGTTGGTATGCCAGAGTGAGATACGGACATAGGCAGGTGTCAGTGAGATATAGGTTTAACAATATCGATGTATATGGTTTCAGATATTCAATGGCGTTAGTGTAAAGATCATTTTTTATCCGAATGTACACAGTCTTGGCAATGCAGACCTTTAGCTCAGCCCTGTCTCACTACAATCAAGAACTCGGATATTCAATAAGACCCTTTACTATCATGTTGAAATGGTTGGGGGGCTCATTACTGGTTCACGACGCACGGGTTAGGAACCTGTACAGTAACAAAATACAACGAGGATTTTTTGTACAACCAGACTATATCGACGATCGATGGGGAACCTTCAGGCGGAGACCCAGATGTTTCCGGAAGGCTCAGCTGCTCGGTCATACAAACGGCCATCAGCTCCTACCGTATCCGCCCAAAGACGGATGATGGACTGCGGAAGGGCAGCTTCAGCCTGCAGTCCACCAGGTTCATGTTCATATAAGTGTGGGGTAACAACAATAATTGATTATTCTCTGAAATGTTCACAACAGTTTTTTGATATTATATAACTGACCTCTTAGGCAGCGTTAATTTCATTAGAACTCTTATACACCTTTTAAACCCTTTAGTTTTACAGAATGGTCACTGTCGGGGAAAGAGTTTTCCTAAATATTTTTTCTCCCAACACTGTGTCCATGCATTGAGAAGGGCTGGTATTCGAAACCTCAGTCTTATATTTTGCTACCATCTATCTATTGGTATCTATCTATTGCCAGATGCCTCAATCCCATAAGAGGTGTTCACGAACAATTCGCCTCCATGTCGCCCTGTCCAGTGCCACTTCACTGCCCTGCTCCCTGCTCACACCTCTCATATACTTCTCCACTCCATCCCTCCATTTCATCCTCGGCCTCCCCCTTCCTCTCCCCCTCTCCACGTCACTCGCATACATTTTCCTCGTTAGTCTCTCACTCTCCATCCTCTCAATATGGCCAATCATATCAGGAAAAAAAAAAAAAATCGAGATAAGCTGGAAGCCACTGCATGCACAACAGTTTGGGGTTGGTGGATGTGGAAGGATTGGCTTATCGGGACTGTGGTTTGGTGTTCTAGACTAAATACTACATATTGAGCTCCATTATCATCCTGACTTCGTCCTTCAGATTGCCCTTTTGTGGGCGTGTCCTTGGTTCTATCAAAAAGTATGGTGTAACAAGGATGATGATATACAGTAGTATTACTAACCTTCGCGAGGTAACCTGAGGTCTGAGAGACCCCAGCTCCAATTTTTTTTTTTTTTCATATATTACCATTGCCCTAGTTATTTGTCCTCCTACCTACCATCCTGACTAGTTAAGTAGTTGAAGGAGGTGACGGGGTTAATTCTGGATCTGGCTCTATTTTTGGTCTATAGAGCTGACTGGGTCCAATTTACCCCAAGTTACCTGATGTGTATGTGCATATATATATATATATATATATATATATATATATATATATATATATATATATATATATATATATGTATAAATTCGTTTTCGTTTTCGTTTTTAAAGGCTCCAACATGCTTGCATGTGTCGGCCTTAGTCACCTAATGGCGGCTCTTCATGCTGCACGATCCATTGCAGCCTCCCTGTTCGGTCCCTTAACCCTGAGGTCACACTCAATGACCTCGTCCCATGTCTTTCTCGGTCTACCCCTCATAACCTCACCCCCAATATTAACACTTCTCACCTTCCTCACCCAATTATCATCCCCCATCCTCTCCACATGTCCAAACCACCTCAATCCAACCCTCCTCA
Organism: Coenobita brevimanus; assembly: GCF_032717465.1. Taxonomy (NCBI): domain Eukaryota; kingdom Metazoa; phylum Arthropoda; class Malacostraca; order Decapoda; family Coenobitidae; genus Coenobita; species Coenobita brevimanus. The sequence goes on along the minus strand of NC_136987.1, from coordinate 14,411,260 downwards.
TCACAACACCAACACACTCCAGTCCCATCCCACCTCTCAACTCTTCCATCGCAAACCCGGCCCCTCCAGGCCCTGGACGCAGGGACGCACTGCACATCCACCAAATCATTGTCATTTCTGTACGTCTGAGCTGGTGAACATCTTCCTCCTTCACTGCCCAGGTCTCACTACCACACAGCATTACACTTCTAACATATGCTGCATACAAAGACCCCTTAGCACATAGGGAGAGTCCTCTCAATGTCAGGAGAGGCAACAGCTCCCTGAACTTCTTCCAACCACTTCTCACCCTAGCCACACCTCCAGCACACAACATGTCTCCCAAACAACAAAACTCCTCCACCCACTCAAGAGACTCACCAGCAAGCTCAATCCTTTCACTTCTGACAATCTCCACCTGCTCACCCCGACACGCCGTACACATAAAATCAGCATCATCTCGCAGTCCACCTCCGATACCACTACATCTCCCATGCACCCACTTATCACAAACACCGCACAAGATGGAACCACCTCCCACGCCCCTGTGGCAAACCGCACACGGCCACTCTCCCCCGTCTTTGACAGCACCGCCAACAGCCCTAGATATCATTACTTTTGTTTTATCTGCATCCACTCTCAAACCCCCGTGCCACACACCACCTCTCCACCCCCCAAACCCCTCCCCCTCGCTCCCTGCAATCAACATCAAATCACCAGCACACAACAACTCCCACGGGAGTCCACTTCCAAAGTCACGTGAAAGGGCCTCAAGCACCATGACAAACAACACGGGACCCAAGACTGACCCCCGATGCACACCAACACCCACGGAAAACTCATCACTCAATCTCCACTCACTCCCACCTGGGTGTGAGCACCCACACACATAGCCACAACCACCCCAACCAGCCACTCCTCCAAGCCAAGCCCCCTCATCGCCCACTTCACCACCTCTCTAGGGACTCTGTCAAAGGCCCCCTCCAAATCAACAAAAACAAAATAAACATCCCTTCTCCCACCAATATATTTTTCCTGAAGCTGACGAACAATGAATATAGCATCAGTGGTCCCCCTACCTGGCATAAACCCAAACTGCATCTCATCAACATTCACTCTTTCTCCAATCACACCCTCTAAAACCCATAAAGCAGTGTGTTTTGATCTTGGTCCCCTTTTACTCTTGCAAGTCAGAACTCCCGTCATGGGCAGGATGTCAGAAAGTTGCACCTGTATCCTCGTTGATACCAGGTTGTAACAAATTTTTTGCCGGCTATTCCTCTTTCATATGGTAGTTTAAGGATTTTACAATGTACTGTAGTTAGGTTCACTATACTGGTACTTCGAGCAGGCAAAATGTCGGATGAATAACTGTATCTTTAATATATATATATATATATATATATATATATATATATATATATATATATATATATATATATATATATATATATAAAGGGGGGAAACGTGACAATGCTATTTTTTTTTCTTTTTTTCTTTTCCCTGGTGCTTCTACATCTGCTGCCGCACCACTTGATCAGACTGCCGTATTAGGAGGCCTGAATGTATATAGATATTATGTAAGAAGTACTAGATATATGTCCTTTCGAGAATGCCAAGAAAAAAAAATCCAAAAGTATTTTGTCATTTTCATCGTCCATGCCTAGCCTACATTTGTTATTCATTTGCTGTGGTTCTACTTTTTCTTACAAATAGGTGGGGCATTGGTCTACCGCAGATGATGATGCAAAACAGGATCATGATTATCGGTTTTAGTCAGGCAACTGCTAAATTCAGTATACCATAAATTTTCATGTTATTTTCTCAAAAATTCTTAAAAAATATTTATTTTTTAAATTATGGTCTCATATATTTCGCATCAGAAGTAAGAAGACATGCTATATAAGTTGTGTTTCAGTGCATATTTCAATACATGTAATGCAAGTATTTTTCCTATATTTTTTTGTTGGGGTCTGTCAGACCCCGAGTTACCAGACCTGTAATAAAAATAAAGAGTTACCTGAGCCGGGTTGTGAGCTTCATTGGTCTAATATGTACTGTCATGGCATAATGAACCAGTAACTCACAAGGACTCGTTCGACACAGTAGTGAAATAACAACAATAATGTTCAGCAGGAATGGTCGGGAAGACTGTCTTAAAGATACAGTTATTCATCCGGCATTTTGCCTGCTCGAAGTACCAGTATAGTGAACCTAACTACAGTACACTGTAAAAACCTTAAATTACCATATAAAAGAGGAATAGCCGGCAAAAAATTTGTTACAACCTGGCATCAACGAGGATACAGGTGCAACTTTCTGACATCCTGCCCATGACGGGAGTTCTGACTTGCAAGAGTAAAAGGGGACCAAGATCAAAACACACTGCTTTATGGATAGAACATGGGTTCATTTTATTACCGTGGTACTTTGCCTTCACAAAATGTACCAGCAGTCATCCTGTAATAGCACTGTCTGTAGAATACCCCTCATATAAGCTACACGCAAATTTAACCTTTGCACACATTATTATTTTTTTTTTTTTTTATGTGTCCGACTCTGGGCATACGCTTCATAGCCTGCTCCCAAGGCTCAATAGCCCTACTACGTACTATTCACCTCTACATGTTACCACCTATTTTATATAAATGAACTGAGAAAGGAAAAACAAATGGATAAATAAAATAACCCATACACCAGATTACAGGTATCCTCCATTCATAAAAAATCTGTAACAGTTGGACTTGAACAGCTGTAGGCTGAAATTTGGAGGAAAACCACTCTGGGGATGCGGGTTCCCAAGAGATGCAGTTCAGTGAATAAAAGCATTCTGATAGGCAGAAGTTCTGCAGTATGGATGTGTGACATTCCAGTCATGGGAGCTACCAGATGCCTGTGTATTGTAGGGGAAGGCATGGAGAGGTGGCACAATGGATGCAACTTCGTCTGAGCATATGCCATAAAGGTATCTATAAAATAATGCAATGGAGGCAATATTCCTTCTTTCTTGAAGGGGAGGTAGTTCATTTGTAATAGTAGGGTTGTTAATAATACAAACAGCCTTGTTCTGAATTATGTCCAATTGTTTTAATGCAACCTTCCCACATCCATTCCACAAGGGTGAGCAATTTTCCAGCTGACAGTGCACATGACTCTTAGAAATATAGGTAACTGCTCGTCAGTGAAGAAGATACGAACTCTGTACAATAATCCAAGTTTTTTTTAGGCGGTTTTAGCCAGTGATCTATCATGAGAGATCCAGCTGAGGGTTAAGTGAAACACTAAGAATTTTATTTCTTTAAAAAACAGGAATATTAGTAGCACTGAAGGTAATATACGAATCATGTAATATCTGTCTATTAGTAAATTCTATATATTTGGTTTTACTAGCATTAAATGAGGCAATGTAATTTTGCCCCCATTCAGTGATCTTATATTAGTCTTGATTTATGGAGATTTGCTGTACTGAGCTGTGTGTTAGAGATATTTAACTTTATGAATTGGTGTTTAAATGTGAATGAACTGTGAAGTGATGAGTCATCTGCATATGAAAGGTTGGGACTGTGGATGACAGATAAGAGGTCACAAATATGAATTAGGAATAAGGCTGGAGCCAGAACTGATCCTTGTGGCATGTCAGCATTAATTAAGTGGAAATTGGAATATACATCATCCATTTTAAATCTTATCTTTCTGTAGCCGAGATATGAGGAAAGCAGAGGAACGAAAGACGTTAGGCCATAGCAAGAGAGTTTGGATAGCAGGAAACGGTGCCACACTCAGTCAAAAGCTTTAGAAATATCAAGGGCAACTGCATGAGTTTCTCCATGTTGGTCAATTGACTGATCGATGGTATGAGTCAGGAGACTGAGTATATCAATAGTGGATCTTTCGTAATGAAAACCATACTGTCTATTACTAATTAAGTTGATGGATTGAAGATGTTTAATTATGTGCTTATTAATTACAATCTCATATACTTTACCAAAAGAAGGCCTGATAGCTATTGGTCTGTAATCAGAGAGGTCAAAGATCGTCTTTTTTTCGGAAGTGGGTGGATATTGGCTTCTTTCCAAGAATCAGGGAATGAAGAAGTAAGTACCGATATGCACATTGTGAACTGTTTAGCTAGAACAGGAGCAAGTTCAGGGGAACACTTTTTCAAAACAAATGGAGGAATTCCAACTGGATGTGCAGCTTTGTTTGCTGGTAAATTGGCTAGGATGGATTTTACATATCTAATGTATATCTTTAGTAGAGCAGTTTCTAAAGAGCCAAATTCTAGACCAGGGATGTTCTAGCTGACTTCCTCTAAAGCAGAATTACTGACAAATGTACTGGCAAGCATGTTCGCTTTACCATGCGGATCATTAATAATATTACGATCTGAAGATTTTAGTAGGGGAATGGGTAATGGCATGTTAAAGTTATTATCGAAAGAAATGAGAGTTGACCAGAATATTCTATTGTCATTAGAACTGTTTAATAACCTGGATGTTTGGTTGTGAAGAAAGCTTGATTTTGTGACATTTATTGCTGCTTTTGCATGGTTTCTAGCAATTTTAAATTGACCGAGCGATTCATGTGTTTTTTATTTTAAGTTAGAGTCATATGCTAATGACTTTTGGGTTGTTGCTCCGGCAAAAGTGCTATCAAACCATTTTGAGAAGTCCGATCTTTTAGCGAAATGCTGACTTGGTATGAAAAATTTCTTACCAGCTTGTGTTAAGTCATTAAATGATGTCAATGGAAAAGAAAAACTGCTATGGAATATCATTAAAGTAATTTCTGAATCCATCTCAGTCTGCCCCATCAAAGTGCCATCTGGTTACCCCAGCAGGTTAAGAATGGGGAGGTTTGGGAGAACTGACTAGCCTAATGAGGCTTTGATAAGATTGTAGTCGGAGGATCCAAGTGGTGACACTACTTCTACCCTGTACTGATCTGGATTACATGCCAGGAATAGATCCAAGAGATAGGCATTATGGTCAGGATTATCGAGTATTCTGGTTGGTTGGTAGTTTTACCAATTGCATGAGATTAAATGATTCTGCAAACAGCTCGCACTCTAGACCAGTATCGTCAGTCCTGGCAGAATGCAATAAGCATTCTACATTATGAAAATTAAAATCACCCCAAAAGGTAATTTTAGTGATAAGGGTGAGGTTAAGGTTAGCCAACTGTGTGGATATAGAGTCAAGTACGCTTGGTTCTGAAGAAGCACTGAGGGAGCGATCTACTACACAGATTTATTTGGTAATATTCAGATAATTTAATTTATAAAGTGAATAATCAAAATGAGCATAAGTGAAGTTCAAAACAGTGTCAACTGTAAATTTAGATTCGATATATGAAGTGCCCCCCCTTACTATGGAAGTCTGTGAGGAGTTGGTAACCAGGAAAACAAAATGGGGATGTTTCAGTAGAAGGAGAGATTTTGTTTTCTGTGAGGAATAGGGACAGAGGAGATACTGGCTGGAGAAAGAAGTATATGGAATTTAAATTGGTACTTATTCCACCGATATTAGTGAAATATAAGGCTGAACCCGAACTTCTCCACTGATGAGCATGAACAGTGTCTGCAAGAGCCGCTGCCAGCACAGTGACATGATATCGACCAGGAGGACCCTGTGCTGCCAGCCCTACCCTGCCGGTGGTGGTAATATGAGATACCAGTGGATTAGATATTAATTTAGCTGCCATTGCTAATGGGGGATGGAAAGAGAAGGTGTGATATCTAATGTGCATGTAGTGTGGTGTAGTCAGTAGAAGGTAGAGGTATTACGAGAGTATGCTGGCCTACTCTCTGTGATAATGAGAGCACTGAAAATGTTCAGCAGAGGGAGATGGTCAGGAACGGGTTATGGGGGCTGGTGAAATGCGAGCTTCAGTTCTCCCTGTCGCCAGCTTGCCATCCACCTTGGGAGTACCTCCCTGTTCGACTGGTGCTACAGTCTACTTTGGCGCTAACACTCACCATCAATATTGAACACATGCTAGGGTTGTCTCATACAGGACTGGTGTATTAGTATTGGTGGGGGTATTGGCTTAAGAAGGTCTCAGGAGAGGCGTGGTTGAGGTGGTCTGGCCAACCTCCTCTGTACATTTCTCGTCCCAACTCCCGAAAGGCCACCACCAACTTCTCGGGCTGGGATTCTGGCTCAAGGGGGTCTTTAGAGAGGTGGGGAAAAAAGGACCTTGCCATCCTCCACAGCACTCTCTTTCTTCCCACCCCCGATGAGCCACCATACTTTCCAGATGGGGCTCTGACTCGAACGGATCTCAAGAGACGTAGGAGTGTCCTTTTAGTCTAACTGCTGCTATCAGGCCTTCTTAGCCTAGTTGAACCTATCTAGTCTGGTCCTGCTTGGTCGAAGCAATACTAAAGCATGCTCATCACTGCAAGGTGAAACTCTACAAGTAGGCAAACTTTATGTTATTTAGTAGTATTCGAAAAATACATAAAAAGGGATAGTAAAGGATGTTATTGACCCATCTGCGTCTGAGGATTTTCTTCCATCATCTATCGAACCCCAATGCGCAATGATTTTTAATGGGGTTTGCAGTATGTGAGGCAATTTTCACAAAAGCACAGACGAAAAACTGTGCAAGAACAAAAAGTGGAAAACCTGAGAAGCAAATTAATAGCTGGCGAATATACACAAACGATACAGTAGACGAAAGTAGAAGTGAATGGGGAGATACTGGAATGCATACAAAGAAAGTTTCGCAAACTATATTAAAGGAATGTACAGTATTTAATGAATGTTAGCTAGCTACGAAGAGAGAGAAAAATCGGAGTGGAGTGAGGAAGTTGAGCGAGCAGATATGTAAAAGAAAAATACATATTTGTAGTAGATAAAAGAAAAGAATTTAGATGAAAGGTTCTTCATACCAGCCGTACTGACCATATGTCATCTTTACAAATTGAGTGGGTAGCATACACACACACACACACACACACACACACACACACACACACACGTGTGTGCATATATATATATATATATATATATATATATATATATATATATATATATATATATATATATATATATCGACATAGTATTACTAACATACTGGTGGCACTGAGTCATGTCCAAACCAGACAGCAGAGGAAGAGTTGTTAAAGGAGAGTCTAAAGCCAGTGAGAAATTGCTTTATATGAGTAATTACTGTGTGTATATAACCGGATGTCTTGCTCCTCCTTCCACAGTACCTTAACGTAAAGATTTTTTTTTTCTATTATGTTGTGGGTATGGTGGATGGGAGGAGGAGAGAGGGACAGCGAACGAGCAGGAGAGACAAGGTGCAAACATGCTAAAGCAAGTGGTGTGTTGTGGGAAGAGGGGTCCTGAATGAGTGGAGGCAGAAACGCCTGATGAGGTAACCCCTTACAGGATGCAGCGTCAAACAAAAGAGCGAGGAAGAAAGTTCAGGTCGAGAGGTCGTTTTTGTTGTGGTGATAAAATGTACTGCCGATTATGCTACGAGTATATATCACTAAGCAGCGGTGTAATCATGTCGAAATTGGCAAAAACCACAATATTTCACACCAGGTCTTTCGTATATATCGTCATCACCATCATCATCAGCCATTACAAGTCCGCTGCTGAATAAAGGCCTCCCCCAACCTTCTCAACGAATTCCTTGACTAAGCCAATCTCTGCCATGTTTTCCCTGCAAACTTCTCTGTCTCATCTCTCCTCCTCCCGTCTGGCCTTTTTCTGCTATGCTTACTATCTCTTGGAGTCCAGTCAGTCAGCCTCTTGCTCCATCGGTTATCCCTTATTCTTACAACATGATGTGCCCACCATTTCTGTTCTTTTATAACTTCTGTAATGTCTTTGACTTTAGTCTGCTCTCTCATCCAAGTTAATCTTTTCCTCTCCCTTAAGGATATTCCCAACACTAACCTTTCCATTGCCCTATGAGAATGAATTAGTTGATTTTCCATCGATTTTGTCAGTTTCCAGGTCTCACAACCGTACGTCATGGCTGGAATGATAAAATTCGTTACATATGGCAAGCTACTTTTCACAACGTCTTTATGTTTAACGAAAGCTTTCCACCCAATTGTAATGCGCCTTTTTATTTTGCCATCATAGTCTTTCGCTTATTCTGATGACGCTCATTGGTGAATCTGGATTAAACATTGGTTTTACTCCGGTTCACCTTTAACCCTACTTTCAGACTCTCTTTACAGGCCACTTAACATTTCTTGCAGTGTCTCTGCTGTTTTTGAGATTAGGACAATGCTGTCTGCAAGTCTTAAATGGTTTAGCTTTTCACCATCAATGTTAACTCTTCTGTTTTCCAAGTCTATCCTTCTGAAAATACTTTCTGGCATGCTGTAAATAATTTTAGTGAAATGATCTCCCTTACGGACGCCCTTCTCAATCTTAATATTTTCCGAGTCTTTATGTAATTTAACGGCAACAGTTCCTTCTTTATATAATTTATGTTTTGGAGCACTTTTTCAATGTACTCATTTACTTCATGTTCTCGCAATGAGTTTATAATTGCTATGTGCTCTACTGAGTCGAAAGCCTTTTCATAATCAACAGAATCTAAGAACAGTGGTTTATTATATTCTGTAGTATTCTCAATTAACTGATTCATTGTGTGCAGATGATCAGTAGTCGAATATCCGCTTCAGAATCCTGCCTGTTCACGTGGCTGGGTTTCTTCCAAATTAGTTATTCTGTTCGTAAAGACTTTAGTGAAGAGTTTGTAAATAACTGATAATAATCTAATCGGTCGATAGTTGCTGAGATCTTTTGAGCCGCCTTTTTTGTAAAATAAACTAACTATTGCATTACACCATGTTTTGGGATTTTACTTATTATTCATACTCTGAGTGAATAAGTGGGCATGCCAGTTTTGTACTACTACTCTTGCATCCAACAGGAAATCTGCTATTTCATCCTCTCCTGGAACCTTCCTTCTTTTCATTTTAAGGGAAATGTTTACTTCGTCTGGTGTTACCTCAGGTATTTCCCTTGTGTCAAATGAAAAGTTAGCGATTGGTACTATTGTCTTTGATGAATACAGTTCTTTGTAAAATTCTTCAACTCTCATCACCATCTTATCTCTGCATTTAATGATTTGTTACCTTCCTAGTGCCACTATACTTCGAACCTGTTTCACACTTTTTTCCTTTTGTGATGGTTTCTTTGATATGATCCATGTTTCTCATTCTTTTTTCTTTTCTCTGTCGCATGTTCATAAACTTATTTAATTCCGCTTGTTCTATTTCTTGTTTCTTTGTTTTTTACTTCCATTTCCTCACTTCTTCTCGTAAGCTCGTGTGTCTTTTCCAAATACTTATTGGTTCTGGTTGTAGCTTTCCCTACTACCTCCGCTGATTGTCTTGCTACTTTTGTTAGTCGACCATTCAACTCATCGATGTTTACTTTTATTGGCATATCTTTTTAATTTAAATCATCTTCTTTCTCTCACTTCTGAAACTGAACCTGGCTGTGCAACCCACCATTGTGTGGCCACTTCCCATATTTACTTTGTTGATAACCGTGACATTTGTGTTCGTGTTATTCTTATCTGCTATAATAAAGATGATTTTATTCTTTGTTTTTACATTAGGACTTTTCCAGGTCCGTTTTCTTTCTGTTCTTTTGTGAAAGAATTTGTTCATTATTCTCATGTTATACATTTCACCAAAGTTTACCACTATTTCTCCTCCTTCGTTCTTTTCTCCCACTCCAAATTTTCCTATACATGCTTCTTCATTTGTCTGTTTCACAACTTTTACATTGAAGTCTCCCTTGAGTATAGGATGTGTGGTCTTTCTTCTTCCATAATCTGGCAGATGTCGTCATTGAATGTCTGTATTTCTTCCTCTGAGGTTTGAGAAGTTGGTGCACATACTTGTATTACTTTCAGGCTATATTGTTTGCAGAGTCTAATTACCATCAGTGCTGCTCTTTCCGATACACTACTGAATTTAACAATGTTGTCTGCAAGATTTATGTTAATTAGGAATCCTACATCACTAACTCTTTAATTTTGCCTTCTTCTGTATTAAAATAGGAGGTTGCTGTCTTCGAGCTTATTTTTTTTTTTTTCTGTGGATTTCACTCAAACCTACAATATCCCAATTAATGTTTTCTAATTCAGTCATTAAGTTATGAAGTTTGTACTCTTCTGCCAGGCTTCTCACATCATATGTATAGATCTTTATGGATTTCAATTTGTTTAATATCCTGGTCTCTAATTTGCCGAGACAGTGCCTACTTACTTTCGGTGGCACACTGCCCGTAAGCACAGGAAGCAGTGCGGTTGGACCTTTAGTAGACAATGATCCAACAGAAAAGCCCGTCAAATCATTTGCAACAGAATTCATGTTTGGTTGGAAGGACTGTGGCAAATAATCTCACCTCCCTGCCACATAGTTTTCAGTGTGAATCAAGTTTTGTGCCACCTTATTCAGTATACAGTATTAGGTGGAGACCTATTTATCTATAGGGTGTCGCACGGTCTGCACCTTCAAAGACGATACCTCGTACATCTATAAGGCCTTCCCTTATCCACCACCCGGGGATGCACCTGTACGGTACCAGCAGGATCTTGCACCTGGTCTGTGTGTGTGTGTATATATATATATATATATATATATATATATATATATATATATATATATATATATATATATATATATATATATATATATATATATATAATCATTCCCTAAGTTCGACATATTTTGCATCAAAGCATACAAGACAATAAACAGGATTAATGTGTGAAATAAATCTTTCAGGAAGAGAAGTTTAGAACCTACTAGGAAAACGATAATACTGCCCTAATAATTATGACTCTTTAGCAAAACATGAAGTGTCTTTACAGCTAAATGGTGTTGAAAATTCACTAGAGCATATGCTATGTTACCCAGAGACATAACAATGGTGCGTGCCTTACAGTGAATTAAATAATTTTTACCTACCTACCTGCAGGTATTATACGTGCATGATCAAAGACCTTAACCCTTTGAACATGATATCGCCTTATTCGGTTTATAACTGTTACCTCGAGACGATTATATTCAAGGTATGATAGACAGTTAGAGCTGGAGAGTTATGAATAACCTTAATTAACTTCTTCCATTATTAGCCAGACTACACAGGTTAAATAAGTTGGTCTGATTCGACGAAGAAACAGTATAGGAGAAGTAAAACACAGAAACTGCACCACCCATTACCACCATCTGGTCGAAGGCCGAATATTTGACTCCGCTGTGTGTCCTTGACCTGGACAACTTACTCTCAAAATAAAATTATATCACTCCTGCCTAACATTTAACTCTTCCACAAACCGTAGTTCTAAGCATATGGAAAACTACTTTGCCCAGTAACCTTCACCTCTGACCTCTCCCTGTGACTGATGGTTCCTAAATCGAATCTCTGTTTTTGTTTTATCCCGAATTTTACCACAAAGTTTAGTCTACATCGGTCAAAAAAGTACAGTATGTGTTGACCTGACTATATGACTTTGACCTATTGTTCTCATAAACGATATGTCAGCCTCTTGGGAGATCCACCACTCATACACCAAGTTGGATCCTAATCAGATCATAACTGTATTATTTATCATGCGCGCGCGCGCGCGCACACGCGCGCACACACACACACACACACACACACACACACACACACACACACACACACACACACACACACACACACACACACACACACACACACACACACACACACACACGCACGCACACACACACACACACACACACACACACACACACACACACACACACACACACACACACACACACACACCACTAAGACATGTACCCTGCCTCCGCGAACGGGAATGGAAAAAAAACGTCCACGTGACTAAGGTATTAAATTTCAACACCTTAACTTTACCCAAAGACATCACAAAGGAGGCAAGCAGTAAATTTAAACCTTTTTACATATTCCAAAGTACGTCCATACCATAGATCTTACTCGCACCAATACATTCCCGCTTGGCACTTGAGGGGGACCGTCCTAAGTTATTCATGGTGGCACTGGGGTAACACGCAGAAAACCAATTTATCACCATCACCAATGAGCAACCTTTCTTCCTCCCTCTCTCTACCCTCTTTCCCTCTCTCCATTCTGCCCTCCTTTCATCTCTCTCTAGGTCCATTCCTTCTCTCGTCCATCCATCCCTCTCACCCTTTCTCTTTATCCTTTTCCCTTTCATTCACCCATCCCCCTCTCCCTTCTTTCATCCTTCCATCCCCTCTAATTACCTCCTTTCTTCCTCCTTCAAGTCTTTCTGCCTTCCTTGTTCTATTCCGCTTTCCCTCCACCCTTGCTTCCTTCCCTCACCCACACAAAATTCCCCGACTAATGCTCTCTTCCACTTCACGCACGTTTCCTCTGTATAGTGAACAAAAATGGAGAAGAAAAAGAGACCAAGGCCTCCGTTGTGATGTAAATTGTGAAGCTCTAAATGCAGAGGTTTGAAACATAATGCTATTTATTACCTGCCTCCCTAAGCGTAGACTATTGTCTATTTTGTCACTCAGTTACTCCATCAGCCTGGTGATATAATTCATATTTTTCTTTTGCTGGTTCGGTGGCTATCACGTTCGGCTATATCGGTGGAATTCAGCCATGGTGGGCATTTAATGTGGGGGATGGAAGTATGTGCTATAATATACCGCCACACGGGTATATTCACACCTGGTCGATTCACCGATGATATAAGTTATACATGTTCTGACACACACAAGCATGGCATTTACAACTCTACTTTTACACGCACTACAGATACCTATTCTTGATCCGTACTTGGCCTGCATGAGGAAGGGTTAATTCTGCCAATAACCCTCCCTCTGAGGAAAACATCCTGTAGTGAGCCTCACACATAGGCCTACACATACAGATTACAGGCACTAGCATCAAACCGAACCTTTTGTAACTCAGATTCACCAAGCACAATAAAACTTTTTGGAGGAACATGACTTAGGTCCATTTTCTTAACTATGCCAGTCTCATACTCTCGTGCTGAGAACTTCATTCCGGTATCTGTTTTATATTGATTTTTGACACCACTAGACCCGTATATTCAGCTAAAAAGAGTGATCAGTTGTTGATGAAGGCTACATAAATCCTTCCAGTTGGAAGAGTCTCTGCCAAGGTGAATATAACCGCCAAGCAGCTTCAATAAAATAATAATAAAGACATTACCTTAATAAAGGTGGTGAAATAGGCAATGAGAAAGCTTGGGATCGAGGAGTGGCTGGTTGAAGTAGTTATGGTTATGTATATGAGTGCTCGCACCCTGGTGATACTGAATGGAGATTAGAGTGATGAGTTTTCCGTGAATGTTGGTGTACATCAGAGGTCAGTCTTGAGCCCCTTATTGTTTAGCATGGTGCATAAAGCCATATCACGTGATTTCAGATGTGGATTTCCATGGGAGATGTTGTTTGCCAATGATCTGGTGTTGACTACAAGAATGAAAGAGAGGCGGAGGAAAGATTTAGGATGCAGAGAGATGGTATGAGGCACAAGGGCTTCAGAGTAAATGCAAGTAAAACAAAGGTGATGGTATCTAAGGCTGGTGGGGGTACTGCCAAAGAAGAGGGAGAGTGGCTATGTGCGGTTTGCCACAAAGCCATGGGAAGTAAATCCATTTTGTGCAGTTTTTTTGATAAGTGGGTACAAAAGAGATCTAGTGGTATCAAAGGTAGTCAGTGAGATAATGCTGATTCCATGTGTGCAGTGTGTTGGGGAAGGCACGTGAAGTTTGTCAGGCATGATAGCACTGATCTTGCTCGTGAGTCTCATGAGTGTGTGGAGGAGTTTTGTTACTTGGGAGACATGACATGTCCCGGAGGTGGGGCTGGAGCTACCTCTGTGGCTAGAATGAGGAGTGGTTGGAAGAAGTTCAAGGAGCTGTTGCCTCTCGGGACGGTGAGAGGGTTCTCCCTCTGTGCTAAGAGGTCTTCGTATGTGGCATGTGTTAGGAGTGTAATGCTGTATGGTAGTGAGACCTGGGGAGTCAACAAGTAGGATATTCTCAGGCTCAAACGTACATGAGTGACAATGATTGGGTGAATGAGCAGTGCATCCTTGAATGCAAGGCCTGGGGGGGGGGGCTAGGTTTACGATTGAAGAGTTAAGAAAGATGGGACTAGAGTGTATTGATGTTGTGACGAGAAGAAAAAGATTGAGGTGGTTTGGGCTTATGAAGAGGATGAGAGATGAACACTGGGTGCAGAAAGTGAGAAACGTGAAGGTTTGGATTAGGGTGCAAGAAGCAGACCAAAAACAACCTGGGACGAAGTCGCAGAGCGTGACCTCAGGGATAAGGGACTGAAGAGTGAGGCCGTTAGAGATCAAGAAGCATGGAGGGCTGCCATTAGGTGACCAAGACCAACGCATGCAAGCATGTTGGACCCATTATAAACGAAACGAAACGAAGCATTAACATACGTAGCTTCTTCAACCAGAGTGTTATAAAACAAGTGAAAACTTTGCAGCTTCTTTCAATCCTTGAGTGCACAAGTCTTACTGATGCCAAAATTTGAAGTAGTCAGTTACCAGTAATGTATACAAAAACTTTACTGTTGTATATGATTTAATGCGTTCAGTGATAACTTGAATATTTAAACACGATGTATGTTATATTTCATGTTTTTTTTGGTCTTGTTCATCAGGATACATAAGCATACACAGGAACTGTGAACTGGGGCAAGACATCAGCTAGCCTACAGTTGCGGTCAGGAGTATTGATCCACCCTCCTCCTGCCACCCTGAGAATGTGGCAGAGTTACGTTGTGATCACCACAGTTCCCTGCAGTACATTTCTCGGTGTTATGGTTCTTAAGCTCAGGATTTTGCTTAATATATATAAATAGATTAATATCAATAGAGAGGATTCGACTCTGATAACATGCTTATACGAAAGGCGAATTTAAATAATGTATTTTGTTCATACTGTACAGTCAGACAACGAACAGACTCAAAAGCGTAGAAATGGCTCCACTCCCAGATTTCCACTAGACCTGAACCCTTCAGGCACGTCGAGTGAACTGAGTCGAAGGATTCATTTATTTCAGGGGCGAGACGGAGAGTGGTGGCAGAGTGCTACCGTACTGAATACTGAAGAAATAAAAAGGGTATGGGTAGTCCAAGTGGTAAAGACATTGTAGTACTCAATGCTTAATGTCACACACACACACACACACACACACACACACACACACACACACACACACACAGAGGAAAGAAAATTTTAAATGCAGGATTGTGATACTGCATTCACTGACTTCATCGGTTCGAGAGACGTTTCTTACCGGAATAAATCATCTGGATGTAGCAAGAGAAAAAGTATCACCGGATTAGAGGGGTTAAACGCTTGATCTGTCATATTTGTATGTTCTCTGATCTTCCCACACGCTCAAGGGTTGTTATTTCCATCATTACTGTTAAAAACTTTAATTTGTTGGAGCCATGCAAGTGAAGGAATATGTTATCTCATGAGAGAGAGAGAGAGAGAGAGAGAGTCTTGTTGGCAAGTTTGGAGGAACATGGCTACATGACTATTAAACAGACTGAGTTTCGTCCACATCATGCACACCACTAAGACCGTATTGTTTTGGAGATTATTAAAGTTACAGGATCTCATCTTTGGGGGATTCAAGTTTATGCAAAGGAATGGGTATTGCCTTTTCGATTTTTATCAAAGTTGTCCACCATACTGTGAAAAAAAAAGCACCGAAAAGCACAAAAACTATGTGCATCGTTGGAAAGTTTATATATATATATATACTGTATATATATATATATATATATATATATATATATACTGTATATATATATATATATATATAAAAGTGATGCTGCAGGTGTTGCTTATATGACGTCTCAAGATTCGCCAACATAATTATTCCTGAAAGGGTCAAACAGGGTAAACCGAGCACCAGAACTTATATATAACTGAAATTACAGTATTATAGCTACAGCTGCTTGCATATGTGCGTCGATGAAACGCTTATTACAGAGTAATAGCTTTTTACATTCGTGGCTTTTCTGAAAATTCTCCAAAACACTACTGAAAAGAGTCAAGTAGCGCCAAACTGAACACCTAATCAGAGTCAAGTGTGTGACCCGACATGCTGTGGCATGAGGGTCCAAAGTCCTCAAACTAATAGTTTTTGCAGATACTGGAGCAGGATTCAAAGGTGTGTTAATATCAGCAGAGGCTTAGTATATTTCCTGATTTAGCTAATAATCAGTAGCAAGCATGCACACCTGAACACATTTCACCCATTCAAATGTGGATACCTATAACTTCGTTCCGGCAATGGGCAAGTGACTTTACTCGTCACTGGAATACTACCGTACCTGCCAAGTGAAAGGTACCGTATAGTAAACTATTTCGCTTATATGTTCCTAATCTTTCCTACTGCCTAACTAGTCGCTAAGCTAAATTTTATACCTTGGAAGAGACAGTTTTACTTGATGATATATGCAGCCTTCAATAACCTCGATAAAAAATAAAGGTCTTCTCTAAGCTTAATATTATTATGCAGCAATTGGCTCATCATTATGCTGGGGGTGAAACAGACTTCGGCTACGGCAACTTAAAGGTTTCCTTTATCTACCGGAAACCAATAACATCTTATAATGGAAAAAAGTTCACCCTAACACTGCTGTGTATGTTCGCTGTCTGACTGTGTAATATGAGCGATAATGTTGCAGTATGTAAATTCGCTTTTCATAATCATCATGTTATCAGAGTCGAAACCTTTCTATTGATATCACTTCATTTATTCATAATAAAATAAATCCTAAGCATAAGGGCTATAATAAAAAATAATGCACGGCAAGCAACTGTGGTGACCACGACTGAAGCTGCCACATTCACAGGTTGGCTGGAGGAAGGTGGATCGCTACTCACGGCCGCAACACTACATGCATACTGGCAACGTTCACAGCCCCTTGTACACCCACCAAAAAAAATATTCGTTACCGTTGTGGTGTGATACAATATGACATAAGGACCAAGGGTTCTGAACTACTACCAGTACCAAATGAACACAGTTTCACTTTTACAAATCATTTGAGAGTTCATCGCACCCAGAGGTAATGATAATTTTTTTGGTGTGTGTACTATGATGGACCTTGCTTAAAGTTGAATAAAATATTTCGAAGTAGCCACATTGAAAGCAAATCTACTCATGGAAATTATTAATATCCTTAAAAGTTACCGTGCTCAAGCTGCTGTTAGAGCTTTATTTTTATGATTACCATTACATTAACATCACAGTCATGAAGTGCCGATATTATTTACTTTCTAGCTTGTAACAACAAGACGATTATAGTACACTTTAGAATAACTTCTAACGGTGAAGGTGATTATTAATCCCTTCAGTCTGATAACATACTTTTAATTATCGTCCGCCTTCAGCAAGGCGAGGCGATATAGTTTGTGTGTGTGTGTGTGTGTGTGTGTGTGTGTGTGTGTGTGTGTGTGTGTGTGTGTGTGTGTGTGTGTGTGTGTGTGTGTGTGTGTGTGTGTTTTACCAAAATACCTCAAAAAGTTGTGGACGAATTTTCACTAGGCCTTCATGAAATAGCAACTATGTGGTTGTGCTGACGCCTATTACATACGGTGAGACTTTGATCAAAGACGACCGGATGTCAGCCGCTCTATATTTTTACCGGCCGCCTTTAGCAAGGTTTGGCAATATAGCCTTTGTTGGTGTATGTTTGTGTGTGTATCTGCTGTCAAAATATCTCAAAAAGTTGTGGACAAATTTTTACCAAGCCTTCGGAAAATGGCAACTTGGCTATGTGGATGTGCAGAAGCCTATTACTTCTGGTTAGGAGCAGATCAAAGATGACCGAATGCCAGCCGCCATATACTGTATTTTGTAATATGGATTGGCTTTTTGTGAAACGAGGTATCTGAATTCCTTAGAGTTCGCATAATTTATACAGTATTGTCTTCTTTTCGTTACGGCGAGGCGATATGGTGTGTGTGTGTGTGTGTGTGTGTGTGTGTGTGTGTGTGTGTGTGTGTGTGTGTGTTTACATCCCATCTTCAAATTTGGTTTGTGGGCTGCATCTACTCTAGCCAACATATTTTGGCAGGCGATTAGGGCCCCCAAATGCTTTTTTTTTTTTTTTTTTCCAGTTAGTTACTACAGACGATTTTATCCCAGCTAAAAAACTACCTTCAATAGTAGAAAGGTTAATCAAGGTTACATTTAACGTGTCAAGGTCTGAAAATCTCTCCATAGGTAAATTTGTCTGGAGACAGCAAGAATAAAATATGTCATCTGATTAACTAGGTTAAAACTGCAGCTCATATCTCCATTTTGAAAAGTGTATACTAAACTAAAGGCAAACACATATCTGTTGCAAAGAAAAAAATGTCACAAGATCCAACGGGCTAATAATTAACAAAATAACACTGTTTCGCTTGGTTCGGGCATAGCGTATACTTTACAGTTTTTCCTCTCTGTTAGGAATGGACACAAACATGCACACGCTTAGACGCAGAGTAAAAAATCTTAAAATCAAGATGCCTTTGTTTACAACAGGGAAGGGATGTGAATGTTGTTAAACCTCCTTTCATCACGTCTACAGTCCGTTTTAGCGACAGCATCTGTCTACATGACACCTGTACAGTCAGTAGACACAAACCTATTTTAACTAGCGAAACTCCATACCAGATCAAGCTGGAGTCAACTGGGTCATTAATTATGGGTACAGATTTCCACATGATTCAGAGGCACAAAGCAAAAACATATGTTCAAAACAGGCCAAGTGGCAAGTTACGTGCTTTCATCAACTTTGGTGGGAAGTGGTCCAAGCGTAAAGAGGCAATCAAGATCACATTTTAGTACCAAATTAAGCAATTGTGGAACCCAGGTAATAATGTGTCGAGATGTTTCAGGCTTCATATTTGTTCCATTTTGGTTCAATGTATGGCACACACACACACACACACACACACACACACACACACACACACACACACACGTCATCAAGGAAATGAAGTTTTACCTTCCTCCATTGTACTGAGCGAAACTGGGACAATTCATGGCTGTAGCGTGACGAGGGAATGGCTTCATGTATCAGGTGACATTACGTCTCTCTCTCTCTCTCTCTCTCACCTATGGCAGAAAAATTTAAAGTGCACTTATCAAGGACACAGTCTACACTGTTGCTTGCACTCCATTGGCTTTGCGACTTTATCCAGCATAGGAAGCAAGTCATACAGTGAAGGGTAAATGAAGCCTACATCCAAACCCTATGGTTAGATAAGCCTATCGTATAATAAATAAAATCACCTACGGAGAGCAAGAATAAATTAAAGAGTAATGGCCTGAAGGTGAACTGGATAAATTTAACAAGGCATTCGAGTCGTCACTAATGAAAGAACCATGAGTCACGTAAACCTTAGATACACCCGAAAGGTTATCTGAAGTTGACTCCTACGTAAGTCATACTCAGTCCTCACTACTTAACATGCCAAGTACTGACCAATACTCATGTTGTACGCACAGGATCAAATAAGGACGCTGCTTTCTTTTTTTCTTTCTTTTTTTACCGTTCTAAGAGTCTATTTGTTGGAACATGATGAGTAGTAGTAGTAGTAGTAGTAGTAGTGGTAGTGGTGGTGGTAGTTATTGCTAGTGTTACAATAGGACTCGGGAAGCGTGGGCAGGTGTTATGTTCTTATCGGTGTGTATGTGTGTGTGTGTGTGTGTGTGTGTGTGTGTGTGTGTGTGTAATTCACCGGGTCGATCAGGACCACTTGATGGTCGTGATCGTCAGCTTATACCCTCCCGGAAGGGAGCTGAGAGCTCATATAGTCCCATCTAAGGGCAAGGCTGTGACCTTCACACACGCACACACCCATCCCCTTGCTCAAGGGGGACAGTAACCACCCACTACGTCAGTGAAACTTTTCGCAGCCTGAGCGAGGCGCGAACTCCCGTCTACCAGATGGCAAGCGAGAACGTTACCACAGAACCAGCGAGCAGTGTGTGTGTGTGTGTGTGTGTGTGTGTGTGTGTGTGTGTGTGTGTGTGTGTGTGTGTGTGTGTGTGTGTGTGTGTGTGAACAAAGTACCGTAATTTAAAAGTGTGTGTGTGTGTGTGTGTGTGTGTGTGTGTGTGTGTGTGTGTGTGTGTGTGAACAAAGTACCGTAATTTCAAAGTGTGTGTGTGTGTGTGTGTGTGTGTGTGTGTGTGTGTGTGTGTGTGTGTGTGTGTGTGTGTGTGTGTGTGTGTGAACAAAGTAACTTAAACATTTTTTATCAGATTTTAACTACTCAGTAAATCGGTGGAGTCTGAACTATTAAGAAAACTTTTTTAAGTGTAATAGGTCAAAGATCAAGGTCACTGGGCAAAGGCAACTCAAATAGTTTTCACCTAATATGAACAAATGATAGTGGATGGATCAAGGGGTAGGCAAGAAAGAAGTAATTTGATTCTGACGGTAATGTGTCAAAGGTCAAAGTCACAGAGCAATGTTAAATATTGGGCCTTTAGACCACTGAGTGCTCCTTCTATTGTTGTTATCTTTTCGTGAACCCACAGGACTGTTTCCTGAAGTTTGCATTTCTCCCGCATTCCATCATCATCCTTTCGAGGGTTAGGGAATGAGTCGGGGGACGTTAGTATAACCCGACTGTGGAGCTGTCTATTTATACAGATATGAAGGCATCCCATTCCATCACCAGTAATGTAGTACGGGAATTAAATCTCGTGACGGCATGTACAGGACCCTAAGGTAAACAAAAAAAGAGGGTCCGGCAAAAACTAGTATCATTTACCTTAAAACACAGGTGGGAGGAATGGACAATCTGGCAACGCTTGGCACTTCCCTATCTTGCCCATGGAGTTCCCAAATGCTGCCACTAAACATATATTTTTTACCTCTGCCAACGAAGTTGGAGGAGGGTATGTATTCACCTATGTTTGTCTGTCTGTCTGTCTGTCCAGACGATATCTCCAAAAGTTCCCCATGAATTTCAATTACATTTTGTAGAAGGGTGCTCCACGGGCCAATAAAGGCGATTCAATTTAGGGACGGCTCCGGAGTATCCCGCACAATATCTCCAAAAGTTCGCAATTAATTTCAATGAAATTTTGTGGAAGGGTGGGCAATGGGCCAAGAAAGAATATATTTAACTTTGGGGCAGATCCGGCTCCGGATCCTTTTTCATGGCAATGGCGTTGGTGGAGGCATGCGCTGTCTGAGTGCTTTTCAATTTTTGATGTGCTCGACTCTGGGCATAGGCTTCACAGCCCGCTCCCAAGGCCCAGCAGTCCTCCAGCATACCATACACCTCCACGTATCACATTCATGTCTACCTATCTATTCATTCATTCATTCACCCGTCTATCATTTTATCGATCAATGCATTCACACACCTTTTTTCACTACTATCAACAAATTTTTTTATCTATCAACACATCCTTCAATCGCTTCACCTAACATCACTTACACCAGTCATATCTCCATCCATCTATCTATCTACTCATTTGTCTATCTATCTTTCAATTAAAGCAATTGTTCCGGCACGAAATTATTCATCAGCATTTACTTAAAAACTCATAGCAGACCCATCCCACTGAAACAAACTCAGATCGATCCAGACTTGTCCAAACTAAAGGAAACTGAGATTTTATTCACTCTTAATGAGAACTGGCTTTATCTGTTCCTACTGTACGAGATGTCCAAGTTAAATTGAATCTAAATGTCTCTAAGCAACAAAAATACACAAAAATATGACGTCCCCGTACTGAAGAGATTACACAACGATGGAACCATTCAGGGGGGGATGTCACCCCTCCCTATCCCCACCGCAATACGTTCCCCTAACGTACTAAAAATCAAGGCTGTATCATCACTCTCCTTAAGTTCATAACTGAATAAAATCGACGGGTAGTGATGGAAATAAAGTCGTCCGAGTGTTGAATCACGTCAGGTTCATCCTTCACCATATTTATGTACTAGGCTATCCATCCCCATATCGCTCTGGAAGTTAATGCAATATCCAATCCCTTCAGGACAGTCTCCCTCCTCTTAGCCACATAGTCTTCTCACGGTGTTAAAAGTAAAATCTCGCCTATGCCCTTTCACGTCCTCATCCTCTCGATCATCTACAGCCTTCATACTAGGTCGCAGATTTCGGTTTTGTATACCATTTTTCTATTACGCGCTAAATTTGACTTTCTCCAGTATATTCACCCTTCCATTTTGTTTTACTTTAACCTGACCTAAAAGATTAACCTAGCTAAATTACAGAATAATCTAACTTAATACTACGCAAACAAACCTAACGGAACATGGACTTCCCTGGATAAGAAAATGTGCAAAAATGGTACACAGAAAGGAAATCGGCTACCAAGTCTTATTAAGCCAGAAGCTGGAGCTATATCGAACCCAGTCCGTTCCAACTGCTATGTAGACACTGAGTAAAACTGCTTGGTGGTGTTAAGAATATATCCCTGTCATCGCTCTTCCCCGCCCCTGTCCACTCAATTCATCCGCCTTCTTCATTCCAGATCATATTACACTGGGAACTCAAGCTTTAGTTAACTCCTTCAGTTCCAGAAGTCTCCTCGAGGCTGATTAAAATCGTCTGACGGCATTTGGAGTAACGTCATATCAAGGTCCTACAGTGACTTACAAACCTACTCCACATCCACTCTTCATATCGGTGTCTCCATTCCTTGACATGAATAAAATTGTTCAGCGGTGTTACGAAGTGTTAAGAATTAAATATGATAGTGCCCTGTAAAGTCCTTTCACAGTCCCTAGCCACTCTGCCATCCATCCCCTTATCGCAGCAAAGTCATTACCAACACTGAAAGGGAGGGTGTTCTGATTGCATTTATATTTCTTTAACAGATTATCCCATACATCAGAACGTGAAACTGGCCGCTCGGCAATCTTCCTTGATTAAAGAGGGGAAGGGGCGAGGGACTGAAGTTATGTGAGGCAAAGATGGCGTGTGACTAGAATAAACTATTACACAGGGAGACGAGTACCAGGGAACGGATAAACACATTAAGTGAGGAAATAGATACCGGAATAGGGGTATTTCACACAGATGGTAGACTAATGAATATTACTGAGAGACTTATGATGATGATAGCATTTTAGCCATTATAACGTCTTTTACAGAGCTCAGAGGAGATTTTTTGACCTAGAGGGGTTAGACATATCTTTACTCAATTTCTTCACTGTTGAGTCTATATGTGACTATAATCGCGCGTTAACAAAATGAAAAAGAAAAGATGGCACCATCGGAAAGTGGATTACAATATTAATAGAACAGACAAAGAAGAGGAAATAGCTAAATACTTTGAATATGCGAGCAGCCACCCCAAAGACGAGTATTTCAATCCAGTGGTAATGTGTTCCGGGTATAACTTTATTAGTAACCAACGTTACCAATTTTCATTATGTTACGTCCCTGAACTATTCTAACTAAGACTTACCTTTTAAGCCTAGTTTGAGTTGGGGGAGCAAATTTTGTAGGGGTAGTCATATAGTGGCTTAGGTTAGGCTGTTACTCAGTAACGGATGAATGTTGCGCCACATTGGCTGATGCAGGCGTGTGCATTCGGTCTGTGTCAGGCCCTAGATTAGGCCTAGGTTAGGTTAGGTTAGGTTAGTTTGGGTTAGTTTAATGCAAAATAGTGTGTTTTTAATTAATCTTGATCTTGATTTTGGGGATAAACCCACTTTTGGAAGTTTACTCAAAATTCCAAAAAGGGGATTTTCCCCAAAAAATGATTGTCAGAACTAATTAAAGCACAGTATTTTGCATTGGGAACCATAAAAATAATAATAAAAGAAAACGTTTGTTACTTCTAAAAATTTACCGTGTTCCGTTTTCTATAATTAAAGATTACTTCCTTTTTTCACCTTACGACACTTTTTCGAACTGCTGGGGTTTCAGATACGGTATACGTTAATCAACTCTACTAGGATGGAGCTATCATATACAATACTCCTTGGTATTACTGGCAAGAACAACAACAATAGGAAAAAGTCAACGTGTTGAAGAGATTTAGATGTAATACATATAAACAAGGAAGAGGAAGCAGATAAGAACGAGCGAGTAAACAACATTTCAGTCAAGAATAGAGTTACCTTTACAGTATACCGGTATACCAGATTGTGCTGCTCTCGGGTGAAAACAACAAAGATGATGAAGATTGATCTCTTGAGGTTAACAACAGCTCGGTTTCAATTTAATTTTGTTATGTCCAGTGTTTTATTCAGCTTAGGAGACTGAAAACTGCGAGGTCAGACAGTTCCCATTCTTTAGTACAAGGGAGCATTCCTAAACCCAGTAAACACCAGCAAGGGGGGGGGGGATAAATACGGCATCACATTGAAAGAACAAAAAGTTTATGAAGACGGCGAGAAAGGTGGAACAGAAAACCAAGTCAACAGTGATCGGTAAGTGGAATGGTTCAGATAAACGCAGCGTTATATATATATATATATATATATATATATATATATATATATATATATATATATATATATATATATATCAGTAAGTGGAATGGTTCAGATAAACGCAGCGTTTTATAAATACACACACACACACATATATATATATATATATATATATATATATATATATATATATATATATATATATATATATATATTAGTACTTGCAGTTGCATTCATTCACAGCAAGGGATTAGACACTGGTTTCCTACACCTTTGGTAACGGGCAGACCCCCATAACTGATAAAATCTTCCGGTGGGAGCGAGAATAAAATGTAAAATACGATACCGTCGTACAGTGATTAATATGTTACTGTACAATGACATCCGGGAGACACGGAAGAGATAAGCAGCGAAGGTCATATACTGTCTGGTTTTGAAGATTTCGAAGCGGTTGTTCCTCGCCGATATTTTCTGCACATTACACCTCAATATCTTCTTGTATGTTAGGTGCCAACTACTGTATGTCGATCATGAAAGTATATCAGTAACATTCAAGAGAATGGTAAGGTATGGAAGGCCTATGCTGAAGTGTTACTTACATAAACTAATTCTTCCCACCTCAAAACCATATTCGTCGATTTAAGACACTCAGCTAGACGGGTTATAGATAACTTTAATTTACCCCTTCAAAACTATGGATTATATTACTAGATTATTAAATTGACTGGAATTGCCAAGAATAATAAAAGACGTCACACTAGTGAAGAAGATTTAACTCCAAGCATAAACAAGGAAGAGGGAACACATAAACACATGTGCACGTAAACAGCGATCCATAAGAGGAGTATTTCACACAAGAAGTACATTACATTTCTACACAATGGTAACACCCGTATGCTGAATTATTTATCATAAATAAAGATTAACCATATCACTATGACGAAGTCCTACATTCAGCTTATGAGGCCGTTTCTAACTCGGGATCAGATGTAGCCTTCTGTAGACATTACAGAGACACCTCATCCCCTGTTACACTACATCCTCCGCTGCCAAGCCATTGCACAACTCAGAGCAGGTCGCACCTACCCCAACCCAGACAATATTCAAGACCTTTCAGCTGTTGACCTTCAGACCCTGACAGAAGTAGCAAACTCTGTCATATCTTCAACATCAACACAAATACTGCTCGATGTTGTAAACAGATCATATCCACCGACATAAAAAAAAAAAAAAATACCACCACCTACATAAAAGGCCAGAACCTCCGACCAGGCTAACACAGGGCCCGTCCTCTATTCATTAGGGGTAAAACTCTAAAGTAAGTAGACTTCACGCTATTAGTGAATTCTTCTAATCTCAATAAAGTCCTTCAACAACAGCAAGAACAAGGTAAAAATAGCGTCAGTATAGTTATGCAATCAATAGCTAAAAGCAACAAATAATATTAATAACAACAATAATTCCCTAGTTAAAGCCAACTTAAGTGAGAGTACGCTCCTATGATGAATTACAACAAAGTACACAAGTACTGGAAAGATCTATCTATCTATCTACAGCCCGACGCCCTAATCCCGCAAAGGGTGGCAGCAGACAAAACGCCTCCAAGTCGCTCTGTCACCCACCATTTGACTACCCTCCCCTCAATCCCCCCCCTCCCTCATATACCTCTCAACTCCATCCCTCCACCTCATCCTCGGTCTACCCTTCCCTCTCCCTCCCTCCACCTCACCTACATACACCCTCTTAGTCAGTCTTTCATTCTCCATTCTCTTCACATGTCCAAACCACCTCAGTGTATTTCTCCTAATCTTCTCAACCACATCCACATCCACCCCACAGCGTTCCTTCACTTCTTCATTCGTCAACCTGTCCTTTCACGTCACTCCACATGCTCCTCTCCAGTAACTCATTTCCACTGCTCTCACTCTTGACTTGTTCCCCTCTTACAAGGTCCATGCCTCGCTTCCATACGTCAGGGTAGGGATCACAATACTATCATGCAGTGACTTCTTAACTTCCATACTCACCTCTCTATTTCTCATCACTGCTTTCAGTGCACCAACAACCTTCCTTCCCTGCTGTACCCTTTCACGCACTTCATCCCCCAAAGTTCCATCCTTACTCATCACACTACCCAAGTACTTGAATGCCCTCACATTCTCCATCCTCACCATCCAACCTCACTGCACACTCTGTGACTTCATTCCTCTCAAACACCATAACTTTACTTTTGTTTACATTAACTTTCAGATTCCTCCTCCTACACACTGTCCCAAATTCATTCACCAAACCTTGCAACTCCCATTCATCTTCACTCAACAGTACTGTATCATCAGCAAACAGCAACACCGGAAGCTTCCAAATCTCACCCTCATTTATTAGAGCCACCCCCACATCCACTGCCCTACCCTGCACCTCCTTTACAACCCCATCCATGTATATATTAAACAGCCATGGAGACACCACACAACCCTGTTTCAGTCCCACATTGAGATCAAAGAACTCACTCAGCTCACCATCCACTCGCACCGTAGCCCTAGCTCCCTCGTACATACTCTTCACAGCACTCAACAATTTCCCCTCTACTCCATATATTCTTAATACCTTCCACATACCTTGCCTATCTATTCTGTCTGGAAAGATGCCAACCGTATAATTTCGCTAAAGCGCACTGCATGTGAAATCCTTATGGTGTTAAATTTAAGTACCGTATAGGGCTTCTCAAGAATTAACCACCTTGTGTCTGGAAACTGATAGGCATGACTAATCGCCTGGACCTCTACTAGAAATGCTCCCGCATCAAAAACCAAAAGCAGATTGTCGTTGTGTGTGCGCTTCGAACTAAATATTCTGTACGGATATAGGAACTTAAAATGTATTTTTTGATGCAAGCAGAGAGCGTTCTTCCTTGAGTTCACGAACAACATAATTCAGTCTCCGGCACTGGCTTTAAACTGATACCTATACTACAGTCCTAATATCCTGAACCTATTTCTTCCACTTCCTCGCTCCATCTGTCTCCCTCTCTGCCTCTCTCACCCCATCTCTCAACATGCCTCCCCCTATGCCTTTATCCATCACTCATTAAGCTGTTAGTCAATGGAAGGTGCCAGAATTTATGACATCACTCTCTTAAGGATTAAAATAAGTGTTGGTGAATGTAAATGGTTTACTATGTGAAAGACTGTGAGAAAAATAAAATAAAGGCATTGACTTTTTGAGGCATTAAAAGCATCAACCTTACTTTCACTATAATAAAAAATATTGATAAATAAGAAAAAGGGGTGTCATAACACAATCACTCAAGAACTGGAGGAATTTCTTGGCTACCATGGGAAGCAGGTGTAGAAGTAGTGGGCGAAATCATCAGTGTATTACTCAGTAGGGATAAATGTACTGCTCAGAATATCATTGACAAAAAAACTAGACCAGCAAAACTGCGTGGCCACACACAGCAGAAGACCCTGTCTGGCAGCCTGCATTTTTTTTTTCCATGTATAAATGGTCATACAATCATACTGACACCATCGGATCGAGTGCCTTGAGAAACGATTCAGGAAGACTGCACCTTCATCCCCTAATACAAAATTAAGTACCATATTATGGTGGATTAATGTTAGATTAGGCCTAGAGTTAGGTATAGATTGGTTTAACGTCAAAGCATGGCATTTCAGATGATTTTTTGGGCCGAACTGTTTCATCTACTCCCGAGCGAAGGTGCGACGTTGCCGAATCATATTTCATTGAACTTGCTTCAACGTTCCTGGTCCGACTGGATGGCTAAGTGTACCCGAAGAAAACAAACAAGCAACCCGTCCCCCACAGAGGTATGGGGAGGAACTGCAGAGGTTCCATCCCACCTAAAATTTATTTGGAGTGAAGGTGTGCCATTGTGCAATATAAATTAATATATATATATATATATATATATATATATATATATATGTATGTATGTATATATATATATATATATATATATATATATATATATATATATATATATATATATATATATATATATATATATATATATATATATATGCGACATGACCATGAATACTAGCGTCTACCTGGACCCCTGGGAACAGCACATCCCCATGGCTGGTGTCCTTTGGAATCATACCCTGCTTAAAACTTTGTCTGGGTGGTAGACTATCACTGTACAGTTCTCCATGTTCCTAGCCCCATCACCCCTCCCCATAAAGGGGCTGGCCTTGGGAACTCACCCAACGTGAAACCTGGTCTGTGTGGAAGTCTGTTACAATGCAAAGTTTTGTGTTCTTAGGTAAAAGACCGCAACAGCCTCCTCTCATGAAGGGCGGAGGAGTCCTGACCTACCTATAGCCTGGTCTGGGTAATTTCGTTAAGTAAAAAAAAAAAAAAAGTGGGGCATATGGCCATGGCCCATTGCCCCTTGGCATCATCTATCCCCGTTGTGGATGGCCTTTGGGGTTGCATACTGCCCAATGCCTGGTCAGGTTGCAGTCTACCACTGAGCAAAACTTCGTGTTCTTAAGGAGAAAAAAAAAAGTCATTGCCCCCTTGGAGGCTGTCTCCCATGAGGGGTGAGGCAGTTCAACCTTGCCTAAATCCTAGTCGGGGTGAAGGTCTACCACCATGCATTTTTTTTCCAAGGAAAAATACCGTACTACCACTACTCTGCCCAAGAACTGACCAGGATTCCCAAAGACCCTCTCCTGACGAGGGTTCCCTTGGGTGTCCCACCCTCTTTAAAACCTGTTCTAAGTGAGCGTCTATCACTATCGTGCAGTCTGTCATTAGCACTAGGCAAAGTTTCTTTTTCCTAGGCACTCCAAGATGCTCCTGGTTGCTTAAAAACGTGTTCTCTGAAAGCCACTTCCTCCTATTCCTCTTCCTCCTCCTTCCTCCTTATCCTGAAGAAGCATCGTGCCTTTCCCACTCCGAGGAGTACGGAAAAAAAAAAAAAACTTCACAGATAGACCACTGAGGAATACAATAACTGATTGCTTTGCGAAAGTACTTTTCTTTTGCATTAACTACCTGTGCAGTATGACCAGAAAGGAAATCTGAGATCAAAGCACATGCTGAAGACTAAAATCCTTAGTATGCCAGTTTGGAAAAAAAAAAAAAAGGGGGGGGGGAGAACTCCCTAGGTTGAAGGCCTTCAAGGTGTATTGTTCACCAGTCACCCAATCTGCAGTGCCGTAAGATCACAAATGCTGCTTTTTAGGAGGGTTTTGAGGATTTTACCAGACTAATAGGGCATGTTACTGAGATACGATTGTATGTACAGGAACCCAGTGAAATAACAAGACTGACAGAGTAATGGAAGGATTAGTTCAGAGATAACGGTCAGCTCTGTTGAATCTCTCCCTGTGACTGTCAAATACGCATTGGATGCATAGGCTGCAAGATGTTTTAGTGGTTTTTAATATTTTTGTTGCTGTTACCTCTTGCCACACCATGATTGTCTGTACTGTCCCCATCCAACCTAAACTAGGAGAATGAGTAGAATAACCTGACGATACTGGGAATGTTTTTCATCCACGTGGACCAAAGTGGGTGATGCTAACATGAATCAAAATTTGGTGGTCGCGCATTTAATACATTTAACGTTACTCTGATATGATGCCATATGTTTAAAATAAAGCAATTATTTTGACATTTTTCTGGCTAGCAAACAAGTAAATTTCGAATACTTCCGAGTCAGTCACGAAAACTCACTCATGTGATATCAGGAAGTAGAGCATTATGATGAAACTGCCCAAAAGCTTAGCTACAATATTTCCTTCGTATTTATGCACAAGAAGAGGATTACAGCGAATCATCTTGCATACCCGAATAGCGCCACAAAGCCTCCTCCTGCTATCATCGTTATTATACTTAATCCGCAAGTGCATAGTACATCACAATCAATACATCTACAACAGCAAATACATGTACTACAAATGCCACACTTACAACTAGACCCAAAACCCTATCAACCAAAATCACATATATGCGGTGCCATTATAGGTAAAGATACACATTCCAAAACATTTACCCTTTGGAAGCATTATAAGGTATCAGTCCTTTCGAGCGTCAATTATCCATTAAAAAAAAAAAAGAAATAAAGAAAGAAAAGCATGTGATCTCAATTTCTAGAAACATTTACTAAAACGGACACACACAAAAATTCATTTTCACTGTCGCGAAATTCCATTAATATGTGTGTGTGTGTGTGTGTGTGTGTGTGTGTGTGTGTGTGTGTGTGTGGTGGAGGGGGGAGAGGGAGGGGGAGGCCAAGGATGAGATGGAAGGATGGAGTGGAGAGGTATATGCAAGGAGGTTTAATTTAAAGGGTGGAGACGGCACGAGACGCTCGCTCCGTGCTGTCAGGTGAAGCCAGCCGCTGGCGCGTCCTCCATATTGTTGTAGGCTTACTTGCTCCAGGCAGCTACCCGCCCCATACTATTATTACTACTGTAGTTATACTGCCCACACTCATTTATATTATCAATTTAGCTGTTTAAATGAAATGATGACCTTACTGTGATCCATTTACTGCATGCTATGACTACATTAACATGAACATTTCACTGACATTAGCTCTACAACCCACTGAATAATAGTAGCTTATTCACTGCAGTTCTGCTCTTGATACCTTTAAGAGATGATTGTCGTGCAGTGAACTGTTTACCAGCATAGCTGTATCATACCTGGAGATATGTCTCCGTTACTGCTTTGATTAACAACAAAAGATTCTTTAAAGGTCTTACATATGTACTGTCAAGCTTTGAACTACAGATTTGTCTATGCACTCTGATAAGACATAAGTTACAATTTTGTGATAATTTTTCCTTGAAAGCTCTACATAGGGATGTATTTGTTTAGCAAGCAATGCTTTTACTCTGAAAATCTTTTCACTTAAGCAACATATATCTATGACATCTTTTGAGGGTAATGACAGGTTTCCTTTGGTCTTCTTAATAATTAGTGCATGAGAATTATCACAGTTCTCGGTAAACAGTGCACTGCAGCAACGATCACACTTCAAAGATCTGTTAGGTTTCATTGATACAAGTCCTGCTATGTATGCAACAATTTTTTCAGAATATGGTGATAGCATAGAAGAAACAATGTTACCATTTTTCATTCCTAATACACCATAATTATCTCTCTGTGTAAGACATCATCATCATCTAGAAGTCTGCTTTTGTCCATAGAGGTATTAATCACTCTATTTGAAGGAACATCGGCATTTAAATCATTTAGATAGTTACTAGAAGCCGTCAGAATTGGTATATCCTCTAAGGCTAAGTAGTTTCCTCGTTACATTTCCTCAATGTCATTGTGAAGCATTACCTTCTTATTGGCATCAGCTGAAGATGGCCCAGAAACATTACGAGTTTGGGGAGGCATTCTTTCATGCGTCTTCTTTTGCAGATGAGCAGGAAGTGACTCAAATATGCTTCACTCATCCCACCTGATGCCACCTCCACCCTTTAAACCTCCATGGGTATATGAGAGGGTTGTGTGAGCTGGGAGCAGGGCAGTGAAAGGCGGGGGAGAGGGCGACATGGAGGCGATTTGTTTGTGGCCACCGCTTACGGGATTAAGGCGTCTGGCAACAGATAGATCGATAGACATATACGTATATATAAGATAGACATATGTATATGTATGCATACACAAATATACGTCCACACACACACAGACACACACACACACACACACACACACACATATATATATATATATATATATATATATATATATATATATATATATATATATATATATATATATATATATTCTTTCCATTTATAATTCTCTCTCTCTCTCTCTCTCTCTCTCTCTCTCTCTCATTTTTCATGTAAAACAAACTGGAAGAAAAAATAAACACGTTATATAAAACTAATAGACCTAACAGGCAAATCGCTAACCTATTCTAAAGCCTAAAGATACAAATAGCTAAACCTACTCTAGTAAGAAATATCTCAACCAACGGAACACCAACGACTACAGATATGTAATGCCTTTTTACACATTTACCAACTTGCACTCATCATCAGTGGGCCTATATTTGACCAGCATTTTATTTGTGTGTTTTACAGCACTCTCAAAACTTCTGGCAATACATGTCATGAAAGAGAACCCAGACTGAGAGAGAGAGAGAGAGAGAGAGCGAGAGATCAGCTGACACCACCCAGCGTCCTACTGCAGCAGCGGCATCAGCCTGAAGGTAGTTGCCCGAGCGCTCAATAGGCGGCAGCACGTGTCGCGTGGTTGCGTTTACAAGATAGTCTGACTCATCTGTTTATCGACCAACTGCGAATTCTGACTTATTTGAATTAAATTGTTGGAAAGGGTATACAGAGTTATTTTACAATAAAATACGGTGGTGGGTCTTGCCATACACTTTCAGTAAATAGTTGCCGTATATACAGTTAGTGGTTATAAATTCGTGGGTAGGCCTATAGCCACACGTCCTCTAGCAAATTTTAGCTAGCCTATAGTAGACCTTATAATATGTAGAGAACCTTGCAAGGCATATTGGAAAGGTTTACCGATATTACTCCCAAGACAAAATTACACCTTTGGAGACTGTATCCCTATGCTAGAATTCACTGTGCTAGACTGCTCATGACTGACAAGATGAAAGTATATAATACACCAGGTGGATCAGTGGCTAAAGGGGAGTTAATGAGGGCTGTGAACATTAAAATTTCACAAAATGGGATTTATGGAAATGGGAAGACTGCTATGTTTTGGAAGTAAGACATGTAAAGATTTTTTACAGACTCTAGAAGAGGAACATGGATATTTTTAGAAATAGACTGGTAGGGCAGCCAAAGCCAAAGTGTAGAGGAGTTTGATTTAAGAGCATATATATATATATATATATATATATATATATATATATATATATATATATATATATATATATATATATGCCGGTATATATATACTGTATACTGTACACACAGCCAGCCACCTCCGCCTCTGTTAGTGTATAGCGCATAGGAAAAGTAGGATCCAGAAAAAGAATTTCGGTGTCAGTCGCCTCAGCGAGGTAAGTTTCAGTGTGCAAGAGGTGAAAAGACAGGGTGTTTCATAGAGCGTGAGTTTGAGGAAACAGAACGACTATTGCAGCTAGGTCTATAATTAACAAATAAGAGACAGAATGGTCGAGAACCTCTCGATGATCACCACTGGAAAGGGGTCCATGTTAGGGACATTCCTGGCCTTTTCCTGGAGGACTCCAAGGAAGTTGTAGAGCCATACGCATCTAATCTGACGAAGACAATTTTTTTTTTTTTTTTTTAATAATGTGCTAGAGTACTTGCAATGTTACTGAAACAATTAAATGATTCAGCAAAAGAGGATGGGATTCTGATGTCTGAAAATTTGGAGCCGATACTCTACCTGCCATAATTTTAACTTCCTATCTCAGAGTACTGATATGTTCGAATGACGTTGTCTTCTCTCTACAATGATTGTTAGTGCTAGTCAAGAGATTGGTCGATCGTCTGCTAGGGAGACTCCTTACCTCCTCTTCTTGCCCATCCTTGCCTAGTTATTTCTTCATAAGGCATGGCAATATCTCCTGCGTAATATGCAGTTCGTAGTCATGTCAACAGGACAAAAACAACATGCAAATGAAGGTGTAATGTGCAAGTGAAATGTTCGCTATGTTCTGATACTGTCTGCTAGAATGCCCCGTACGCCCACAGGAATATAGCCTAAATTGTCATTCACAAGCCGGTCTTACCTTGGGGTGTGAGAACCAGGAGAGTAAGCAGACAATACCACGCAGACACGTTCATCCTGTTCTCTGGTCGATTATTAATCCCTCTTCTCTGACTTCCTGGATGGTCGGAGGCGTTGGTGCTGGTGAAATGAGGCTTGGCACACACACACACACACGCACACACACACCTGGGTCTCTGGTGTGTAAACTTTGCAGTAACTAAACGCACATTGGCAGACTTGCCTTTATGTATTTATTTATTTATTTATTTATTTTTCAAATTTCACTGACCAGTCATCTTCTTACACTACTCTGATATCACTCTCTCACTTGATATTCATTGTCACTTTTGTTAAAACTTTCCAACTGCATCGACAGCACCTTTTACATTCAGAAATTCTCTGTCACTCTTTAACAGCTAGACTGCAATTGCTATATGCCCGACTAGACACATTACCATGCTTTAGTTACAGTAGCGAGTTGTCATAAGTTATCTGTTATATCACTTTTTTTCCCTTTTTTCAACGCAATTCTGCAATAAATTACATAATAATAATAATAATAATAATAATAAAAATAATAATAATAATAATAATAATAATAATGCTGTTAGTTAATTCACTACAATAAACTTTTCTTTATTCATCCTTTTTAAAGATTTTATTCATAGCAGAGGTCAATCGAATCACATATATTACGGTACATAGTGTATGACTTTCATTAGCCCCATCACTATGGGATGACCTTTCCTACCAAAATCGTCGGAAGGTTGACAGAATAAACTAAAAAAAATTATTGCAACGTAATAAATATGTGAAAGTTAAACAGCCACTTATAAAATTTTTACTTATCAGCTGTGAGGCTAATGCTGTGATATTTTGGAGCACATCAGTTAATTACGACGAGGACCGCATTTACATTTACCATAACTGATTATTGATACAAGGTTAGAGTGTTTTGGCTGATGTGGTACCAGTGTGTTTGTTTACATTGTAGCATCAGGAGTATGAATGGGGTGGCAAACTCCGTTCTTCCGATCATATCACAGAGTTTGAGATTCCCTGCCCAACTGAAGTGGTTGGTATAATGTGTATGCATATTACATCCACATGATATATAGGTGCAGTAGTCATAACATATATAGTTTGTGTCGGACTTGATTCAGGCTAGCTACGTGAAATATAAGTGCACTGTAGTAACTGAGATTAGGTGTTATAAATATGCTAGTATTGTATGGCGAGGTGTATACTCATTAAACTATCTGTCTGTCTATCCATCTATTGCCAGACGCCTTCATCCCGTAAGGGGTGGCCACAAACAAATCGCCTCCATGTCGCCCTGTCCCCCACCATTTCACTGCCCTGCTCCCAGCACACACACCCCTCTCATATACTTCTCCACTCCATCCCTCCATCTCATCCTTGGCCTCCCCCTCCCTCTCCCCGACTCCACCTCATTCACACACATTTTCCTCGTCAGTCTCTCGCTCTCCATCCTCTTCATATGGCCAAACCACCTCAATGTATTTCTCCTGACATTTTCTATCACATCCACACCACAAAGCTCCTTCACTTCCTCATTTGTCGGTCTGTCTCTCCATGTGCCTCTACATGCTCCTCTCAAATAACTCGTTTCCACTGCTTTACACTCTTGACTTGTGTCCCTCCAACAAGGTCCAAGCTTCACTTCCATAAGTTTGAGTTGGTATCACAATATTGTCATGCAGTGACTCTTTTACTTCCATGCTTACTTCCCTGTTATTATCACTGCTTTCAAAGAACCAGCAACGTTTCTTCATTGTTGTACCCTTTCAAGCACTTTACCCTCTAAACTTCCTTCCTTACTTATCACACTATCCAAGTACTTAAACACACTCACATTTTCCATTTTCTCCTCATCCAACCTCACTGTACATTCAGTGACTTCATTTCTCTCAAAGAGTAAATAAACTAAAGTAACAATGTAATATTATACACAAAATTACGTGATTTGCAGAATCAGTCATATACAGTATAAATATCAGACATGGAAGCAGCTGGAGGTCGAAACGTTCGAACCAATGTTTCTATCCTTTTCAGGTTCATGCATTTCTAACTGGCGTCTAACATCGTCGACGCGTGATGTTAATATGAAATATAGAATTAAGAAGAATTTAATGTTCATATCCAAGAACTTCCCTTTCCTTCACTGACATACATTCCTCTCGTCCCTTCTCCTTACGCATCTCCTGCTAGTCGTACACATTCGATCATCCACACCTAAGTCTCCGTCTCTCTCTCTCTCTGGGTGGGTGGAGGGTTCGTGTGGTGTGACAAAGCTTGCAAGTCTTGTTTGTGAAGCTTAGTGGCCGGGTGGGTAAGTTAGTACTGACAACGATGTGGTAGGGAGGGTGACCGATGAAGATGGGGTAGGTGGGTGGTTGGGTCAGAGCGGGCGGGTTACGGTGGGTAAACGGTATGATTGGGATGAGTTGTTGATCAGGGTAAGTGGAATGGTTGGGGGTTGATGAGTAGATGCGATGCTTGGGCACTGTGAGTAGCTGAGTGAACGTGAACAGTCAATGGTAGGTGAGTTAGAAGGGTGGGTCTCTGAGTGGGTGGATGGGTAGACAGGGTGGATCTGTATGGTAGTGGGTGGGTGGGAGGGGAGGGTGGCTGTGAGAATGGATAAGTTGAGCGGGACGGTAGGTGGGTAGGTTGACTGGGTGAGGGGGTTGGCTGAAGAGCTGAGACGGTGGGTAGGTGGGTCTGTAGGTGGGCGTGTGGGCGGGTTTGATTAAACAGGTGAGCCTGTGGGTGGATGAAAGAGTGTGCGTGGGTAGGGTGGGATGAGTTGGATTGGGTTGCTGCGTGGTTGGACAAGTAGTGTGGGAGGATTTATGGTGGATGGGGGAATGGGGTGAGGAGGTCCATGACAGGAACAGGTTTACATGGAGTATAGGGTTATGGTGAATGTTCCCCGGCGGAAATTGGACCAATTAAAAAAACGTGCGAGAAATATGGATTTTCTTTTACTACCTGAGAACATAGATCTATATGGGAAAATAGGTTTATGGGGAAAACACGTCCATGGGATAATAGGACAACATGGGAAACCAAGCCTACTGAGAAATATATCCAAATAGGAAAAAGGTGTGTGGTATAAAATGTCTTTAATTAATAAAGACATCCATTGTGAAAGTAGGCCAAAGGGAAAAATACGTCTGTAGCTAAAAATGTCAGTGTGGGAACAGTTCTCTGGGGGATATACGTGGCTGAGAGATGACATCTGGGGGTTCGTGCCGGAGAAGGTTTTATGTGCTTGGTTTAATGAAGCAGCCATCGCCCACGATTATTGTCTTTCCGAACAATTCTAAAATCTAACCCATCAAAACAGTGTTGTCACCTGACAGGCATATATAGATCCCTAAGCATCATCATAGTGAACTAGTTTTTTATAAGAATGAAACTAGGAACACCAGATGCTGTTGGCATCCCTACGTGTCAAGTGGGGTTGGTGGAGGATTAGTGCCCCTCCCTGTAAAACAATTAACTCTAAGCCATTGACCACCCCGTTTGGGATACATGGCGTCTGGCAATGGATGGATGGATGGAAATAAAGGACTTTATTGTGAATGGTATATATATTGCAAATATTAACATACAGAAGTTTATATACTCAATTCTTCTGGTGCAAAACACTAAAATTATAATCTTATAGGAATGTAATGTATCTGGAGAGCTTTGAGGGTGCATGATATAATTACGACGTTCAGTAGTGTGTGTGTGTGTGTGTGTGTGTGTGTGTGTGTGTGTGTGTGTGTGTGTGTGTGTGTGTGTGTGTGTGTGTGTGTGTGTGTGTGCCACCAGTGACCCAATACTCAATGGCAATACAGTAAATATGTCAAACGTTTGCCTTCTCTTAAGCATCGAAATACTGTCAGCTTTGTGCTAGCAGGCAGGCATCAACAGACAATCTATGTAGCTTTTGAGAATGTGTAAGAATACGACTATCATGTGGTCTGTTACAGCCTACTACACCGACCATCTGTAAGTGATTTGTTGAGATGAGAATACGACATGCGGGCACGAGAAGAGTAAGCAGTTGGTAATAAGGGAAGGAGAGGCAACTGGGCTGTTAAGATTGCTCCCTGCAATTGCTCACCTCTTATCGACTAGTGTGTTAAATATACATAAATGAAAGCATACGTAGACGAGTCTGTACTAATATCACACACACACATAACATGTTGTCGCAGTTAATCACCAACGTGCAGGAGTTAACACAGGAAGTGATGAGGGGGTAGTGAATATCTAAAATTGTCTCCTACTGTGTTATCATAATTATTCAACATAAATAAAAGAAAAACTTTGTCCCATTCTATTGCTTAGGTGATTATTGTATTCAGGTATAACTTTTCATTTACCGGTATTCAGTTAAATTCACTGTATTAAATAGGTACCATAACAAAAGGGATGTCCCTGAGACTGCCCTACCCTGGCACGTGTAGTTTTATCCAGGTAAACATAGTCGTCCAGCCATATTCACAACGTCCGAGCGAGTTCAGTGAGAAATAGGCCTAATTCGGTAATGTCGTTCCTTCCCTCGGGAACAGATAAAACAATCTGGTTAATCAAACCTGAAAATCATCAGAAAATCCGTAATCCGTATTTTGACACTAAACCAACCTATACCTAACCAATTCTGGTCTAAGCTAAGGTCAACCTACCATATTACCTTATTTTGTTTGGGGGGACGACGAAAGTACAGTGTTGCAGAGACTTTTCTCGATCCACACGATCCGACGTTGCCAATATGACTGGATGACCATTTATACCTGGGAAAAATGTGCCTACCAGGATGCCAACCCGTTGGTCTAAGGGCCGAGCACTGACTTTATGCTGTGACGTAGTCCTTTGACCAAATTCTCCCAAATACGAATTGTTTAATTCTTGTTTGATCTTTAACCCATTCAGTAAGTTTGGTTCAAATAGACCAGAAGTGTTTGAGGTGATCTTGTCTATGACCTTGATCTTGACCTTTCCCTGTGACCTGGAAGTTTAATTAGCTGCCCTCGATGTCAAACCACTATATCTTTTATTCTATGATATACTTCTCAATGTTTTGATTAACGCATATGAAAAAAATTTGTTTAAGTTGATCTTACAATGTGACCTTGACCTCTGACCTACTGTCCTCAGAAGCTAGAGATAACCCCTTGGTTGATTCTTAACAATTACATTAAGTTTTGTAGTAAATGTTGATGGTGGAGATTGGAATCTGAAGCAGCTGCTGTTTGCAGATGATACTGCACTGGTGACTGATTCAGAGGAGAGATTGAGACAGTTGGTAGAGGAGTTTGGAAGGGTGTGTGAAAGGAGGAATTTGAAAGTAAATGAGAATAAGAGTAAAGTGATGAAGTGTACGAGATTGATAGATGGTAGGGGGATGAATATAGTTTTGAATGGTGAGTTGCTTGAGGAGGTAGATTGTTTTAAATATCTAGGGTCACATGTTGCTGTGGATGGAAGAATAGATGCAGAAGTGAAGTTTAGAATAAATGAAGTAGGAAAGGTGCTGGGAGGAATGAAAAAAGTGTTTAAATGTCGTTCGCTTAGAATGGATGTAAAGAGAAGGCTGTATGAGGGTGTTGTGGTACCGACTGCATTATATGGGGCTGAAACATGGAATATGGGTGTAGCAGAGAGGAAAAGTTTGAATGTAATGGAGATGAGGTGTCTGAGGAGTATGTGTGGAGTGACGCGTATGGATCGGGTGGGAAATGATGAAGTGCGAAGGAGAACTGGAGTTGATCAGGAGATGGCTGGTAGAGTTGAGCAGAGGGTGTTGCGATGGTTTGGGCATATGGAGAGAATGGATAATGAGCGATTGGTGAAAAAGATAACTAGATCTGATGTGAGAGGTGTAAGGCTGAGAGGAAGACCACGAATAGGATGGATGGATAGTGTGAAGAGAGCGCTGGATGCGAGAGGGATGTCTGTCGAGCAAGGAAGAGTGACTGTGCGTGACAGAAATAAATGGAGAGAAATTGTGAATAAATAAGTGATGACGCAGCCCTGAGGGGATATTCTCCCGCATTTGGTCTGATCAGCTAGTCAGGTCAGGTGCGGGTAAGGGGATGGGTATGTTATGATGTGGCAGGGGTAAACCAGCTCTGCTGTCGGGCCCTGCTGCGGATGTCACTGATTGCATTGCGCAGTTGACCCTTGTGCGGTGTGGTGCGGTGAGGATCTGTCCGTTCTCCCCTTTGGGGCTAAGATGTGAATGAATGTGTTTAAATGGATGAGTAAATGGAGAGTGCGTCGTCCTGTCTCGGCTACCTCCCTTTCCTTGGGGGAAGCAGCCTAGGTATATAGATAGATAGATAGTAATTAGGTCAAAACTGCGGTAATTATCTTGTTCACACACAAACACATGGGACGAAATTTGATTTTGACCATAGGCTGATTGTTTAAAAAATCGAATCTCTTCGTTCTTGTTTTATCCTAAATCCTCCCACAAGTTTGTTTTTAATTGGATAAAACGATTTAAGGTTGACCTTAACACTTTAATCTAGAACTGTGACCTTTTTATAATTTTCAAAACAATGCCAATCCCTAGGCAGACCCAAAATCCTTAAATTAAGTTAG
The DNA here is from genome assembly GCF_032717465.1 of Coenobita brevimanus. Classification (NCBI taxonomy): domain Eukaryota; kingdom Metazoa; phylum Arthropoda; class Malacostraca; order Decapoda; family Coenobitidae; genus Coenobita; species Coenobita brevimanus. The sequence continues at coordinate 14,370,461 of NC_136987.1, read as the reverse complement.
GTTAAAATCAGATACGCTCTATTTTTTTTTCACAGACAGACAGGCAACCAGAAAGACACATCACGTCGAACATTACATAACAAACACCCTCAAATCCCAAACTCAAGTGTCAGTTTAGGCTATGTTGCACCATAACACGCTCTGACAAAAGAAAAGTCGTTGTAAAATAATAGTGTGAAAAGGAATGAACCTGTGAGAATGAGTGCTACAAAGACTGTATTAGATAAGATTTGTAAGACGAGAGGAAGTGCTGGGAGTAAGTGGGTGCAAGGGTGTGGAAATGCGAAGAGGAAGAATGTGTCTGACGGGACAAGATGATAATGAGGAAAAATACTATGCAAAGGAAGGACAGTTTGGGGAGAAAGACTGAATGAGAAGAAATCTGAAAATGAGAAGCGAGCATAATATGTGGTAGTAGAGTGTGTGTGAAGAAATAATGAAGTAAGGAAGAAGGCACATTTGGTGTTTACAAAATGTGGAGAGAGAGAGAGAGAGAGAGAGAGAGAGAGAAAGGGGGGGAGGGGACACAAGTGTTGATGAGATGTCCGCGTCTAGCAGAGGGTGCGTAAGAAGGGGCAGGGGAGTGTGTGTCAGAATGAATGAAATGGAGCTTCTTTAATATGAGCATAAAAGTCTTCGTCAGTTCATTTTTCATATTAACATGTTAATAAAGTTAATATTAATTATGAAATATACATTTTCTTGCCGATCATCCAGTAATAACGCCTGAAGAGGGTAGAGAGATTCATTCGAATGCTTCGAACCCTGTTTCCATGTCTGATATTTACATATAACTCTGATTCTGCAAAACATGTAATTTTGTGTATATTGTAAATTTAGTGTACTGAGTGAACACCATGTCTTACCCTACTAGCTTATTAATAAAACCTGATCTCAGTTCCTCAATCCACTCATGTTGCACATAGCCTGAACCATGTCCGACACACCCAGGTGAATAAAATACATTATTCGTCTAAACTATATATGTTACGAGCACTGTACCTACATATCATGTGGACGTAACATTCATCCGGTACCGTACATACTGTATACTTTTTATACCAACAACTTCAGCCTGTATGGGCAGGGAACCTCAAACCTTGTGATATGATCGTAATAATAGGGTTTGCCACTCCATTCATACCCCTGACACTACTGTGTAAACAAACACACTGTGACACATCTATCAATTACGCGCTAGCAACAGTTATCAGTGCTGGTACCTGTACTTGTACCTAACCAAATCACTCAGAGGATGTAGTGCTGGAGAGGGACGCACCCTAACAGTGGCACCAGTAAAACCAGCTTGCTCCACCGCTGCTTGTTTATACAAACGTCCTTCAGCTCACTCCCTATCTCCCGAAAGGCGGATGGTGGACTGCTGGACGGCGACAGCTTTAGCCTGCAGTCCGCCCAGTGCATGGCCAGATTAGCCTGGGTTTGCAACTTCTAGACCACTACTGCTGCTGCTAGCAGAACGTCATTTTTTATTTTATTCCTGCTACTTATAGATATTATTCAACTTCGGAAAGGCCTCTCATTCTGGTGGATTTAATAAACGTATATTTAACCACCTCATTTCGAAAATTATGTTCTGAACATAATAAACGGCTCTGAAATAGTAGATGTAAAATTGGAAAAAAGTCTTTGGAGTGAACTGGTCAACTGTTTGTTCCACTTCATATCTCATCTTCCCAGTCAGGTCACTCTCCATTATCAAGCCTTTCAATTTTACACCTCCCTCCCCATGACGCCATTTTTAATTCGTTATTGCGTCATCCACACTATTTCATTCAGTGTAGTATGTAGAGGTGTTCTACACTGGTGGGGTTAAATTTACTGCAGTCTTCAGTACCTCATTCAGTACGAGAAGTCTTTCATAAGTTGAATAAAGTGGAATGGAGGTTTCAAGAAAGTATCAGCAAACGTCATTGTACTTAAAAGCTTAACTTTCTTGACATTCCTCTCCACAACATTCATTTGTAACTTAAGTCCTTCCGTTCTGAAAAAAATATATATTTTTTTCTATATTCTTGCCCATTCCAAACCATTTTATTCAGCTTTGGAAAGACTTTCGCAACTGGAAGGGTTACCTATGACCTTCACGTACCGGTACCCTTTTATACTTGATGGCGCTCTCAAGTTGAACAAATTCGTCTGGTAACAGTTCTAGTACAATGAACACGTACAAACGTATTTAATGCGAAAGCTTAAAATTTCTTCAGTTTATGCCCTTGCTGTGGTGTGGTGAGGCTTCGCTAAAGTTGCTAAAATCCACAGAAGTAAAACAACCTGCGTCACAAAATCGTTAAGCGATAGAGAGACGGACACAGCCGCTCCAAGAGATGCTCCCGGATCTCAAAATGTATTATTGGATTAAAGAGGGTAATCATAAATGATTTTTTCTCCTTTCGTTCATGTCGAAATGCACTGCTGTATTATCTTTTTGCCTCATTTAACATGCACGTCCTTTCGTTATTATTTGTGCACAGGTAAACTCTTTCGCTACAAGGACGTTATTTTAATTTTCTTGTTGATACATACAAACGTTTTTTTCACGGTTGGATGTGATAGCAGGTTGGGGATGGGGTACGGCTATATCTAACTCCTTACATTCGGAAAGTTTCCTAAGTGAACAAAATCTTGTAACAGCAAGAATAAAATATATATGACGTGATCCGGCTCAAAGGGTTCCATAGGGAAAGTTAGGTTTTACTTTGGTGAATAACACTGATTTTGCTTCCTATGTCATGCAAATTCTGTTTGAAGTTTGCCAAGGATAACTGTACCCGTTGTCAGTCAACATGACGAGGCAGATAATTTGCTTCAAGAATTTTTTTTATAAGGTAAAAGAAGTTCTGAGAGATTCTCAGAAACAATGACGATAATCTCAATAGAGATTTCCTAAATTGCTGGAGCACAGTCAATTGTACACTTCGAAAATGTCAGACTGTGTAGATGAGGCATCACACACAAAGATTATGCACCAGAATTTTATTCGGATCACACAGTAATATACAAATTAAAAATTGGATAAAGTATTGAAATGCAATTGATTGGTGGCCTTTCTCTTTTCCAGAAGGGTTCAAGTTAGGTTAGTCTGTTGAGGTTTGGTTAACGCTAGGTTAAGATAGGTATTAACCTTTGTCAATCGATGACATATATTCTGTTCTGTTCTTGTTATCTCCAAGCGATATTTTTCAGCCCAGGAAAAGCTTTTCGAATGGGAGAGGTTTAGAGCGTTTTTCGATCCATCATTCAAGGGGGTGCACCCGAAACTGAATAAAAGCGCCAGAATATAGCAAATTTAAACTAAAACAACACTTCTTCACAGGGATGGTGTTAAAGTATCTTGTTCTATCAAACAGGTAATTTTCCAAACGAGATACGCGATGCTAGGAGTCTCACATTAAAATCCGGTATCTGACGTGAGCGGTAACCAGCCAAATTCCAACTCATACCCTTGCCATGAGTAAGGAAAACTTGGCATATGATTATGATACCTTACTTACGATACCCCATCATCTTTCTACCTCTTCACCCCCGTTCTTGGTGGACTCAGTTCGTTTCCCTTATGACCTTGTTCACCTACCACTATAACATGGAACCTCCCCCGTAAATGTAAACCAAATACTGCGGATCGAATTACCAGGGAAAGATCGGCTCTTTGATTGTTTGCTAACTTAAAGGCCTTCACACAGCCGATAGGCAGTAATTTAAGCGCTCTTCCCTTTCTTCCCCCCTTTACCTTTAACTCCTCGCCTCTCTTCCTTCCACTGTGTGATATTCAGGTAGATTTTTTTTTTTTTTTTTTGCTAGACACAAATGGTAGTGTGGAAGAGGCAAGTGGGCCATTATCTCTAAAAAAAAAAAATAATGTAGCAATGCTTTGCCTTTTTATTAACCTGTGTTCTTACTACCATTCCCTCACAAGCTCATGGTTGTGCAACAGTTTGTGCTAGAAATTATAACTAAGGAAACAGTGAACGATAACTTTCTAGCCCACAGAGGCGATCTTCAAAATCAAAACCACTTTTTAGAATATCGTGTAAGAGTTTCACAAGCGTTCAAATAAAACGTGGAGTAACTATACTTATGATTCTTATCCTCTGTATTTGCTTTGTTTTACATGTACAATATTTCTAATATAACCAACAACGGTGTTTTGCTATCATAGTGCCATGTATGAATATCAAGGAAGATTTATAAGTATGTGCTATAATTATACAATAAACAATGTCAGTACCGGTATGTATAGTACATGTAGCTACCTATCTCGATAATAATTCAATCTTTACTTTGAATGATAAATGACCTAAATAAATCAGCAAAGCTTTAGCCATAACAAAATTATTTAAATAGGTGTTTGTTATCATTATCACCATTATCATTAATTTTTCAAAGGACACAGTGGTTGGCAAATGATCCATTGCACAAGACGTCCTCGATAAGATTTTTGTATAGTTGTGGTCAATATTTTATTCATACTCAGAAACTCAAAACACAATGAGATGTTACACAAAGCCAGTAACCTTCAAGCATGAAGAATGAATCAGAATCTTGCTTCATTTCCCAAGAACCTCAAGAAATGTAAAAAGATTACTGACCGCAGGGGCTCAGACCATTTCCACGGCTGGTGAGTGATCTTAAAGGTGTAGTAGTGTTTGGGCTGCTGTGCCTGGGTGCTCCGTGACCCAACAGAGGGCGCATGCAGACAGAGAATTTGGACTGTTATAAACTTTGTTTTTAGTTCAATGATGCCTTTGTATTCCATTCTTCATACTGTCAAACGACTTTATTAAGCATGCGACCCATTCTTAGTGCAAGGGCTTGAAACTTTTTAAACTGTTGATACGTAATGAGGCTGACTGCTACTTTATCAACGACCAGCAAATTATATTCAACTCTTGAAAGACATCTTCACAGTGAAGGGGTTATCTACTACACAAAGCGTGAAAAGAATTCCCAGAGTACTATTTTATCACAATACAATATTTTTGCTCTCGCAACTTTGTGGCATTGTATGTTATTTTCCTTTTTACGGCAGATAAACAGGGGAAGGAAAAACAAAGTAAGTAAAAAATAAAAAAAATGTATACACCAGATTAGAAGCGTCCTCCGTTAATTAAGAATCTCTAACAGTTTAACTTAATTTCTAGATAATGTGTTAGCACCACTATCATGTAAGAAGCACTGATTGCAATATACCGCAAAGCTAGTTAGCTAACTACTATCATTTAAGAAGCACTGATTGCAATATACCGTAAAACTAGTTACTCTCTGAAATTATCAAACTGAAGAATTCTTAATCGCCAATGAGAAGGAAGTGCTCTACTTAGCAATGTCGAAAAAATGTCAGTTCCATATTTATATAGCATGCAATCAATCAGATGAAATACCGGTATGTATAAAACATTAGTGCACGCATAGACATTGTGAAAAGATTCCCCACCTTCCCCCCAGACTTTGCTTTACGAACATTGCAGTCACTTGGTGCAGAGCCATGTTTGACTTGGATCATCTCAAATACAGATAATTAAAAAAGAAAAATCATTACATACCTATTTCTTTTGTGGGAACCAATCTATCTATCTACCTATTGCCAGACGCCTTAATCCCGTAAGGGCTGGCCACAAACAAATCGCCTCCATGTCGCCGTACCCGGCAATTTCACTGCCCTGCTCCCAGCTTACACCCCCCCCTCTCTCTTATATCTCTCCACTCCATGCCTCCATCTCATCCTTGGCTTCCCCTTCCCTCACCCCCTTCCACCTCACTCGTATACACTATGTCATTCTCTCACTCTCCCTCCTCTTCACACGGCCAAGCCACCTCAGCGTGTTTTTCCTGCCGCTTCCTATCACATCCACACCACACCACAACGGAGGAACCAATCTATGGTTGTTAATTACTGCTCCCACAAGAGAGGAAGTGGAGGAGTTAATAGTAGGGCCTGGGTGGATGGAAAGAATTATATAATAAAATCCGATTCTAAAAGGTGGCCAGCGAGGACAGTAAATTCACTATGATCATTTTTTTCCTTTTTGCCGTCAGACAGTTACGGTATGTTCAGCTTAGGAGAACCACTGCTACTGACCTTGAATTAGCACAGGTCTACAGCTGGCAACTAGAAAAACCGTAACTCGATTTTCGGATCGGTTAGACTCTTGTGTGAGGTTTGTTTCCCCTTTGGCTCTGTTCACTCGACAGTACAGGCAGGCTACATTTGATAACTGTGGATAAAACAGACCACTGAGGGTCGTGTTCCATGAGAGGTCTTCTTCATTTTATTTATTGCATAATACAGGGGTTACAATCAGTCTCTATTCACCCCTTTATTCCAATGACTTGCTGTTATTAAGCTAGCGCAACCTAAGGCGTTATTCTGCTTGAGAAGATTTGCTCATAACGATGGTCTTAACAGTTTGATTTTGCTAACGTTGCTCTCACAAGAACATATATATTTTTTCCATATTAGTTTCACATCCCTGCCGATGGGATGCGCCTTTGGTGCCCGCCTGCACCTTTGATCTTATTATCCTTTTCACCAGATTGGCTCCGGGGAAATGCGTGAGAGAGAGAGAGAGAGAGAGAGAGAGAGAGAGAGAGAGAGAGAGAGAGAAGTAGCCTACAAAAAAGAAGGATGCAGGAGAATGATAATTTGGAGGGGAAATAATAAGTGGAGAAAGGGAAAGTGAGGAGGATGTGGTGGACGTGGCGGATGAGTTGACAGAGACGAAGAAAAACATGTAAGAACAGAGAAAAGTGGATATGGTGTGCCATAGAAAGGAGAGGGGAAAAGGTGTGTAGTGAAAGCTGTTAGAAAAGGGGTGAACAGAGAAAGGGGTGGGGGAGTGGCGGAGGAAATTTAGGAAGGAGGGGTAAGGTTACAGGTATCATTGTACAAAAAGAGTTCTGCCTGCCAACTCCTCTCATCATCTGATACCACTCTACTTTTTTATCATGGGCTAAGTATGAAGGCATACAGGAGGTCGTGTAGTATGAGGGGCTACTGAAGTGAAACAAATTTAATGTCTGAATGCAGATGTATGGTGTAGCTTAACTATTTTACAGTTAATGTAATCGGCATATTTCTATGGAAAGTTGTTATATTCCCCGTGTGTGTGTGTGGGTGTGTGTGTGTGTGGGTGTGTTTTTTTTTGGGGGGAGGATATTGTTAAAGCAAAGTACTGTTGATTAGTCGGTATATCCGTGCATGGGCCAGGTTCCCTCAGTGCACTGATGACTCCGTGGGAACCAGCTGTAATGCATGTCCTGCTTCTCTATAGGTGTTGTATGTGACTGATAATTATAGCTGCCAATTTTCTCAAATCTTGCTTGCCGTTTCACTTAAGTGGGTGATGATCTCATCGATACCCCTCGTATTTTCACTGCATTGTAACTCTATGCTATCCCCTCTTCTGGCCTTCTTTCGTCTAATGCACCTCTCCCTTTCCCTCCTTGTTATGCTCCCCCCACTTCCCTCTTCCCTTCCCATAATCCTCCCCTCGTATGGCCTTCCCACCTCTCTCCTTTCACCCACCCACCCGATACCTCTCCCCTCTCCTCTTACCCTTAGTGCATTCTAATTCCGCCTCGGCCATTAGATCTCGAACCCCTTCAGTTACCTTTAAGTTTTTTCGTATTATATTTTTACTGTTACAAACGACTTCATTTTTGCCAAGAAATTCTAAATGAAGAGGTTAGATGTCTTCATTAACTTTTTGATTAGTAGGGGCTACCTTGAAGCTGAAACAATCATGTGGAGATTAAGGAAAAAATAAATTACTGTGTTGGTTGATGTATTTAGTGTGACGACTTTCTCCTTTTCTATCTGCCACCGCCAAACGGTTTTAATCAACCAAAAAAATAAATAAATAAATAAATAAAAAACGAAAACCTCTGAACAAGTTGAAAACAACCTCCCTCTCCCTTCTTACCACCAGGCGACTGAATGCATCTTGGTGGAAAAACTGTTGTGAAGAGGTTCACGAGTACTCTACCGAACTCACACAGATCGAAGAGTACAGTCAAATAAGATCCTTTGGTAGGAGGAAGCTGAAATTAAAAGTAACGTCCATGGGCTGTGGGAATTAAGGATATAGCATACTGTATGCTAAAACGATATCACAGTGCACTATTATGTCGAAAACTATTTACCACATTACCATGCCGCCGTTCGTATCATTTCTCTTTCAGAAAATTTTACTAGGTATATGATACTATTCGAACTGGAGGTGTTAGATGTGTCGCCTTCGCGCGGTGACCCCAGCATAGTAGGGCGAATTCGCTGCGTGGCTAAGCAAACATTTCTCAACTCCCTATCCCCTGAACTGGGGATGGTGCACTGCCATGGGGGGGTCAACCCACTGCGGTAACATCTCATACTAATTTGGGGTTACGACTACTAATACTTTGATTTATCACTTTCATACTATTCTTACTCTTATTAGGTGATTTCACTCAGATGAAGAGAATGTCTTAAAAGTAAGTGGAAAATGAAGGCTGCATCTGATCCTCCAGTTCAAAATGTCACTACTTAAATTTAATCATCGGATGACTGCAAAAATACAGTATAGTAATACCACTAGAACAACGTTCACTGTATTATCGTGACCCTCCGAAAGGCACGACTAAATGAAATGGGATTATTATTATTATTATTTTATGTCATTGAAAGGGACGGATCCAGTAAGGAGACACGAGGAGCAGGGTGCGTACACCACCACCCGACTCGGTTTCAGAGCCACACTGTCTAACACAATGACTGAGAGAGTGAGGGGCCCTGTGCCGCGCGGTGCCTGTTATCAGATACCAGATGTCTCAAGCTGGAAAAATATCCGCATGTATTCGTATTCATTTACTTTGAAATTTAAGTCTTATTGTTTTCAATAACATGTATACAATGTATGTTTTATATAACTTATGTATTCGGGAGCTCTAAACACGAAGTATAAATAAGACTCCTAGTTCTACTGTACGACAGTTTAGGCTGCAGTAGTTGTGGTGGTGGTGGTGGTGGAGGGAGACCTGGCCGTAGTGTTACCGATTGAAGCGTTATTTTCGCTACGCCCAAGGTAATCCAGCTAATTTTTCGGACCTATACAACCGTAGGGCAATCTTTAGGGGGGGAAAAAAAAAAAGCCTCCAATTCTATAGTTGTGATTTTTTTTATCATCGGCAAGAAATTAATATTTTCTTATACAACAGAAATGATAACGTCCCCTTCTCAATATTATATTAAAGTAAAATAATATCAATGAATGCTGCATAGTGTAAGGGCCACAATTTGACTTACAATGTGTTTATGACGTACTTTCTCACAGTGTTTTGCATCTCTATAAGTGTTATTAATCTGGGTCGACATTTGACATTATAAGGATGTGCAAGACCTAGGTTCTCTGTCGATGTTTTGCATGTTTGTGTTCTCAGTTAGGGCTGATATTTGACGTACAAGGAACAGTTGGTCTGGTCTGGTTCTCTCTCATATATTGGTGTCCCCTACATAATACGTGTGCCTCGCGTGACAATCAGCAGGTGATGAGAGCAGGTGTGTAATTCAGAAAGGCATTACCTATTTGCAGTCGAGTGTGTTCTGTTGGAAGAGGTATTTTACCTAATAGTGTAGGCATACTGTGGCAGTTTAATAAGGTTTAGTTACTTGTATCTTCAGACGTCAGTGTAAGGTGGCCCTTTGTTTATTAGCTTTATCGGTGTTAGGATCTTAGATATTTTTTCTTTATAGATTAGTTGATATGGTAAAAATAAATTTTAAAAATATAAATAAAAATAAAATCATCTTGGCTTAATCACACACACACACACACACACACACACACACACACACACACACACACACACACACACATTCTCACAATTTATCGATACTTAGCTGCATAATATACACACTGGGGTCTATTATATTTACTTCACCATCACTAAACAAGAAGGGAATATATGATAGTTTTCAATGTTGCATTATGAGGCTATGGCATATTATCCATTATCAAGTGCAGGGTGCCCAAGGTAAGGTGTACGGCAAGTCAGCACTCCAAATAACATTACTTACTAATCGAAAAATCTCCAGCCATCTTTGGGAGTAACAATTTTTGCAAGCAAGGCTTAGTTGTCGATGGTGGCTTCTAACAACACCACTAGGCCTCTTATTATTACTATTATTATTATTATTATTATTATTATTGTAGGTAGGTGGAGCGCTCACCATCCACTCACTCGATGCAGTGCCGCTTTCGGTGTCTGCCCATTCTTCTCTTCCATCTTTCTTCTTTCTTTCCTTCACTCTTTCCTCTTACTTCTGCCTACGGGTGACTTTACATTCCCTCTTTTGTCTTTCTTTCCTTCATTCTTTCCTTTTCCCTTCTGCATATGGGTAACTCTACACTGAGTGACAAGCCTAATGGTTTCCTGTACACCAGGAAACCATTTACTACGCTGGGTGGTAACCATATAACCAAACTATGGCGCCTGGTGGTTTAGTGGGTAATTAAGGTGCTCCAATCGGATTGAGCCTGTGTAGGTTTGTATCCAAGGGATGGTTTGGGTTTATTGTTTTTTTAATGCCACTCAGCGATGAATAAGGCTGGTAACTCTCATCTTAAATGCTAGGACCAATTACCTAGCCCCGGGCTCCTACGTTCCTCATGGGGCGACATAGGATTGAATGATGGATGGGTGGATTATTATTATTATTCGTAGTAGCAGTAGGAGGAGGAGGAGGATGAGGAGTATTAGAAGTAATAGCAGTAGTAGTAGTAATAGTAGTAGTATTTTTTGTTCTACTACTACTACGAATGTGCTGCTACTACTGCTATTACTATTGTTATTATAATTTCATTATTATTAGTTTTGTTACTATTAGTACTACTACTGCTACGACGGGTACTATTACTACTACTACTACTACTATTATTATTAATTTACTTCAACCATCATAATTTACTTTTTTTTTTTTTTATTGAGGCGAAGATGCACTTGACAGGTTGGTGATGATTGGCTGAATGCAATATGTCCGAATAACATTCTGTTTCAGATAATTACTAGGTTTCGATTCACATTACCGGTAATATAAAATACAGCGATGTTGTTCGGCCATAATGCATTCAGCCATTTCATCAACCTGTCGAGTGCATCTTCGCCTCAATTAAAAAAAAAAAAAAAATGAGTGTAGTTACTTATTACCATGGAAAAAAAAACTTCCTAAATGCAAAATACAAAACAACTGCAAAAATAAAATAAAATTTAAAAAATTTCCCGAGCCACGAACAATGTAGGGTAATTTCACCATCTGCGACGGCTGTGTAGCGGTGTGGAGGCGTTGGCAAGACTGCTTGGCTGACAGGCAGTAGGCTGGCTGGCGCACGATCCGTTACGAGAACTTGAACCGGACCTACAGTAGATGGTCCCTAAAAGGACCCTAAGCACGGGAACCGTTTGGAATCGTCTTTGGCAGTACTTCTCTTTTAACATCCGTGTTTTTTTTTTTTTTTTTTTTTTTTTTTCCAGGAAATTATTCCACGCACCTTCCTAGGTTTAGGGTCGACAGAAAAGATTTCCAATACCTTGATGAAGATTTTTTTCCCTTTTTGTGGGGTAATATACTGAATATTATCAAAGTCTTCAAGTGAGGAAATCTGGAGTATGGGTCTTTCATTTCTTTGGGAGCATAAATCAAGAGTTGGATGCTTCAAGAAATATCTCCTACTTCCTACTTTGTGAGGAGTGTGAGACAGCCTTGCCTGCGATACAGGTAGGATACTGGGCGGTAAGGTTGTACCATCCTGATGCCCATTTTATTTGTTAATTGATTTATGTATTATTTTAATGCAGGGATTACGTAAACAGATTTCTTTTTCCATAACAGATACTGCCATATATCCATAAAATGTATGTTCATTACTAGTTAACAAGCCAAAAATGAAGTTCGCGCTGTAGGATCCTGGAGTTAAGCTTCTGTAACAGTAACTTTCAGGGAGTCAGGGAAAATAATGGTCAAGGAAGTTAATGGGTCAAGGAAGATGTGGAAAACGAGATAATGGTCAGGAAGGGAAAGTATGGCCTCCCCTCGCAATTTTCATTAGCCGCTATAGATGGGCCTAACATAATGCTTTCTTAAGTTCATTTCATCTGCATCCAAAGTTTCGTTTCTGTTCACGGTCTGCCTAGGACTGAACGTTTTTCAGCATTTTCCAAAACCTATAATTATTGATAATTCCAAATCGATATTTTAAAAATAAGAAATATAAAACAAGTGATTATCTTATGTTAATTATGATTATTAAAATCGAATGTAAATTATTCCACTACTCGATGCGCGTGAAATGCAAAAAGAAGAGCAAGAAGAGGCACGACAGGCAAACTGAAAATACCTTGTAATTTTTCTCGGTATAACTTTAGAAGTAACCAACGTTACCGATTTTCATTATATTACGTCCCTGAACCATTCTAACCAAGATTTGCCTTTTAAGCCTAGTTTGAGTTGGGGGAGCTAATTTTGTAGGGGTCGTCATGTAGTGGCTTAGGTTAGGCTATCTCTCAGTAGCGGATGAATGTCGCGCCATATTGGCTGGTGCAGGCGTTTGCACTCGGTCTATATCAGGCCCTAGGTTAGGTTAGGTTAGTTTGGGTTAGTTTAATGCAGATTTGTGTTTTCAATTAATTTTGATCTTGATTTGGGGGGATAAACCCACTTTTGGAAATCTTACTCAAAATTGCAAAAGGGGGATTTTCCCCCCAAAATGAATGTCAAAACTAATTAAAACACGGTATTTTGCATTGGAAACCATAAAAATAATAATAAAAGAAAACGTTGGTTACTTCTAAAAATTTACCTTTTTCTCAGCCACATCTCAGACCCCATGACAGTTCTCTGCGGTCGTTTTATGGTCCCCTTTCCCGAAGCTGAAAAACGCTGATGTAGGGAGAACCTATAATGCAAATGTAACTCTCCTAGGGTTTCTAGGAGTGCTACGAAGGCTAATTTCAGAATGTTTTCTCAGTGAATAAGTACGTATAGTGATAGTCTCTTCTAGGCCCATATGAGGGTCCGGCAAATACTGTATACATCATTGCGGTAAAGGTACTGTATTCACCACTTACAAATAATTTCCTGGCAGCAGTGAAAGTATACGGTACTTTTAAAAGATCATCTATAATAATATTATTCCGATTGTACGATGCCCACGCCATAGTGCTGTTAACCTTTTCGATATGATGACCTATGGGTCAACAGCAGTTTAATCTGACGGTTTTACTTATGACAGAAGTCTGTTAATGAACGGGTTAGTAACAGCTGTAACTAACCCTTCCAGTTTGAAATTGCCCTCCTTAGATGAATATAATCGCCAGAAAGTAGCAAGAGTACAATATGAACCTATAGACATTCATTTTTGAAGGTGTGGAATATTCTCGAGCCAACAAGTTTTCTAATGTTGCTACTGTACCTGAAACATGTGTATTTCAGATTTTGCAGAGTATCAACTTAGGGGCTAAGGACCCTCATGTCAAAGCATAGGGGATCACAATGAATACATTTACTTTTTACATTACCGGTACTTTTTTAAAAGGTTTCTGTGTGTGTAGATCTGCAATAACTTTAATAGTTTCTTTAAAAACGTGGTTTTAGCGATGTTTGGTGCTTAGTTTGATGCCTTTAAGCTATTTCAGCAATATGGTGGCTAATTTTCAGAAACGTCACTTAAGTAACACCTACCGGGTATTTCTTTTTCATAAACATTCCAACGATATATGAAGTTCGGCTGTGGAATTTAATAGTCTTCTATATAGAGTTTTATTGCTGTGCGTGCTACAGGCGCCTATACTGTACCACATATATAATGGTGCTCTGCTTCGTTTCACTCGCTTGAACAGCCATCCCTGCAGCTTGAAAACTTAAGATACTTAAAACCATCCACAGATAACAAGATTGAAGTAATGGGCGTCAGACTTGAAAGTGTGGTACGTGCTGGAGCACGGACATATGCTAACATTATTCTTGCTGCCCAACGATTTAAGTTTGGTGTACCGTTCTATAATAGTTTCCGATAGAACTCGTCCTTAGTGAGACATTTACTATTATTTTTCAGCCATATTGTGGCAAATTTTGAGAACTACTTAAATAACACCTAGTGCTTATTAATAAGCTTTCTCTCCGTGTAGATCAGCTTCGACATCAATAATTTCCCGAATATACGGTTTTGTTGTTCGGTTTGTTGCTTTATTTACTTTTGGTATTCTTATGGTGGCAGATTTTAATAAATCACTTAAGTTACACCTACTGCTTTTTCGTATGCTTTCTAAGGATGCTTGCTGATCCTCTGGTGCTACTGATTACCGAAACAACATTCATTTGATGCTCACTTTGGCTATCAGCAATATGTTGGCGGATTCTGAAGAAATTCACTTAAGTAACATTAGCCACTTTTTCATAAGCTTTCCAACGTTGTCCGTGCACCTGCAGTAACTTTCAATAGTTTCCAACATTCCACAGTCTGGGGACTTAATTTGGTGTTCTTGGCTTTGCAACATGGTGCGAATTCTGAGAAAGGCCAGTTCAGTAACACGTTACACGCATAGATCCAATATATATTTAAATAGTTTCCAAAATAGCATAGCTTTGGTGCTGTCATCATCCCACTACCATTGTTGTCATTCGCTGAACTACCTGGAACAATAAAAGCCGTCATTGTGGTTAAAGGGTTGATTCCTCCATTTTTTTTTTTTTTTTTTTTTTTTTTTTAGCATGATCCTAACAACAGATAGGTTTATTCAGCTTATGAGACTTTTCGAACTGTAGGAGTTAAGTATATAAAACATCCGTTCAGCAAGAGGACTACCTGATACTGAATAAAATCGCTTGACGGTAGCGTGAACGAAGCATAAAAAGATACCACCATCCTCAGCGATGATGACAACTTCTACAGCCCGTAAGTAGTTAGTTATATGAAAGCTACGTTTTACCTCTCCAGTCTCAAAAGTCTTCTCTCATATTAATAAAATCGTAAGGAGACAGCAATAATAAGACAAAAAATACTTAATCGGAGCGATATGTTTGTAAATGAGAGGGTAAAGGTATAGTCTGGTTTCCAATTACTGGCGGTGATTAACCTGTTCATGTCGTGGGGAACTCAAGGATTCTGTGCCAGTTAACGCCAGACGATTTTATTCATCTGACTGAGCCGTAAGGGTCCGTATTATTAACGGTAAATTAATAGTCACCATTAATCCTCTTCGGGTAGGCAAAGTTCTAGAATTTTAGTATATTATTTATTTAGTTATTTTACTTGAAAGTATAATCCCGAGTGCTGTCACCATTAACTGTCTCATGGTTGGAACATCAATACTGCATTCTTCCATCTGACTCCAGACTAGTTTATATGGCTGAGAGAGGGCACAGGCATGTGAGTGTTGACATTTGTACCATTAACCTACTCATGGTCGAGGCAAATCTAGATTTAGTCCATACTACAGGCTAGTTTACTTGGCTAAAAGTGAATATGGGAGCCTAAGAGTGTTGATTCTTGTACCATTTACCCTCTTCTTGTCGAGGCAAGTTTGATCTTCTTTTTAACTAACGCCAGACTACCGCCATATTAGCCAGATTGTTAATACTGCTTCATTAACCCCATCGTGAACGGCACAACGCTTGCACTGTATTCCATCCTACGGCAGACGATATTACTCAGCTGTGAGAGTCATAGCAACCTGAGTGTTTAAGAATACCAATATGAGAGTTAAGCGTATTTAGTCTGGACCACTTGTTCGCGTCTCAAAGCTCTCTCTCTGGTGGTACGCTTATTCTTACGTAAAATCCTCACATTTGTTCCAGAAAAGACTGGCAGATATTAAACACCTATAAACACCCTCGCACTTTCTGTTTTATTAATCCCCTCATAAATACTTTACTGTTGCTATTACCAGACGAAATTATGATAATGATTTTTCGCAGCCAAACTGATACACATACCGGTTGTTTAAATTAGTACCGTCAGTGCGAAATCGCTAAGTTTCTTATGATATGTAAAATCATTTAAAGGTTGGATACACGCTTCGAGAATGTGAAATTAGATATAACCTT
Source organism: Coenobita brevimanus (assembly GCF_032717465.1). NCBI lineage: Eukaryota > Metazoa > Arthropoda > Malacostraca > Decapoda > Coenobitidae > Coenobita > Coenobita brevimanus. Next base: position 14,354,368 of record NC_136987.1, on the reverse strand, counting down.
CATTAATCCCATCATTGTAGGAGGCATCTCTTAAGTTACGGTAATTAAAATCGACAGGAAGCAGTAGACTTCTTAAACTCTTAGGTTAGACACAACTTTCACTAATCTCTTTAACGCGGGGAGGCCATCCCTCGGTAAATAATAATAATAATAATAATAATAATAATAATAATAATCTGAAATCAAATGGACTTTACGAAGTAGTCCAATTATACATTGTATACCGCAACTCACTGAACGCTCATTACGAGGGGATTTTCTTGAAGAAAATCGTCTGAAAATCTTTACCTATCTACTGTACATACCTAGACTGCTTCCCCCAAAGAAAGGGAGGTAGTCGAGACAGGACGGCACACTCCCAATCTACTCATCCACACACACATTTATTCGTATCTTAGTCTAAAAATACCACATATAAACTAAAAAAAAAAAAAAAGACCAACACATTCATTAGGTAAAATCTATCGCGAGTCAGCGCATTTTAGTTTACACTATAAACATATTCACTTTATAAGAGGATCGAAAGTACAGTAACCAAGTACACTCCATTGAACACAACTAAGATACGTAGGCTACATGTCGTCTTTGCACCTGGCAAGATCTTATTCGTACTTTTCAGTCCGGCATGTTTGGAGTTCAGGGAAGTGGAAAGCAACGCATCATCCCTTTGCAATATAGAGCTGTATATTTTGCTGGCTTCGGATACTTCATAACGCTTCTTCCTCACCTATAATTTATTGCATACTTCCACTTCATCTGTACATTCCAGCGACGTATACCTTGTTTATGGTTCCTGTCTTCAGTCGACATTGTTTACCGTACGAAACATGGGGAACTGGACGGATATAAGCCTTCATTAACCTGTTCATTGCAAGGCGTCTTCCCTGTGCCAAATAAAATAATCTAGTTGTTGCAAGAATATCAGAAATGTCAGGAAAGTGGGAGTAAGATCTTCAGTCCGGTGACACTGTTTTATTATATTCTTGCTATGGCAGAGTATTTAATTCAGCTTACGAGACGCCCGATCGTTGAAAGGGTAATGAAAACTGTATCCAACCCAGCCAGTTCAATGCGTGTCCCACAAGCGAATTATAGAATAAAGGAGATATCAAGAATAAAATTATAATGATGTCCTCGGGCGGAAGAAGTTACTATATCCTCTCGTATGATACTCGAGAGCTGTGGATACTGATCACATTAGTCCGAGTTTTTTTTTTTTTTTTTTTTATGCGAGGAAGAAGGAACCAAAGGCCATGAGCCCGCAGTAACAGTTCCCTCCAAGAGAAAAACAAAATACAATAGAGAGCCAAATTCAAGATCCGATCATTTTGAGATGCCTGGACACACTACGTTTGACGTTCTGTATGTTTATTCTTGTGGCTCCCATACATTACTTAACTTAGAAAAGGCCTCTTGTGGCTAATGAAGGAGTTTATTAAGGTTATATCTAACTCCAGTTCGAAAAATCTGTCCTAAGCTGAAAATAATTATCACGAGATGGCAAGAATAAATGGGTTAAAAAAAAAAAAAAATCCCCCGACTCACTGAGTTAAGCAAATATGCAAGGAATAGAAGAGAACGTACGGTGTAAATTGGAAAATGAAATCGCGAAGGAGGAGTAACTATAAATTCTTTGCCATCCAGCAAACAGTCAGGAAATCCTAATAAAATTTGGAGCATACTCTACACTCGCTACATACAACCAAGTGAACGAATATACGTGGACACAGTGAGGCAAATGTATACATACAACTGGTAAGTAAATGTAAGAAAATTGTCTGTATACCAGGTACCCCAGGCAGCGATGTCCCAGGACTTCCAGCCGGATCTCGATATTATGTTCACAGTAAGATTATTTTTTGGATCTAAGGGAGGTGCGGTATGTGTACAACTCATTTTTCACGATCAAAAAGTCTTTACCATGGCGTTTTCTAATATTGGTCAGTATTTCACTGTTATAACAGAGTGAATTAAAACGTCTGGTTCAGCACATTTTCCTGTCATTCAATATAAAGACGAGAAACGTTGTGGAGAAATATCTCGTATATGCAGATATGTATTTCCTGTATATTGTATTAACTGATAAAAGCAAAATCACACTAATAAAAGATGCTTATAGCTGAACTACCTACACGACACTTCCCTCGTAAAAGCGTGACTGAGAGAAAATATTCGCTCTAGCAGGTGCGGTACTCGCGAGCTGTGTCGACTGTACAGCTCGGTCGCTAACACACACCCAACTCACAGCACTGCCGAAGCGGGACTGGCCCACCTAGTCGCCTCGCGCTTTAGCATCACCTCCCTCTTCCTCCCACTCGCACAGTCTCTCCGTCCCTCGTCCGCTTTACCTCCTGCCTGTGAAATTCCTTCCCTTTACTTCCCCCACATACACCTAAAACCACTCTCTTTACATTCATCGTCTCTTCCCACTTTCATCTTTCATGTAACTTCCTTTTCTGCCTGCAGAACATCCTCTTATATTCTTCAGTTTCCTCCAACGCTCCTTTTTTTTCCGTACACATCACCTCACACTTGTTTTACTTTCCAAATATCTTCCATTTTACCTGTGATATATCCTCCTCTATGTATGACGTATCTTCGTCTCTCTTCGCGATATTCTTTCCGAAAGCTTCCACCAGCTCAGTATCCCTCTCCTCACCTTGCTGTCTTTCAGTCACGTTCTTGCTTTACCTTTTACCTGTGAAGTATTTTCTTTTCTCTCTCCGTCCCTGCCTTGGTTTTTTCCTCTACTGGAGAAGTATCTTTCTTTCTTCTTGAGTAATTCCTTCGCCTCATTTCCCTCACTCTCATTCAAGATTCTATTCTTGACCTGGGAGGCATTCGGACGCCTGCTCCTTTAGCAGCGTGCTTTGCTCTCAAAGTTCTCTTTAGTTAGATGTCATTCTGATGCTGAAGTACATTGCATAACCAGCGTACGAGAGAGTATTAGCATACCGTGCAATATGCAGAAAAAAAAAAAAAAACAGGTAAGGATGTGGTACTAGAAAACATCCTAAGCTGTGGAAAATACAACCTCAAAACACGTTGTTTTCCCGTAGCTTTCTCCAGCCACTTGCTTTCCTTCATGAATCTTCCCTCACACACCCGTCGCTGTCTCTGTTTCATCGCCTTCTGCCACATATTCGTGGTTCGTGCTGTGTGGGGGGAACTTATGGTGCAGAACTGCCCATCATCCTTCCCCACCATAACACACCTTCCCCGTTGTGGTAGAGATGAGAGACGGGGAAGAGAGGGAGAGAAAGGGGGAAGTCACGACGAACCACGCAAAAATTATCCTTTGTAGAATACGACCCTCGTTTGTCTCATCTGTTCTCATTAAACACGCCACATGCAGCTCGTATATGTCTAAGCTAATATACTTTCACGTACTGCCTTCCATGTACCCAAGTGCGCCATAGTTTTTGCTCTCACCTAGCTGGAGGAAAGTCGTAGCTAGGAGCAAGATCCTCGAAAATATTTTTGATTAATTCCCCTTTCGTAATATAAGAACCGCTTCTGCCGGAAGAACAAGGGACCTGGGAGGATTCTGCACTCCTCTGTCCTTATTCTTCCGGCAGAAAACGGAAACACCCTAATCATGATTTTCTTTCATAAACAAGATTTGCTTTTTGTAGGAGGAACGGAGGACATGGGAAGACTACACTTCGCATTCTTTGTCCTTCCTGCGAAAAACGAATGATGATTACGGCAGGAAATCGATCGTAAATTTTCGAGAATCCCAGCCCAGGGTTTCACACCAACGATTTGCTATCTAGCGTCAGGGTGAGAGTTCAGCGTATTGCTAAACTTCATTAGGGACCATTGGATGACACTGCTACACGTACAGTCAGAAATGAATTAGCAACAACAGGTATTCGTTTTAGTGTTGCCAAATTAGCTTTTATCTGCAAGATCTTGAATATTTACTTCTACTTAGCGGTAATTTTGAACGCTTAGCAACATGGAATCTTGTCATTTTCTTGAGGTCTCTGCAAAGTTTTAGAAAAACTCCAATGATCACAGGCCCTTTTATAACGATTCTGGAGACTTTGGGTTTGACAACACTAATTCGTTGGATGTAAAGGCCTGGCTACCATCTACCTTCAGCCAGAAGTTGGATTAAAAGATGAGTGGAAACTGCGGTTCATGAGTGTATGGTTGATAACTATAATATCACGTTTTACTTTAGCAATCAAGTTCTTACATAATATTCTTGGCAAAACTGCGTGTCTGGTTGAGAAGACCGTCTCACTGGGTTACGAAAACCATTAACCGCTGCCTTTCTTAATATACTCTGTTGATCAATATTTGTGCCCATCACCGTACTTTATCCAGCAGCGAAAAAATACAGTAAAGCATATATCCCCAGCTTTCATGAAAACGAGGGTGAAGCTCTCCACTATACTTAGCGCCAGCCAACTTGTCCGTAGAGTGGCACCCTCACAACCACCATCCAAGACTCAAGTAGATTCAGTGTTAAAGTTCTAATAAATATTAACATGCTGCAGGTGACAAATGAATATTTATTAGTGGGAAGAAAATTAGCTTCATCTGTCAGAGGCTACTGTCAGGTGTCATTCTGCGGACAAGTTGGCTGGCGCGGTGTAGGCCCTCTCTCTCATGAACGAGGAAGACTTTCCTCTCTTATTTCTTCCAGATAATGAAATTAACAAATCCACGCACATCATTCGCTCTTCGCAGTCTAAAAGGATTTCAGCTTAAGCTACTCAGTTTCTTAGCAAACATACCACAATCAATGGTCGAGTCCATAGCGTTCTGCTACGGTGATTTCTCTCTGATTTTATTCTTGCTACTTTCGGACACTTTCATTCAGTATCGGAGATTTTGCCAACAAAGCAAGTGAAATACTGCTTTCATTATTATCATCCTTTAGCACAGACCTTTCTTAAGCTGTATAGAACCACATGGAGCTACCATGAATGCATTGTAAACTATAAATGGAAACTCTTTTGATAATTTTATTCATCACAGTCCTACCGAAGTTACTAATAAAGGCTGTAATAATATGCTAGGTTCTAAAAATCTCTTTTTTGCTAAATAGCATCACCTTTAGCTACAAAAAATAAAATATAGCAAACGTACTCTGGCCTGTTTGCTGTGTCAGAACGAGGTGACGACACTCTCACCTTTACACCATAAAAGGGCTGCTCTGTCGGACTCCTATTTGTTCACAGTCTGATTTTCATCCTTACATGACTGGCCGACAATACCTCTAAATTGCTGATGCCCTTAAAAAATTATCGATTCTTTTCAATTATCATACATCCTTTGAGCTGGAGGAAGTGATTTCTGTATTGTTCCATGTTTGTTTGGAGTCTTACTAATTATTTATTATGTACCTTTTCATGCAGAGTATATAAGACTACTGGATTGCACAGTGCTCTCCTCTGAGGGCAAAGCTAAATAAACATAAACAAAAGGCACCAAAGGTTTGCATCTGACAATAAATCATACCTACTAAGGGAAGTGCTGAAGAACACCAATGCAATGTATGATCAGTGGCAAAAGATCTGCAATCTACTTTTTCTTTCATTATGGAAACTTACAGTCAGTCTAGCGAATCCTCAGCAATCGAGACATGGCCACAGATTAGTGCCATCAGTGTTGGTTACTGTAGATTCAGACAGAGTTTTCCAGTTCGAAAGGTAGAAGTAGGGGAGGTGATAGGACTTTTGTGCCGATAGCACATAAAAGTTTTGCTAGCAGGAGGCTAACACAGATTGACTCCTGAGATGGCAAACAACATGTGTGTGTGTGTGTGTGTGTGTGTGTGTGTGTGTGTGTGTGTGTGTGTGTGTGTGTGTGTGTGTCATGAACTTGAAAGCCAGTTCCCTATATCTAATCAGTCTTACTACATGTAACACACCTTTACATGTCGTTACTAGGGCGTTATTACCAACCTTCCACATTCAGCACATGCTAGGACTGTTTTACTCAAGGTTGGTGTAATGATATTAGTGGTGTGTTTTGAGTCATGTCGGCGATCATTTAAGTCCACTGTAACGAAACTCAGATCTCCAGACTGTTCCTGGATCCAGCCTGGAATTGAAATCGCAGGTTTTCAAACAACAGACCACTTTTTAAAACAACGTTTTCACCACCTTTCCATTAATCCATAAGCACAATCGCCTTAATAAACATGGCATTTATTATTTCTGATTTCCATTAATAAGATATGATCAGGACTTAAAAAGAGTATGTGATTCAAACACTGTGATGTGTTTTATATTTTCCAGGTAGTTTAATTATCCAGGTAGCTGTTTTCCATTGTGGGGACTTAGCTAAATGGTGAGGATCAATATAACTTCTGTTTTATAAACTGTCAGTTAGGAGAATGGATAATTCTAAAAAGATGTCACCGTACTGACGTTAAAATTCTTGAGTATTTACCGCCTATGGCAAACACACGATGTCTAACTCTTTGCTGGAATGATGGTATTTTCATTTAATTTTTGCTGTCTGTAGATAATTCATTCAGCCTAAATGATACAGCTCGAACTGCACGGGTTGTATGTACCTTTCCTTAACAGTTTTCCCGATTAAGATCCTACTTGTATATCATAAAATTGTCCGGACTCAGCAAGAGTAAGAAATTCGTCCTCGGAAGGAAGGGGTTAAATCCATTTCTGTGTACTTTGTGGTTGCAGTTCACTACCCATATAAAAACCAGTCCTATATTACCATCTTCATGCAAATGGTGTAGGGGACTGAGGCTAGGCTATCAGAGTTCAGAACATTAACCCATTGGAGCCCAGTGTCCGGAATATGGGACAGAACTGGGATTTTCCAAGTCTTTATAAAGTAGGGAACCCCCGGGTAGGGACCTATGAGCTTCGCGACTATGAGCCGATAGGCGGAGGGCGGTACGCTTAGTACCCACCCAGCGCCGTGCCTCGCCCAGCACCCTTGGGATCCAATGGGTTAATGGTAGATGACCAGCAGACGTCCCTGGTTGCTCTGTATGATCGATAAACTTCCAAGTGCCGCATTAAGCTTCCAGTATGGCAAGGTAAGGCCGTCACTTCGACTGGTGTATAACCACTACACCACCAAGCGTCATTCACGTTAGTACTACCGGTACTGATGAAATTCAGGCTAACCTCTTCATGAGGAGAATCTAATCTTTGCAGTTACTGTACAATTGGTTAAGCTATTAGAAGTTGCAGTAGTGAAAGTGAAATTTTGATTTTCCAGTTCGAAAAATCGCTAAAACGAATATACTCTAAGCGCGCGCGCGCGCACACACACACACACACACACACACACACACACACACATATATATATATATATATATCTATATATATATATATATATATATATATATATATATATATATATATATATATATACTCAGTGGGTTAGAGCGCTCCGCTCTGACCGAAGGGTCGGAGGATCGAATCCACCCAAGGGTCATTGGTAGACATCAGGAAGGGCATCCGGTCATAAAATGCTACACGCTCCAAACCAAAGTCCTCTACCCAGGGGCAACGCCTTAGCCCTTATCCAAAAAAGGGGTAACTGGCGTAAAACTCACTTATATATATATATATATATATATATATATATATATATATATATATATATATATATATATATATATATATATAAGTGGTGTTTATATGGGAAGAACAGACTAAAAAATGCTGCATCGTAATAAATGAACTAAGTGGGTAATGTGCATCACCCGCATGCCCATCTAGCTGTGTTACACCACCTGGCACTCACTAGCTCTTCCTTCCTCACTCCGCTCCTCTCGTCTCATATTCACATCGTTAAGTCCACATCGCACTCCCTCAGTTACTCCTGCCACTTCACATCTTCACATCCACAACACAAGCATATCACTCTCACACCACTTCCTCTCTTACTCTACATACATTTGTACCCGACTCTCACCTACTCCTCCCACACCCAAACCACACTCTTTTCCGCTCTCCACCCACTCCATATGATGGGGATTGAGAATGACTGGCTAGGACAGTGTATGTGAATGAGGTGGTGGATGAAGGAGGGGGAGACCGAGGGTGAAACAGAGGGATGGGGTGGCGATGTACACTGTACGGTATTTGAGGGGGGGGGGAGGATGTGAGAAGGGAAGAGGGCAACTTAAGAGTGGAGGAGAGGGTGACGCAGAGACGATTCGTTTGTGGTCCCACCTTCCGGGTTTAAAGCATCTGGCGAGAGATAAATGAACAGACAGACAGACAAACAGATTTATCAACAAATATTCAGACATAGATATATAGTATCAAGAGCATAACAAAAAGCGGTGCCAAGGCACAGCAAACCCGTCCTCGGCAATCATTTTAGTGCTGACGTATAACCAAAACAGGATATCTAATCAAAGATATCACATATCATATTTGGAGTAAATCGGGTGAAAATTGACGATAGTATGCCCGTCTGAAATTTTAGGCCCGATCCACCTGACACTGACCCCCCTCCTGCTAACCGAGGGGTGTCCCCCCTGATGTAATGAGGCATGTTACAGGATGCAGATTTGAAAGATACTCCTTTAGGTTTTGGTTTCATCATCGATATGACGAATCTGAAAGGAGTTATGGTGAAATTTATTTAGTTATTTATTTATTTTTCTTACATATCTGGCCCTACAGCCTGGGCTTTGGTTCAATTTGGCCCAAAATTTAATCATGTGATCAGAAAGTCACAGCTCATACCTGTAATTTTAGTAAAAACGCAACAGTGGTTATCGTGTAAAGTTGTTACCAGACAGACATACAATTAAATAAACAAGCAGACAAACCGAGTGAACGTAATACCCGTACCCGAGCCCCTCCAGGGCGGGGACGGGTTATTAATGAGAGATGTTACGGGACTAAAGTTTTTAACTTCTTTAATCCGATGACCCTTTCCTGCCACCTTCACACGATTTTGTTTACTTTGGCAAGGCACTTGGTTGTGGCGGGGTGGGCAAACAAACTTTATTCTCACACCCTTCAGGACCTGATTTTTTTTTTTTTTTTTTAAGTGGTGGTAGTGAGTGACGCTTTCCCGTGACGGCATCGATATAGTCATACTCCATCTGTATCCTCTGCAAGGACGATAGTGGACTGCAGAAGGTAGTTTCAGTCACCAGGTTCACATTTAGATGAGCTTGGCGTTGCAACAACATTCACACCAACAACCAGATTTCTATCAATTTTTTTTTTTTTTTTTTTTTTTTTTTTAGGTGACCGACTCTGGGCATAGGCTTCGCAGCCTGCTTTCAACGCCCAGTAGTCCTCCTACATACCGTACACCTCTGCATGTCACCACTTCGGCGCTAACATCCACCGTCCATATTGAATACATGCTAGGGCTGTCTCATACAGGACTGGTATATTGGTATTAGTGGGGGTATTTTTACAACATGTCGGCGGGTCTTCTGGTGAATCAGTAAAGTCTGATATTTATGAAATTCAAATCCTTAAACTGTTCCCTGCCCCAGGGGGATTTGAACCCGGGTCCATTAGGACTACAGGCCAACTCTCTACCGATTGAGCCACTGCCTCCCCTGACAGAAGATAGCTAGAATAAAATTAAATATACGTCATTGGACAAAACGAGTCAATTCGACCAACTCTTTTGAGTCGACCAAACTAGTAACCCCTTTGGTATGATGATGTCTTTTCGGTGTTACTACTCTCACTAAAGGCGATTCCTTTTTTTATCTTTATTTAGGAGAGATTTTTTCGAACTGATAGGATTCGATGCAGGCTTCATTTACCAATTCGCTGCGAGGCTGCTTTCCTAAAATGAGTATAGTCAACTGATAGTTACTGCAAACATACGATAAACAAAATTTCATCGTAGCGTAGAATAATTGCTAACCCCTACACTTTGAGGACGTAATCTTAAATGAGGGAGCGTCCTTTGGAGCGGCTTGATCAGTCAGTCACCACCAAGCAATTTTCCCATGCAAGAAACTTCACTTTAGAGAGACTCCATAAGGTACTTCACCTTAGTGCAACCAATATGATCCTGCATCTTTCCAGTATATCTGTATTTTTGTTTCCGTTATTGTTTTTATCACTAGACGATTTTATCCAAGTTATATGAGATCACCTGCACTGAAGACATGAATAAAGGCTGTATCTGACGTACCATTTCCAAATTCTATCCTAAGGTAAACAGAATCATCTCGGGATATTAACAACATAATTTAAAACATGTTATCGACTTGACGGGCCTAATAATTCTTGCTTCGCTGTGTGAGCAATGGAAAAACAAATCGTTCTTGGATCCCTCATTGGCAGGCACATGAACATCTGCCTTTATATTTCTACGTGACTGTCACCACATTGACAACAAGGAGACAGGATGAGGGTCATGGAAACATGGATAGGACAAGACAGGGAAAGGGTGAGGGTGGAGAAGAGGGGCGGAAGCTGGAAAGGAGGAAAGGAGAGGCTGAGCAAGGATGGGGCAGGGGAAGAAAGGGGATGCGAATGGGTACCGAAAGAGGTAAAAGTTTGGGTAAGAAGGCTGCACACTGGGTGATGGATAAGAGGGGGTAGAAGTGGGATTGGATAAAGAAAAGTGGTAACGGAAGGGGGTAGGAGGAGAGTGGGAAGGGATGGGTAAGGGCGAAAGGATAATGAAAGGGATCAGACGTAGTAAGGAAGGGATACGGCAGATACGAGAGGGGATAGGAATAAAAGAGGTATAATGGAAGGGATACAAGTTAGGAGAAAGTGGGAGAGGGAAGGTGCGGAGGGTGAAAGGGAAGTGGAAAACGTTTGGAGCCGTTGGGAGGTGAGAAAGCTGGGCAGTGGGATAATGGGACTTTCCATGAAAGGTGAGGGAAGTTGAAATGGAAGGGATAAGGGGTAGGAGAAGGGTTGGCATAAGGCAGGGGAGGGGTAAAGGGTACAAGGAGTTTAAGAAGGGAAGACGGAGGAAAGACGGTACTAGGAATGGTAAGACACTTAGAGGAAGTTCAGGAGGAATGGGACAAGGCAAACAAGGATGTACTGTAAGGAGAAAGCGGTCGGGGAGACAGGGAAGGTCGTAGTATACGATAGGAGAGGCTGGGAAGACAAGAAATAGTAACAGAAGAGGTAAGGAGGGGGAGACTTGAGAGGGAGCTGATGAAATTGGAGGAGTGAGTAATAAAAGAGGAATGGGGTAGGATGAAGTTAGGAAAGGTACCAGGTTAGGAAGGGATGGAGGTTAGAAACGGAAAGAAGTTAAGAAGGGATTGAGAAGGTTAAGAGGGGGGGAAAGAAGGTGGAAAGAGACTGTCGTAAAACAATGCGTAAAATGAGGTTAGGAATGGATGCAGTGGGGTGGAGTGGCTGTAACATGAGTCATACGGGGTAGGAAGAAGCTGGGAAGGGATGAGGAGGGCAGGGGGTGTAATGAAAGGGGGAGGCTAAGGAGTAGGGGGTTAGGATGGGGCAGTTCTTCGAGCTTTCTCGTGGAGTGCACCAGAAGTTTTTAACGGTAAGCAGAGTGGGTAAGAAACTTATTTTGTCCCTAACGTGTTTTCCTCGGCCCCAAGTTTCAACATTTACCTTTACGTCCAAAACACACATACCACATATTGCACACACACTGTCCCAGTACACACACACACACACACACACACACACACACACACACACACACACACACACACACACACACACACACACACACACACACACACACACACACACACACACATACGTATATAGATAGACGGGTAATTATATATATATATATATATATATATATATATATATATATATATATATATATATATATATATATATATATATATAAAGAAAGAGAGAGAATGAAACAGAGAGAGAGAGGGGAGGGGGAAGAGAGACAATCACACACACAGACACACACCAACAAACAAACACAAACATCCCCCAGAAACACTTAAGGAAACACGCACGTAAACACACAGCCATACACACAAACAAACATGTACAAACAAACGCACGCATGGACACACACACACACACACACACACACACACACACACACACACACACACACACACACACACACACACACACACACACACACACACACACACACAAATACAGACCACTCAAACGCACCATACAAGATACATACGGAAACGCATATACATGAACACAAAATCACGAGAGCACATACAAATATGCACCCACTCACAAAACAGCTTGAACACACACACACACACACACACACACACACACACACACACACACACGAGCAGACAAAAGTACAAACACCATACAAAAATACACACGGAAGAACATTCGCTCAACCACACACCGAAATACACACACAGAAACAAACATGTAAAGACACACACATACACAAAAAGGCACACACACACACACACACACACACACACACACACACACACACACACACACCAAATCTCTAGTTTCGGCACGACTCAATATATTTTTTAAGTTTTCATGTATTCACGTGACCCAGAGATATTTATGAAGTAACATTAGAGTCATGCAGATTTTGGTACATGATTAAGAACACTATTTGGCGTTCTCTTACATTCTCTTTAACCTTTAATATCTCTCTCTCTCTCTCTCTCTCTCTCTCTCTCTCTCTCTCCACGCCATCTTTTTAGGTGTATGATAATATAAATGCAAACCATCCGTAGTAAAAGAATATTATCGTACAGATAATACGTCCTCAGCACGTTGGTGCCTTAAATTTAGTTCTTGTTACCAGCAAATTATAACATTAAGTTTACAAGCGAATTCTCTGAGAAAATGGATTGACACAATCTCCATTCCCCTCTCGGGTAGGTGGCGGCCGACTCGGTGGAGAAGTGCTCTACTGCTCTAACAGACACGAAATTGATTCCATACATTGGTAAGGAACAGTTAAAACAATTATTTAGTTAAAACATGCTGTATATAACATATTTTAATCCGGTGTGTGTGTGTGTGTGTGTGTGTGTGTGTGTGTGTGTGTGTGTGTGTGTGTGTGTGTGTGTGTGTGTGTGTGTGTGTGTTTAGTGCGACCGAAACTGGAAAAAATGATTTTGATATAACTTTACAGTATGACTGAAGTTGGGTCCCAGGTGGGCCAGTTTTATTTTCATGTCTGTTTATTGTTTCTGAAGGGGTGTTTTGGTCCCTAATAATTGTCCACATTGGTGTTATGTTATGCGGCATATGTGGTGGGGCTCTTCCCTGGAGTTTCATTTGTCTCTGCAGATGGAAAGTGAGAGACAGGGGCGGGGAGGGGAGAGGTTGTTCATCTACAGTCCGATACATCACTGACGCCGCGAAAAGACGATTTTATTTAGCAGAAAATGATAGTGGTGGTGGTGGTGGTAACTGTTTTCGTGGTGGTGCTAGTAGCTATGATGATGGTCGTGCTGGTAGCTGTGGTGACAGTGGTGCTGGTGGCTGTGATGATGGTGGTTGGGGTAGTTGTGATGGTGGTGGTGGTGGCAGCTGTGATCATGGTGTTGGTAGTTATGGCGGTGGTGGTGGTGGTGGAGGTAGCTGTAGTGATGGTTGTGGTGGTTCTGGTGGTAGCTGTGATAATGATGATGGTGGTTATGGTGGTAGTTGTGACACTGATTGTGCTGTAGGTGGTTGTAGCTGTGATGATGGTAGCAATAGTGGCTGTGATGGTGGTAGCTGTGCTGGTGTTAGCTGTGATGGCGGAGATGGTAGCTGTGATAATGATGATGGTAATGGTAGTTGTGGTGATGATGGTAGCTGTGATGATGGTGATGGTGGTGGTGGTGGTGGTAGTTGTGATGATGGTGGTGGTGGCAGCTGCTCAAAAGCCACTTTCATTTGAGCAAGAATTGTTGTTTGTTTGTGTGATATTCGTCCCAGGACGTACTGGGACACGGGCAAACAGAGAGCCCGTCACAGAAAAAAGCGAAAACAAGCTCTCAAAGAGAGCAGAGCAGTGACGGCTAGATGTCGAGGCAGCAAGGCAGAACAGGATCAGGCGTGGCTCAGCGTTTAGGAGAGCAGTCTGGTAGCGATGTAATTAATGAGAGCAGCACGTGGTGGATCGATCTCGATGCCCTCACGGATGACGGCTTCCTCAGATGGAGAGAGGGAGTTGGAGATGTATGCCTCACGGATCGTCTGATACAGTCTCTGATATACGAGAGGTAGTGTATCGGCTTCGTTGATCGGATCCGTGAGGCACTCGAGTAGCTCTTCTAGGTCCGCATCCGTGCGAGCAGCGAGATCACGAGAGTCTGAGAGTGGTGGAAGGAGGGCCTCGATCCGGCGAGCAACGGTGGAGGGGTCGCTCTTGATCTTTCCCCCTTTCTTCTTTTGCTTTTTCCTCTTCTCCTTGGGTGGAGGGGGAGAAGATAGAGCGATGGCGGCAGGCGGTGGTGAAGGAAGAGGCTCCTCCACTTCGTCAGGAGCAGATGGAGAGGGCAAGGAGGAGGGTTCCACGACGTCCTGGTGGTCTGAAGGGACGGGGGACGAAACACGCTCCTCCTCAGCTCCTGACGAAGGGAGGTGGACCTCCACGACAGTCTCCCCATGCTCACAATCCATGGCCTGTAACGGTTCCGGGTCGGTGATCGAAGGGTCCGAGGTGGTGGCGCCAGTCGTCCGGTTGAGAGGGGCAGACAGACGCAGCCGTTTTCGCGGTGTCGGGCGAGGTGGTGGTGGCTGCTGTCGCCGGGCCTGACGCTCCTGACGAGGGGGGAGACGAGGATCGCGGGTGAAGCTTCGGGGAATAGCAAGGCGTGGAAGGCCGTTCTCCCCAAAGATCTGAGGAAGGAGAACAGCCAGAACCGCCTTGCTACCCCCACTGAACGCCTCAGCCGTCGCGATACACATCGCAACAAGTGTGTTTGTGTTGCTAGCACTTCCAAGGCCCTTTGGCCGGCGTCTCTGGGCAGGGTGACGCCGCCGTGCATGGGCAGAGCCCTGCACAGCAACACCACCCGGCCCAGTGACGTCCTTAGCCTCAGGACCCTTGGAAGCCTGGACAACACAAAACTCCACCGTCTCTCCCTCGGCAAGTGAGCGCTGGAAATGCCGTGGATTTGGTGCAACGATCCCAGATGCGTGCACGAAAACATCAGCGCCAGTGTCCCGGCGTTTGATGAAACCGTAGCACGATCTCACGTTGAACCAATTCACGGTTCCCTGGATGGTGGTGGCTCCTGACGGCACAGAACTGGTGGTTGGTGCCCCCCTCAACGGGTCGCAGGCACGAGCAGGGGCGCTGGAACACTCGGGCATAATGGCGACTGGCCAGGCCAAGCTATGCGAGAGGAGTGTGAGCAAGAAGGGCTGCAAAACATTTGCTCCAAAACGAATTGCGGTTCAGAAACGGTTCTCATTTAGACAAGTGCCGAGTGGCCCTGTCGGACAGCGAGGCGCTTGTTGATGTACCAAACGACCCACCGACATGTCGTAAAAGCAACCCTGGTAATACCAATCCACCAGCCCTGCATGAAACAGCCCAAGCATGTATTCAATAAGGACAGCGGGCGTTAGCGCCAGAGTGGCGACAAGTGCAGTTGAGTTGTATATAGAAGGATTACTGGGCCTTTAAGAATTGGTTTTTAAGCCTATGCTCAGAGTCTAATGCGTATTATGTTTATCTACTTCTAGATAGTTAATTGGGCTTAGGAAAAACGTCACTGAAGGCTTAATACGCTCACTATCATGCATCATTTATACTATATTTTTGCTTCCACGAGATGATTTTATTCAACTCAGAAGAGCCGTTCTGAAATGAACGTGTCTTTATGTTTGGCAAAAGTCTGGCGTAGGAAGAACAAACTTTTTCTTTTCTAAATGTGCGACTTTGAGCACAAATTAAAAAACGAGTTCCCTGACGACCAGCAGTCCTTCTATGTGCCATGCACCTCTTCATGTCATTGCTTCGGCGCTAACACCCGCCATCCATATTGAATAAATGCTTGGGCTGTCTCATCATACAGGAGTGATTTTTCATGTCGGCGGGTCTTATCGTGTCAGTATAGCCCGCTTTAAGTAAGTACAAATCCTTAAACTATTCCCTGTCCCAGTCGGGATTCGAACCAGCTTCCATTAGCACTGTGCAAAATTGACCTCCAAGGAAGAGGGACTGATGAGCCTCTATAGTCGACGAGACAGTGACCCCAGGAGACGGTCATTCTGTTGGGCATTGAGATCTTCCTTGTACTTCTTCCTTAAAAATTTCTTTTCATAGAATTTCTTGTTTGCATGAATATTACAAGCAAGTAAAATAACAAGCCTTATATAGAAACACAGTGGTAAAGAAAAGGTGGCAGCGGTGACCTGAGACTTAAGAGAATACGGACCTAAAATCAATGAAACACACACAAGCACACACACAGAGACGCGCGCACGGGCAAACACAAACATGCACGCGCGCCTCATAATGCCTGTCGGGTAGAGATCAATCCGTTGAATGTCATGTAACAAGAGGAATGCAAATTTTATCATGTCCATGTCCATTTATGCTTCATATACTCATTTCTATCATTCTTCAGTGCTTTGCTTCCTTAACATTCACACCTTACCATCTACCTTCTTGACCTCTACGTCTCCTGTACCCAAACTCACTCGAATGTATAAACCATTTTCACAGCCCGGTCCATACCCAACTTCTCTGAGTATCAGTACCAATTCAGGAAACTAGTTTATGTTATTTTTTATACGTGTATACAGATACAGAAGGCCCATGTCACATGCTGTACAAGAGAATATTAACTTGCCATATACATAACAAATCGCTATGCAACAAGTGCCAGGGAGCCAATTCCCATTTCTGGGACTAAGATGCTTTATTGTAATACCGAATTACTGTCCTTCTACTTTAACCTAAGCTGTAAAATCGTTCATTTACAGCTGTGGCAAAGCAGTTTCTGATGTTTTTGTTTATCAGCTAGAGAGGTCCTACGCAGCAAACGGAATACACACTGGCGCAGGGATGGAAGAGCAAAAAGCTGCAAAAAGACAGGCAGGCTAACATAATGCAGCAAAAGTTTGACGAAAAAAGTCTTTCCAACACGGAATAATATTGTACCTCAGTATATTGAACAACACCGTGCCAAGACGTCATCGTTGTGAAGTAGGATAAACACAAGAACAACATAGAAAGAAAAAAAACAAAAAACAAAGAAAAGACCCACAGTCAGGCAAAATTCTGCAAACGCTGGACTAGAAAAGACTCCTAAGCATATTAAAATTGTCCATTGGTTACAAGTTTAAAACATTACCGACGTCATCGTAGTGAAGTGGTTTAAACACAAGCTGAGAGACGTAAGAGCAGAAAGGAGCAAAAAAGACAGACAACCAGACAAAATGCAGCGAAAGTTTGCAGGAAAGTAAAGTGCGTGATGGGTGGTCCCGAGAGAGAGAGAGAGAGAGAGAGAGAGAGAGAGAGAGAGAGAGAGAGAGAGAGAGAGAGAGAGGTGGTGGGTGGGAGGGAGGGAGGGAAACAAAGAGTGAGGGTTGGATACGGTAAAGTTTTTAGTAGATAAACATTACCCGCGAGATTGGTCGGGATGGCTGAGCCGGGGTTGCGTGTGGGTATACAGGGAGCACAGTGGTAGAGAGGGAGGCGCTGGCAGTCAGCAAGGTGTAGCTAGGCAGGGAGAGAGGTATATGTAAGTAGGGGGAGGGGTGTCGGTAGTAAAGCAGCTATGTAGGGAGGCAATATGGCACTCAGGCGGAGTTCAGAGGCATAATTCTCGTGGGATTTGGGAGTTTTCAAGCACGTCTTTCTAGGCGATATTTCTCTTACGAATGTGTTTTTAACACTGCGTGTTATATCTTCATCAAATGCTTCAAAGTTTATCTTCAGGAAGTGGGGACTTGTTCTCGCCTTTGCCCTTTCAGTTTTAATAATACTGCCATTATGCCTCACTGTTCTATGTAAGCTGATAAAGCCCTTATAACCATTTTATTATCTGTCCTTTAATACTAGGGTACGAATAGGTAAATTATAGGTTATGGTGAGGTAAAATGAGTGTGTGAGGCATTCATAGAATTGTCTAATGGTCACGTACTGTGCTACAGAGTTTTAAAAAATGAAAAGAAAAGAAGGCATATGGTGTAGCAGCTCCAATAATTAAGTTGAATACGAGATGTATGAGGGTGCTAAGGGTGCAGTGAGTGTGGATTGTGAATTGAGTGAGTTTTTCTATTTGAAGTTTGGGTTGAAACAGGGATGTGTCAAGTATCCATGGTTGTTCAATCTGTATATGGATGGGGTTATAAATGAGATACAAGGTAGGGCAGTGGATGTTGGAGTGGCCCTAATGAGAGAGGGCATTGTTTGGAAACTACCTGTACTATTGTTTGCAGATGATACTGTGTTGTTAAATGAAGACGAAGGGGAGCTGCAAGGCTTGGTGGATGAGTTTGGGAGACCGTGTAAGAAACGGAATCTAAAGGTGAATGTAAGGAAGAGTAAAGTTATGGTCTTCGAAAGAGGTGAAGTCAGTGAATGTACAGAGAGGTTGGATGATGAGGAAATGGGAAATGTGAGTACGTTTAAGTATTTGGGTAGTGCGATGAGTAAGGATGGAAGTTTAGAGGGTGAATTGCTTGAAAGGGTACAACAAGGAAGAGAGGTTGCTGGTTCCTTGAAGGCAGCGATAAGAAACAGGGAAGTGGGCATGGAAGTGAAAAGGTTATTACATGACAGTATTGTGATACCAACTCTAACGTATGGACGTGAGGCTCGGACGTTGTTGGAGGGACACAAGTCAAGAGTGAGTGCAGTGGAAGAGAGTTATTTAAGAGGAGCCTGTGGAGTCACATGGAGAGACAGACTGACAAATGAAGATGTGAAGGACCGTTGTGATGTGGATGTGGATGTGAAAAGGAAGCATTAGGAGAAACACATTGAGGTGGTTTGGCCATGTGGAGAGGATGAAGAGTGAGAGACTGACGAGGAGAGCGTGTGTGAGTAAGGTGGAGGGGGAGAGAGGGAGGGGAAGGCCAAGGATGAGATGGAGGGATGGAGTGGAGAGGTATATGAAAGAGGGGTGTGTGAATTGGGAGCAGGGCAGTGAAATGGCGGGGGACAGGGTGACGTGGAGGCGATTTGTTTGTGGCCATCCCGTATGGGATTAAGGCGTCTGTCAATAGATGGATAGATAGACGAGATGCAAAAAGAACATAATCCTAAGCTCTGCTCCAACTTCAGCATACTTTGATGAAGAGATGGCGATGCTTCATAAAACTCGTGTCTGATGGAAGACTTCAATATAGACGTTGTTAGGAAAAATGTACGGAATGTGAAACTACGATAGGACTTACTGAAATGGGCAAGATATGCTAAGGCCAAAATTTCTGTAGAAATTGAAGAAAGAGCCACGTACCTTCGAAGAAAATAAAAAACGAAAAACAGGTACGGGGGGGGGGGACCAAATGGTCAGAAATGTATAAAGAATATGTTACTATTCTCAATGAAGAAAAAAAAAAAAAACATGCAGGTAAATTACAAACACATCAGTACTTAACAGTAAATGTAGTAAGTGACAACAAAATGGTAAGCCAGGTAATACTGCATCTGAAGAGAGAATGGAAACATAAGAATAGCGGGTTACTGCAGTAGGCCAGTTGGCCCATGCTAGGCAGCTCTTACAAGAGTGGTTAAACTAATAGCATAAGACAAGGATAGTAAAGAAGAATGGGAGTGGCTAATCTGAAAGAAACGGACAAATGTTGCAACTGTGAGATAAAAAGAAATAAAATCATTAGTTTTGTTTCCTAGTTTTTAATAAGTGTTTCCAGTTGTGTATGATACATATGACTACACAGACGACATAACCGAAAACCCAAAGAATAGTAAAAAAAAAAAAAAAAAAAAAAAAAAGCTCTAAGAGGGAGATGAGAAACCCCAAAACAGCAACAACAAAATAACAGGGTTCATAGAGAGACGATCGTAACGACATGGAGAGAACACAGTGAAGTCGCTTAACCAAAGAATATTATCAAGAAAAAGAAAAATGAAGATATCCGAAAGTTAAACAGAAGCAAAACTGAAGAAACTAAAGAATGGGAGAAACCTGAGAGCATTCAGTAGGAGGCTTAGCATAATAAGAGACCAATTGTTTACGCTGAGAGACAGTAGAGAGTCCGTTTAAACGCAGAAATAGTGGCGCCAGTGACTGCCGACATAAGAAGAAATAAGTAAAACCCTGAGAGAGATGAAGAAGGGTAAGAAGGGAAGTGATGGAAAGTCAGTAACCTAGTCATCGAAATATACATCTGCTAAAGCGTTTCCAGAATAGTCGGCATTTAAGAGGTATAAAACAGATGAAGCAGCGGCAATAATGACCGCTATTCGAGGACAATGTACAGATGAAACTTAAGGCAAATTACTAAAGATATTTATTGAGATAACAATGCTCCCATAAACTCCACAAGGATAGGGTGAAAATACCAATGAAAAGACAAGGAGACAATTTCAGCAAAAATATTCACATTATGATCAGATGGCATTTTTTGGGAGGAATGATAAAGGGAGAGAGAGAGAGAGAGAGAGAGAGAGAGAGAGAGAGAGAGAGAGAGAGAGAGAGAGAGAGAGTAAGACACTCCGACGACATTTTATTTTGTGTCACGGGAGATATTACAGGAAATGATTGTTGTCTGGAACAAGGAGAGTTTCTGAGCAGGCTTGCAAATAATTATGGAAGCCATAAGCAGTCATTTTTAGTCTCTTCCAATAAAACTAAGAATCAAGAGCAAGGATGTGCTGAAGAATTATAGATATACAGTACCCTGGGTTGGCCTTCCATACAGTTGCAGGTTATGACAATGGAAATAAGTGCAAAAGTACTCGATAGATGCAGAATGATGAGGTCAGTAATATGAAAGTAATATGCGGTCAATAATATTAGTTAAGTGCCCAGCATCCGAAAGGCGTTAGGTTGTGACTGACTGAATGGGCCGCTCCAAGAGATGCTCTAGAATCTAAAAACGAAAAAAAAAAACAAAGACATGGATTATTAGGGGAGGGGGATACACAAAGTGATATCACGTAAGACAGGATATTGCCATTGACCAAAAGCCTTTCAAAATATATATATTTTTTCCTGCTAAGTCCCCTACTGTTTCATTTATCTCTGGGGAGAGTACTCGAACTGGATACACTAGAAACTATAGAGCCTTCATATCCCTATTAATTTAAGAGGTGTGGCACTAGTGATTAATGGCGTGATCTAAAATATAGTGATGAATGGTATGATGACTGTGGCGATGAATGAGAAAATTATTATAATGAACTGTGCGATGCAAGAGTGCAATGATGAATAGTAATGAAACAAATGTGCTGAATGACGTGATGTAGTGATGAATGGTGTACAGTAAACCTAGGTTGATGAATGGTGCGATTTAAGACTATAGTAATGGATGATGTAAAATAATAATGATGAATGGTTTGCACACTTAAAACATTAGTGATGGATGGTGTAAAGTAGAACAATAATGATGAATGGCTTGCACATATAAAACTATAGTGATGAATAAAGGAATCCTACAGTGGTGGACGGTGTAGTGGAGGTAAAACTATAATGATGATTTAAAATATAGTGATGGATGGTGAATAGTGATAGTGTAATGACGAATGATGTGATATACTAGTTATGGCGGGTATTGTGTTGTACAGTATAATTGCATTAAAGCGATAGTTTTTCAAGCGTCTTTGCCCAGTACACTCACTAGGTCTTTTCCGTACCAGGAGCGTGGTGGCTTCGCCGTCAAAAGGGAACAAACTAGCCAAACTACCCTTCAGAGGACATCAGTTTACACCAAACTTACAATGTCAACTATTTGACCTCCAGTAGTTATGTGTGCAAACTCTCGTTACCAACGTGTTATAGGGTTCAAAGTTTTGTTACATACATGCATATGTACAATTCAAGGTCAACAGTAATTTTGATGGTGTAGTGTGAGCTTGTAATGATATTTGTAGTTATTGGTTCATTCTTCTTTCCAGGTTAAGGATAAATCGTAGCCTGTTCGTGCCCTGAACTGAAATAGGGACCTGGCTTGTGAATTCGAAGGCTGCACGTCGTAGAGCGGGACCTGGCAAAAATTGAATGCCTGACTTACTGTTCCTCGTGTAGTCGATAGACATTAAACCTTCAGACAACTCTACTCAGATATTTCCAGACAACTCATCTCGCCTTAAGAAAGACCTTTCATGATGAAGGAGTTATTTACTGAAGGCGTATCTAATCCCTCTAACTTAAAAGGTCTCTCACAAGACGAATAAAATGGTCTGTAGATCACAAGAATAAACCATAAAATACATCATTGTGAGGGGATTAGATAAATATATACTTCACTGACTGTGTAGATTACTGTGTTGAATAAAATAATCTGGATTTAAGCAGATTATAATACTCCATCTCTACCCTCCTAGTGAAAGTGGATAAAAACTTATTAACTCCCTGCACTTTTCCATTCGTTTCCCGCAACGTCCATCTCAACAGTTACTTCAACAAACAAAGGATGAGGCTATGGCACACTTAATGGCTGACTTGGCTGATGTCTCTGATTTAGGTAAGAGTAATCTTGTTAGTTTTTAAGACATCAAAAACTCAGTTCTTACAGTACAGTACATCTTTCAACCTGTCAAAATCTTCTGCAAGAGTATCCTCTAATTTTTAACAATATCCAACTCAATTCTGCATCATTGTTAAACATACCTGGGGTTTTATTCTCTCCTGATTTATCTTTGAGAGATCATAATACATTTCTTGTAAAATTTGCTTCCAAAAGATTAGGTGTGCTAAGGCGACTCCGTGCCTTCATTACCCCTACACAGTTGATGACTTTATACACGGATTTCATTATCCCCGTCATAGAGTACAATTCTCATGTGTGAGGAGGCTCCCCACATACAGCCCTTCTCAACAAGGTGGAATCAAAGGCTTTTCATCTCATTAACTCTCCTCCTCTTACTGGCTCCCTTCGCCTTTGCATCTTTATCTCTTTTCTATCGCTGCTTCAGTGGTTTCTGCTCCTCTGAACTGTCTGCTTGCATCCCCCCACCACTACGACGGGCGCTTAGCACCCGTCTAACAACAAACTCTCATCCTTTTTCTGTCCAACTCTTTAATGCATGAGTTAATTGTTACTCCCAGTCCTTCATGTTAGCAACTGGCCAACTCTGGAACTGCCTTTTTCTTTCTGTGTGTTTCTTATTGCCTATGATCTCTATTCTTTCAAACGCAGTGTGTCCAGGCACCTTGAAATGAACGGATCTTGAATTTGGCTGTTTTTTTGTTTTTGTTTTTTCTTGATGGGAACAATCTTACGGGCTTGAGGCCTTTGGTTCCTTCTTCCTCGCATATAAAAAGTATTATTTCCTTGTGATGGAAGAATAATCGTTAGGAGGTAACGAAAGAAAGGACATGCTGCATATCTTTTTTGCCTCTTTGACTAGGCCTGCGGAGTGTTTCTCTTTCGTGGATGAAGCTTGCAGTTGTTTAAAAAAAAGTTCATGCATGTGTCTGAGAGAGAGAGAGAGAGAGAGAGAGAGAGAGAGAGAGAGAGAGAGAGAGAGAGAGAGAGAGAGAGAGACCATTGACTAAATGGGTACTCTATTAAATAATACTGTCCCTAGAAATCTCTGACAAGAAGTACTGTCCATCATACGTTCAGCATTTACGACAGACTTTGCTAGTCTGGATGTCGATTCGTGGAAATCTTTCTTAATCATCAAAAGGTCGAAAGAGAGTATGCTGTGACCGCTGACGCCAGCCGATAATAGTTAACTTAATGTGAGCTATAGATAATGTCTTTGTTAATCCCCCTCCCCCCCCACGTTCGAATAAACTCCAGTGTTCTATTCCAGCCAACGCCATACTTTTCGTTCAGCTGAGTTTGAGTCATAGGAGTCTAAAGTGGTAGTATTGGCACCACTATCTCTCTCATGGTCGAAACAGTTCTTTTGTTGTATTCCAGCCACAGCTAACAATTCAGTTCAAGTGGGAGTGATTCAGTGTAGCCTGTGTGTTACATTGTTCGTACTATGTCCAGACGACTGAAGTTACAAAACTTTGGTGTTTGATAAAGGTCTCACCAACTCATCATTAAGGTCCCTGAAGTTGAATAAATTCCTTATTAGCTGCAAGAAGGAAATGAACACAAACGTCATCGTACCGGAGGGGTTCTGGTTAGTTTTCAGCGGCTTATATTGATTTTATTCTTGCTGGTGCTAACTTATTTTTATTTAGCTTAACCCTTTCACTGCCATGACGTGTTCTTTATTTTCGTTCATTGCTACAACTTTCCAAAGAGATAATTTATCTTGGGGACATTTCTCGTAGTTATGGCTTCAAGGGATATTGAATTTAATCCCTGGAATTCGATGACGTTTTTCTTACATCAGTCAGACTACCACAAGACGATTTATTCAATGACATTCTATGCCTCTACTCACCAAGACGTAATTAAGGCTATGTCTAATTCCTCCAGTTTGATAGATCCATTTTAATTCATTCACTCCTTCATCATCTAATCCTACGTTGCCCCAGAAAAAGCATAGGAGCCCGGGGCTCGGCAAATTGGTCCTGACATCTGAGATGAGTGACCAGCCTCACTCATCCCTGAGTGGCATTACATGAGCAATAAATCACAACCACCCTTTGGATGTAAACCTGCACGGGCTGAATCCGATTGAAACGCCTTAATTACCCACTAAACCACCAGGCGCCATAAATTGGTTGTATGGTTACCACCTAGCGTTATAAATGGTTTCCTGTCCATTTTAATCCAAATAGAATTGCATGTAGATAGCATAAATATGAAAAACACTGGACTCAAGTCTAAACTTGTTTATACAAGAACTCCATCCTACGATGAATGAAATCGTAGGTGGTAGCAAGAAAAAATGAAAAGACATCACTGTGTAGGAGGGGCGAAGAAAGACGTCTTGACCTCAGTGCAATATAGATTAGGGGGGGGGGGCAATATAACTTTCCTTGTTAGGTGTCAGCACTATGGCGAAGATTTCTGTATTTTCTCAGTTTCTCTTTTCTTTTTTCTTCCAAACACTTTTGAATTTGGTGTCATTCCTTTACTTCTTCAGCAGTTGGCTTCAGTTGTGGCATAATTGCTCCTTGGGCAAGTATCCCCAAACAACTTCAGTTTTGTTCGCAGTCCTTTAAAGGGTATTGTGGGGTCAATGGTCAACCCATACAAACACAATAATTTTGGGTTCCTGTGTTCTTGTGTGTTCATTTTTATCATGACAATTTGCACAGAGCTATAACAGTGTACTTTAGCTATTTGGAAACCATCCCACATTATGCTGATAATGTTTCCAGTCTTTATTTAAATAAGATTTGGAAAAAATTTCAAGGTAGTTATTGGGTTGAGAATCACTAAGCAAATTCAGCACCTCACTACAAACACATTGAAGTTATGTCCCAAGTAAAAATATGCAAAGCTTCAGAGGGTTTGCGACTTTATTACACGTTGCTTTGATAAAGAAGAAGAAAACAACTGAGATTTTTGTCTACTGACTTCCTGCTGGTCATTAAGACAATGGATAAATTGTTACGAAGTCAAAATCTCCCCTCTCCTCCCCCTACAAAAGACCCTCGCTATACTGCTTTCACCTTAACGTGGTCCAGATTTTCGTCTTTTTACAACTTATTTTACATAGCAGTGGCATAGAAAGACACTACTTTGACTCTACATCCTCCCCATAGCACATCTTCGTGATTAGCGTTATGTTCTGGTGTTAATCTGTTGTTACAGCTCAGCAGTCAAGGTGGAATGATGGCAATATTAGACCAAGTAAAAAGAGAAAGGGTGTAGTCGCCACACACAGAGTTCCATCATGTAAGTACTGCTGAGGGAACAAGGGTAACATATGAGTTCATCAGTCTCGTGGGCTCCAGAATTCATCTCTGCTTGTTCCATTAACTTCGGGAGACAGATGTGCTAATCAGTAACAAATGGCTTCCTCGTGCCAATAATTGTTCAAACGGAAGAATTATATTAACCAATTGTTATCCCTCTCTCTCTCTCTCTCTCTCTCTCTCTCTCTCTCTCTCTCTCTCTCTCTTAGCTGATTCATGTTGGGTTGAAATTGCTTCACCCTCAAAACAAACACCATTTCAGTAGGTGGGTACAATACTACTTTAAGAGTATTTTTATTATGCTCGGATTTTAGTGCTCGTGCTCTACATGTTTACATAAACCACTGGGGAAAAATAATATTGTATAAGCTTTCCCTCGACCTACAGGGTGAAGTTAATGACCTAAAAATTAAAATGTAAGCCTTCAGTTCTGAGACGGAGTAATTGTCTTGAGACATTCTTTTCATCAATTTCTGTCAATAAGTTTCCTAAAATAACGCTTTGAACTTTCAGTAGTAAGACAGACTGATTACTGTGCGGTTTGATAGCTACCATTTTGTTTGTTCAGGAAGATTTTCCATTCGATCACTTTTGTATTCTTTACAATTACGTGTTACATCAGTCATCCCGGCAGCGGAGATCGAGACTGACGGTTCAGTACACGGACAACTGCTTATCATATAACTTCCTTGATATTTTTTTAACCTGTCAGAAGATGTATTTGTATCTTATTCAGGTGAGGAAATTTCTGGTAGTCCAGTGGTTAAACACCGTAGTTTTCAGTTCTTTTGATTCAGTATTAGAATTCCCTCAGATGAGCAAGCTCGCCTTTAAGTAGCCCAGGAAATATACTGATGTCTCCATATAAAGCGAGTGGGTTAAAAAATATACATCAATACGGCAGCAAATGTTTGTTATAAAGACTTAAAAGTTAACGACTGTATTACCTCCTTTAGTATGCTGGCGTCTTTTTTCTCTTTTATATACATATATAGTTACTTATTTATGACTGAGGCTTTAATTCAACTTAGAAATATTTCTGTGTGGGGGAGTTGGTTATAAACTTGACTGATTCCTTCAACACAAGATGTTCCCAACGTTAGCAAAAATCGTCTGGAGGTGAAACCAAATGTAAACTAGATGTCCTCGTACTGAATGTATTAGATGATATTATATTCTGTAAAGGGGTAATGTATTAATTTCCCTTTATCATTTAAGTACAAGATATGCGTATTTATTAACCACTGTATGTAAAGTTTTTAGAAACTCATACCAAGAATACATTAATTAGGTACTCTTTCATCATTATTATAATTCATCATTATTATAATTGTACTGTATACGAGCCCTGGAGTCAAAGAAAGAATTACATATTTCTTGTATGTTGAGAAGGGCGACTAAAGACCTGTTGAAGCGGGAGCCTGGGTGTGGAAACTATAGGTCTTTTTTACCGAGATGTGTATGATAGCTCCACCATCATCGCCCACCGCTAGTTGTCGCCCGCCCTTAGAAGGCGGAGAGATAATGTTTTTGCCTCCCTCTGTGTGTGTGTGTGTGTGTACCTCATGAACGCCTTGCGTTATCAGCATGAAACTTTCAGGATATCAAGATATGGCCAAAATCTTGGCCGAGGTCGATAATGGGCACTCGGGGTCAAGGTCAAGGTCATCAAAATGGCTGGCAAAGGTTAACTAGTTTTCATCGCCTGCCTTTAGCACCATTGTATCTCATGAACGGCTTGAGCTATCAACATGAAACCTTCAGGGCATAAAGATATGGCCAAAATCTTGGACTTGGCCAACATCATGTTCTGGCGGGCGATTAGCATTCGGCTCCCGAATGCTTTTCTTTCATTATATAAGCAATATCTTACAGTGCAGTTTACACCACAAGAATGGGGCAGATTGTTCCTAAGATTTATTTTATCTGCGATGAATGCTTCCAGTCAGATTCAAGGGCTATTCTCTGAATCACCTAAATCGATGTAAACGTCAAAACTTGCTTAAAAACCGACGCTGATGAAGGATAACCATAAATTAAAAATAGAAAATTATGGACCCTACCAAATAAGGTATCTTGGGATCTTTTTATTTAGCTTTTACCTGATGTTGCGTCCAGGGAATGGTGACTGCACCATAGAGAACTACAAGCGATTTTGTCACTAAACAGTTCCGACCCATGGACCCATCTTCCATCGATACTCATTCCTCCCCCATATACTTTTCTGTTTAATTTCTCTACCGTGTACTTGGTCAGCCTTCCCAACTTCTTCCAGCCACCCAGTATAGTACATTCTTAGCTAATTCTTCATTATCGATTCGTCCTAAACCCATGTCTATTGCATCAGTGTATTCATCTTTTTTTGGCACTCCACAGACTATTCCGAGGTTAATGGTTTGGAGACCTGTCACTTCTGATTTATGTCCTTAAGCCATCGTCGACATTTTACTACTGCACGTCAATGGTAGTATTAATTTGTTAGATAATTATGCATTTAATCGCATTCTTACAGTTTTGTTTTTATTGCTAGCACTGTTAGGACCTTAGCGACTTCTCGTTTGTTGCCTCTCTTCCATTCAGTTGATCGTCTGTGTCTTATTCACAACACTGGCTAAATACCTGAAAACCCTTTCAGTCTCCATTTTTTGCAGCAGTGCCTCTTCCATACATCATCGTTGGACTCTGTCAATTTTTTATTTACATCTTTTGCACACATTATTGAATTAGCACCTCTGCCACACTTAGTACTATGCTATTCACTCCTCATCTGCTTTTAGGATTTCATCGTCTACAAGCAAAGTACAGGTAGTATTCTCTCTTCACCACTTCTCTTCAGAAAATTATCCCCAAAACTCAAACAAAGAGACTGTTTGCTGTTGGACCCCTGAGGCTTTTGGGAGGCCAATAAATGCCTCCAAAAGGAACCTGGACTAGGATGCCTGGCCTCTACAAGGTTTCAACAAAAAGATTATACTTTACCTGGAAACTCAGGAGAGAATGGGCCTCATGGTACGACATCGTGGAATCATGTGTGTTGCTGGATGCCTCCTGTTTGTCTTAAAGTCAATAAATACAGTGTCATGCATTTATTATAATTTTTACTCTTGTCACTGACAACCTTAACGACGGTGTCAATGGAGATCATCAAACGGGGTTCTAGCAAGGACCATCAAACACACCGGGAGGTTTTAGGGGACTACAAAAGACATATTTCAAAATAATCGCTCAGTCACTCAGTGACAATAGGTTTTGTAGGTCAACTCCTGCGAGAGAGTTTGCACAAACATTCTAGCCATTATTTTGTTTATTATTGTATTAGGCTATCAGTAACATCAAGCAGCCCTGGTGACATTACACAACCATGTTTCAGTCCTACATTTAAGCTGAGTTCTTCACACAGTACACCAGGCATGCTAAGTCTGTCACTCAGTACATTAGCCATGCTGAAAGCAGCATTTTTTTTTTTTTTTATGTTAAGAAGGAACCAAAGGCCGCGAGCCCGCAATTATTGTTCCTTCCAAGAGAAAAAACAAAATACAAGAGATCATTTCGAGATGCCTGGACACACTGCTTTGGAAAGACCGGAGATCATAGGAAGCAGGAAACACAGACAGAGGGAGACCGTTCCAGAATTGACCCGTTGCATAAATGAAGGACTGAGAGTAACGGTTAACTCTTGCATTAGAGAGCTGGACAGAAAAGGGATGAGAGTTTACTGTTAGACGGATGCTACGCGCCCGTCGTAGAGGTGGAGGAATGCATGCAGACAGTTCAGAGGAGCAGTGACCATTGAAGTAGCGACAGAATAGAGATAAAGATGCAACAGTGCGACGAAGCGACAGAGGTTGAAGGGAGTCAGTAAGAGGAAGAGAGTTAATGAGACGAAAAGGCTTTGACTCTACCCTATTGAGAAGAGCTGTATGTGGAGAGCCTCCCCACACATGAGAGTTGTACTCCACACAGGGGCGGATAAAACCTCTGTATAGAGTCAATAATTGTGCAGGGGTAAAGAAGGTACTTTTCTTAACTTTGAATACTGTACCTTCCATTCTGTTTACTCCGAGTACTTTCTGTAATGCCTGCTGACCTTCTGCATCACATGAATTCAACGGGCCATAAATGCACCATCCTTCACTCCACTCTACATCCACAAACTTTTGTGCAGAAAAGTTGCCTGCTCAGCTCATTCCATACACTGCTTGAATGGTCTGTGCTCCTCGTCTGCCAACTCCTTCGTAATTGTCTGTCTACCTTTTCACATGCCAACTCCGGGATCATTAATGTTACAGCCTTCAGTCTACTGCCAGCAATGGCTCTGTCGTGAGAATATCAGATGAACGTATACGGCTCCTCGCGTGCAAAGTCTTCTTTAACTGTTTTCATTTGCTTAGACATTACTAAACCATATACCCCTTTTACTACATTCATGAAGCTATTACTTGTTTCGACCATGAAATTTCACTTCTCGGCTTTAACTTTGTACAGGGTTATTTAAATCCATTTCCCAAGCAGCGATTTTTGCATTCAGGTTAATCTACACAGTTTATTGATTCAGGCTTTTATTCTTGGTGATGAGTCCCTTCACTGCGATCAAGTCTTCATGTATATTATTCATGCTACCACCAGCCGATAAGATGATGATGAAACACCAAGACGAGGTGGGTTGAATCAGGCTATGTGTAACCCTTCCAGCCCGAAAAAATCTTTCCTAAGCCGAATAACATAGTCTGTAGGTGGCAAGAAGAAAATATAAAAAGCCAACAGACTAAACATGTTATTTCTGTGATCGTACACATATCGCCTAGTTAATGATTGATCTCTTTAGACAGCTGGCTAGTAATGGTAAAGAAAAAGAAAAGTTCATACACTTAATATATCTAGCTTTAAATGTTAAGTAGAGTTTAAGAATATTATATTTATAGTTCCAGTTATATTGCAGCATAATTCCATACGCTATTTTTCGCCTTGCATGTCTATATTGATCTTCTTCAATCTATCTATATAAACACACAGATACAGTCAGACAGACAGAAAGATAGATAGATATATAGATAAGATATTTTTTAATTATAGATATTACTTCGAATCTTGATAAAAACGCACAGGTATTTTACACTAAATATTTTGGAGAAACACAATCGGTAAATTTTGATGGATGAAAAGTAAAACTCACAAAAAATTATGAATAATAACTATGCGTTATGATCTACTTATTAATGCATTTTTTAATTTGATGTTAGTAAATAAAGAGCAGTTCTTGTTTTTTGCCTCAAATACGTAATAAAAAAAAAAAACATTCGACCTTCTAGGTAAAAATATTACATAGGTGATAGTACGCATTTTTATTTTTAGCCTTGAATATTGGGCAAAGTGCATGAAACAGAATAAAGTTAGTACGTTTTGCTTCGAATATTAGGAAGAGTAGATAAAACAAAATCCATTTCGTTATTCAGCTTCGAATATTAGGAACGTTAAAAAAAAAAAAAATGTGGGCAATTGTGTGTGTGTGTGTGTGTGTGTGTGTGTGTGTGTGTGTGTGTGTGTGTGTGTGCGCGCGCCATCACAAGATCGTGCAAGTAGAGTGAAAGAAGAGTTCTGGACAAATGTGGAAGCGTGCATTGAAAAGTTTGAAAGGATTGAGAGAGAGTTTTTTATTGAAAATATGAAAGGAAAAGTAGAGAATGGAGTAGTTGGTGAGTGGGGTGTGCCTGCAGGAGTGGGTGAGAATGGCAGTGCTCTTGTGCAGAATGGCAGTTCTCTAGTGCAGGGAAGGAGTTGGTGATAGCCAATATTCTCTTTAGGCACAAAATCACCCACAGGTATACGTGGTAAGTAATGAGAAGGAAGTGTAATGAAATGAATGAACGGCAGACAATGACTGATTATGTGTGTGTTGATGATAGAATGAAACGGTGTGTTATGGATGCAAGAACATATAGAGGTTGGGGAAATGGACTTTCTAACCACCACTTGGTGGTGGTGAGAATCAAGGTTCAAAGGAAATGGAGGAGGAGGAGAAGGGAAGGACAGGAGGAGGTAGTCCATACAAGGAGGTAGAAAGGTTGCAAGAGGATGGAAAAAAGGCCGAATATAGGATAGACGTGGAGGAGCGATTGCGTAAATATGATTTTGAGCAGATGGGGGACGTGGAAGGTGAGTGTAAGATATTCACAGGAGAAATCTGTGCAGCATGTGAAGTGCTGTGTGGGGTGAAGACCAGACGAAAGTAAGTGCAAGGAACGGCATGATGTAAAGAAGAGGTGAGACAGGCTGTGGCGCAAAAGAAGAAAATTTATAGTGAGTGGATAAGAAACAGGGGCTTGAAGGAAGTTGAGACCGAGGAGAGAGTTATATGTAGAGAGGAAGAGAGAGAGAGATGAAAAGATTAGTAAGAAAGTAAGGAGAAAGTGAATGAGGAATTTGCAAGGAATTTGTGTGTAAAGTAGAGGGAATGTAAGAAAATGATCTGGAAAGAGGTAAAGAGAGTTAGACAGGGTGATAAAGAAGTAAGTAAGGGAGTGAAAGATAAAAATGGTAGATTGCTAGTGGAGATGGGAGAAAAGGTGAGCAGATGGAGGGAACAATTTACGGAACTGTTGAACATAGAGAATTAAAATAATGCGAGTATAAGTGGCTGGGAATGGCTGGGAGGAGGAGGGAGGTGAGAAAGGAGGAAGGAATTAGTAAGATAGAAGTAGTGGAAGCAGTGAAGTAAGTCAAAATGGGGAATGCCACAGGAATTGATGGAGTGTGTATTCTGATGCATGGGTGAGAAATAGTAGTAGAATGGATATGGAAGATGTGCAGATTCACCTGGGAGGATGGTAGCATCCCGGAGGATTGGAAGTCAGGTATAATTATTCCCCTGTACAAAGGAAAAGGGTATAAGAAGTGTGTGGTAATCATAGGGGCATTTGCCTTCTTTGTGTAATGGGAATAATATATGGTAGGATACTTATTGACAAAGTTAGGGAAATAGAAGAGGAATTAGTTGAAGAAGAACAGGGAGGAGGTTGTGTAGCTCAGATATTCATTCTTAGGTCTTTAGTGGAAAGTTTCTAGAGAAGGGAAAGGAGTTGTATGCGGCCTTCACGGGTTTGGAGAAAGCATATGACAGGGTGGATAGACAAGGAATGTGGAAAGTATTAAGGATATATGGAGTAAATGGGAAGTTGTTGAATGCCGTGGAGAGTATGTATAAGGGTGTTGTTAAGGCTGCAGTGCGTGTAGATAGTGGACTGAGTGAAGTTTTCTATCTGAATGTTAGATTGAAACAGGGATGTGTCATGTTCCCATAGTTGTCTATTCTGTATGTGGATGGAGTTATAAGAGAGATACAAGGTAGGGCAGTGGATGTTGGAACGACCTGCAGTGTTTGGAAACTCCCTGTACTGTTGTTTGAAGATGATTATGTATTGTCAAGTGAAGACGAAGGAGAACTGCAAGGCTTTGTGAGTGAGTTTGGGAGAGTGTGTAAGAAATGGAATTTAAAGGTAATGTAGGGAAGAGTAGAATTATGGTCTTCGAGAAAAGTGATATCAATGAATGTACAGTGAGGCTGGATGAGGAGGAAATGAAAAATGTGAGTGCGTTTAAGTATTTGGGTAGTGTGATGAGTAAGGATGGATTTTTGGAGGATGAAGTGCTTGAAAGGGTACAACAGGGAAGAAAGGTTGCTGGCTCTTTTAAAGCAGTGATAAGGAACAGGGAAATGAGCATGGAAGTAAATAAGTAACTGCATGCGGTATTGTGATATCAACTGTAGCGTATGGAAGTGAAGCTTGGACCGTGTTGGAAGGACACAAGTCAAAAGTGAGAGTAGTGGAAATGAGTTATTTGAGAAGAGTTTGTGGAGTCGCATGGAGAGACAGACTGACAAATAAGGAAGTGAAGGAGCGTTGTGGTGTGGATGTTATAGAAAGCTTTAGGAGAAATACATTGAGGTAGTTTGGCCATTTGGAGTGGATGGAGACCGAGAGACTAACGAGGAGAATGTATGCGAGTGAAGTGGAGAGGGGGAGAGAGAGAGGGAGGCCGAGGATGAGATGGAGGAATGGAGTGGAAATGTATATGAGAGACTGGTGTGTGAGCTGGGAGCATGGCAGTTACGTAGCGTTGGACAGGGCGACATGGAGGCGATTTGTATGTGGCCACTCCTTACGGAATTGAGGAGTCTGGCAATAGTTAGATAGACAGTAAATAAAGCAAATGTGGCTGTACCGGTATATTTTTTCATTTCAAGTACATGGCATTTTCTGCTTTGTAACTGATCGTGCTGAGTAAGAGGGGAGGGAGGGATATGTGCTGTGTCCGATCTGCAGTTGTTCAGCTTTGATTCCTGTACTATTATAACTTCCTACTAGAATACTAAACTACATGTAACTCTGGTTCACTTACGCCCAACAGCATGTGTCAAAACTGACAGCTCCTCTAACATCCCTCTCTCACTCGGTTCGGGGAGTCGAGGACGTAACATTTATGTAACATTTATTTACCCTTTGTTTACGCTCTAAGCTGAAAACTCTTGTTTGGTTAGAAGGTTGAATAAACAATTGGCGACTTTATATATATATATATATATATATATATATATATATATATATATATATATATATATATATATATATATATATATAGATAGATAGATAGATAGATAGATAGATAGATAGATATAGATAGATAGATAGATATACTATATAGATATAGATAGATAGATAGATAGATATACTATATAGATATAGATAGATAGATAGATATAATAGATAGATAGACAGATAGATAGATAGATAAAATTAGAGAATTTTTAAAGTCAATCCTTCATAAGTTAAAAAATTCAATTTTGTTCAACAGTGGAAATAAATACATAGAGGTTAGTTGCAATGGAGGGGTAACCGAAATATTTCTCTTGAAGCACAAGCACTCAAATCATGTGCTGAGTAGCTCAGATTCAGGAAAGAGGATATGTTATACTAAAGGTTACTAGAAGCATCTCCTCTAGGCTGAACTCCCCTCAAGTCTGAAAAATCCCTCTTGTGACGAGAAATCTCATTTGAACAGATTCATCTTTTAAAACAGAAAGCCATACTAAGGTGAATAAAGATCTTCATTATGTAGACAGAATAACACGAAAGGTGCCCAATAATGCTGAATTGGTTGCTAAGCAAGTTCTTTAACATGAAATGTCTCGTCTCATAGGTAGCTGCAATAAGAAGGAATCAGTATACACTGAAGGAATTCCCATGAATATCAGACTCTGGTAAAAAGAAAAAAAAGGAAAATCTGCTGGATATCAAGAACAGATGAATAGCTGCCCATTACTACTGGTGAGGCTACCAGAACAATATATTAAGGTTAATTATTCTTCTTGCAGCAGGTTTAGGAAAAAATAGTGCAACAGTTGAAATCAACGTACCGAAGGGGTAATGATCAATGTAGTCTAACGATTTCAGGACTGCAGTATGATCATATTTTTTTTCCATATCAGTACAAGGAAAAGATAATATTATATTTAGCATAAATTGTCAGAACACGCACTACTCTAAGACTACATTTTCGCCACATATTTTGGGCTTAATATTAGTTTGGAATACACCATCAGTTTCATTTAGTTTCTTATAATAGATGAACTATCATCATCTTTGGATGCAATAAACATTGAATCTCTATCAGCGTGAAATGAGCAAAGGATGTACAGTTTCACTTCATCAGTATTAATGAGTAAATAAAACAACTATCAACTATCCACAGCAAGATACTTCGAGATTAATGGTGAGCTATATTTAATTCATGAGAACAGCAGAAGAAAAGAAAGAGGCACACACACACACACACACACACACACACACACATATATATATATATATATATATATATATATATATATATATATATATATATATAGAGATAGATAGATAGATATATATATATATATATATATATATATATATATAGAGAGATATATAGATATATAGATAGATAGAGAGAGAGAGAGAGAGAGATGTGTGTGTGTGTGTATGTATGTATGTATGTATAACGACGTGTTTCCTTTTTTCAGTAAGGGCTAAGGCGTTGCCCCTGGGTAGATTACTTTGGTTTTGGAGAGTGTAGCACATTATGACCGGATACCCTTCCTGATGTCTACCAATGACCCTTGGGTGGACTCGAGCCTCTGACCCTTAGGTTAGAGAGCTCTTATCCACTGAGCCGCGGCTGCTACAACCAGCTAGGAGACAGGGGAGTACTACCTCTCCCGGCAAGGCAGCTTACCAGGGCGAGGCTCTAACTCACTACTCTTCGGTCTCGAGTCAGGCATTCTACCACTGAGCCTCCATGCCCTCAAGAAACCCTTGCCTGTTGATGGTTTCGATCTTGGTTGTCATTAACCACACCCAGATAGATACAATTGTTGACTGTATATATATATATATATATATATATATATATATATATATATATATATATATATATATATATATATATTAATAGTAGGTGCGGGAGCTCACCATTCCACTCACCCAGTGTGGTGCTGCTTTGGGTGTCTCCCCTTTCCTCTCTTCCTTCCTTCCTCTTCCGTCTTTCCTTCATTCTTTCCTCTTCCTTCTACCTTCGAGTGACTTTACACTCCCTCTTGTGTCCCTGTTTCCTTTATTCTTTCCCCTTCCTTCTGCCTATTGGCGACTCTACACTGAGTGACAAGCCAAATGGTTTTCTGTACAACAGGAAACCATTTACTATGCTGGGTTGTAACCACATATCCATATTATGGCGCCTGGTGGTTTAGTGGGTAATTAAGGCGATCCAATAGGATTGAGCAGGTGAAGGTTTGCATCCAAGGGATGGTTGGGGTTTACTGCTTACGTAGTGCCACTCAGGGATGAGTTAAGCTGGTCATTCTCATCTTAAATGTCAGGACGAACTTGCCTAGCCCCGGGTTCCTACGCTCCTCATGGGGCGACACAAGATTGCATGATAGATGGATGGAATATATATACAGTGTATATATAGGCAACAGTCCGTGCCATATTACCTCTTGCCAGGCATCGGAGGCCGGGGTAACGTAGTCCCGAACACAGTGTACAGGACCACCTTGGCCCCAGAAAGTATCATAATATGTTCGAAAACCAGCAGCCTCCCCCTGAAAATTTTAACCGAAAAATGCTGTGACACATGACTGTCAGACTGTTGCCTTACACCTGTAGGCTGCCATGCATTTATTTTAACTGTTCTGATGATCAGGATTGGAGATATCTATTGTATAAATTATACAACATCAAGGGAAAACTTCTTTACTAATGCAGTGGTCAAACTTGTTCAATTGTGTGTCTTTTGATTTTGTGAAGGCGCGGTATGCAGCTTTATGAGCAGTATAACTCAGCTCGGTAAGTCGTGAAGGGCCGTCCCTGGCACCGGGTTAAGTACCATTGTTACACATTGCTTTCCGAAAATTTTTGATACAGCAAATACTGTGCAAGAAGTGTGTTTTTTAATTCGACAGTTGGAATACTATGTTCATTTCTATTATTATTATTATTATTATTATTATTATTATTATCATTATTATTACTATTAATAATATTATTATTATTGTCACAATAACGAATGGTATGAGTATTTATGGATCGGAAAATGCGTTGCAGAACACTGCTTACACTATACAAGATTAGCGTGATCCAATTCGGCTACTTTGTTAACCTCCCAGTGAAGGGAATAAAACTATTTCAGTTAATTTCTTCATCACTAAATACAGACTAATAAACCAACAGTTATTAGTATTCTTTGTAATTAATACCAGGAATTATAGTGTTGCTCATTTACGGACAGTAGGTATGTCTCTGCGTCAGGCACACTGTGAGGCTGATGCATCTGAACTATTAGAATAATGTGCCTGTTTTACACTTTCAGGATGTTATGACTCACTCTTAGTTGAATAAATTATTTTGGTGTTAACTGGAGCACAGTACAAGAATGGTCCTTGTCCTCATCGTCAGCTGAATCAAATCAACCGGAATTTATTGCTGTAAGACACACGATGTGACCATGGGACAGTTTCGCAGGTGCTAAAGCTGTCTTGAACCAGCAGCGACGCATTGTGTGTGTGTCGTGTGTTTGAACTGTCGCTGAGCTTATACAGAATGGTATCCCACACCAGAAACTACGCTATGTGCTCCAAGTACTGTATATAACTACATGTTTAGAGAGGTCGTCTGTTGGCTGAAATGACGCAAGTTCGATCCCAGGCTGGGAAAGGAACAACCTGATGAACTGAACTACACTGAAACAGACTTTACTAATCTTCTGTAAGATCCACCAACAGGCCATAAGAAAGTCTCCGCTGTAACCAGTGCACCAGTCCTGAAAGAGACAGCCCTAGAATATTCATGTGGTACGTGGGTATTAGTGCCGAAATGGTGACATGAGAAGGTATTTAGCACGTGGGAGTACTGCTAGAGCTAAAGAAACAAGTTAATTCCGTGCCTTGACCAAAAAAAGAAAAAAAAAGGAAGAATATGTGTGTGAGGTACCTCATAGATTAAGCTCAGCTCAGTGCAAAGACAGGTAGTACAAATGCCTAGCGAGACTTGCGTAGCTCTAGTATGGGATGACTTTTTTGACGCAGAGAATGTTTATGAGACAGGAAGGAGAGACAGTGGAAACAGAACGAGGGTGTGTCTCGGTGGAAGAACCAGCGTTTTAACCAATGATTTTTTATAACGTTACGAGTGGATTTCTCTTTATAATATATAATAGTAATAATAATAATAATAATAATAATAGTAATAATAATAATAATCTTTCTATTTATCTATCTATATATCTATAGCCCGACGCCCTAATCCCGCAAAGGGTGGCCGCAGACAAAACGCCTCCAAGTCGCTCTGTCACCAACCATTTGACTACCCTACCCGCAACTCACTCCCCCCTCCCTCATATACCTCTCAACTCCATCCCTCCACCTCATCCTCGGTCTACCCCTCCCTCTCCCTCCCTCCACCTCACCTACATACACCCTCTTGGTCAGTCTTTCATTCTCCATTCTCTTCACATGTCCAAACCACCTCAGTGTATTTCTCTTAATCTTCTCAACCACATCCACATCTACCCCACAACGTTCCTTCACTTCTTCATTCGTCAACCTGTCCCTCCACGTCACTCCACATGCTCCTCTCAAGTAACTCATTTCCACTGCTCTCACTCTTGACTTGTTCCCCTCTTGCAAGGTCCACGCAACGCTTCCATACGTCAGGGTAGGGATCACAATACTATCATGCAGTGACTTCTTAACTTCCATTCTCACTCATAATAATAATAATAATAATAATAATAATAATAATAATAGGGACTGTCATGAAATACTTTCGTTTTAGCAGCTCTTGTTGCAGCTAAGAATACATTATATCACATACGAGCGCAAAAGCACGGCGGGATACTCGTATAATGTTGCACGACGTGTGTGTGTGTGTGTGTGTGTGTGTGTGTGTGTGTGTGTGTGTGTGTGTGTGATAACAGAGTTTGGACACTAATGAAGACCAAACTTGGTAAAAGATTTGAGAGTCAGTGTAGAGGTTGTATGGCACATTAAGCTTAAAACATTCTGATCTGATGTAGATCTAACTTGGTGGAAAGTAAAGGGAATGTACAGCATGAATTTATTCACTTCTAAGAGCAACTAGGGAAAAATTTATCCGTTAACAATATCTCATTTTTTTTAGAGTGGATCAAACTATGTGGAGGTGTTAAGGGTAAGCCAAGGATGAAAAGATTATCAGAACAACAGGTCAAAGGTTAAGGTCACAAGGGAAGATCAACTGAATCACTTTTGATCTGATTCGGACTAAACGTGGTGGAGCAGTTGAAAGTCTGGCAATGATAATTCGATTTTGAGAACAACTAGCTTTAGGTCAATTATTTGGCATATAGTCCAACTGTTGGGAGCTGATGTTGCACTCTCTGAGTGCTCCCTTCTTGTTATAAATAGATTTGAATATGTTTGGGAGCAGACTCTAGCACCAGTCGAACAAGGCGGTATTCCCAAGCTGGATGGCAAGCTGGTGACAGGAAGAACTGGAGCTCCCGTTTCGCCAGCCCTCAGGACCTGTTCCTGACCATCTCCCTTTGCTGAACATTTTCAGTGTTTTCATTAACACAGAGAGTAGGCCAGCATACTCTCAAAATGCCTCAACCTTCAACTGTCTGCACCACACTACATGCACATTAGATATCACACCTACTTTCGTCCCCTCTTTGCAGTGGCCGCTGCATTGATATCAGCAAATTCGGTGAGATCTTGGATTTCCACCACCGGCAGGGTAGGGCTGGCGGCACAAGGTCCTCCTGGTTGCAATCAAGCGACTGTGCCGACAGCAGTTGTTGCAAACACTGTTCATGCTCGTCAGCAGAGAAGCACAGGTTCGTACCTTATATATGACTCATATCAGTGGTCGTAGTATCAAACTGAATTCCGTTCACTTTTTCCTCCAATCAGTATCCTCTCTAGCCCTGTTCCTCACAGAACTTCAAATCTCTCCCTCGACTGTCCTATCCCCAATTTGTTTTCCTGCTTACCATCTCCTCACAACTTCCTCAACAAGGGTGGCACCTGTTTTTAAATTAAATCTGAATTTGCAGTTGACCCTGTTTAGGACATCACTTCAGCTAATTATGATTATTCACTGTCTTAACTAAGTTATTGAAATATTACCAAATATATCTGTGCAGTTGATTGCTTCCCCAGTGCTTCTTCAAAACCCAGGGTATTTGACTCCATATCCACAGAGATGGCCAACCTAAACCTCACCCTTACCACTGAAATCGCCGTTTTGGGTGATTTTAACGCTCATAATGTAGAATGGTTATTGCATTCTACCAGGACTGACGATATTGGTGTAAAATGCGACTTTTGTGCAGAATCGTTTAATTCAATACAATTTGTAAAACAACCAACCAGAATACCAGATAATCCTGCCCATAACGCCTGCCTCTTGGACCTATTCCTGACAAATGATCTGGATTGAAGTACTGTCACCACATGGATCCTCTGACAACATTCTCATCAAAGTTTCATTAGGCAGTACCTTCAAACCCCCCAGTTCTGAACCTGTCAGAGTGACCAGATGGCTGTTTGATAGGGCAGAATGTGATTGATTTAGAAATTATCTTGATGATATCCCATGGCAGTTTTTCTTAACCAATGACATCAGTTCTACCAGTCCCACATTAATGACTAATATAGGCTGATATGGATTTGTTCATACCAAGTCAACAGTTCACTAAAAGATCGGACTTCCCAAAATGCTTTGAGAGCAATTGTGCCAGAGCAACAACCCAAAAGTCTTTGGCATAGGAGCCCGGGGCTCGGCAAATTGGTCCTGACATCTGAGATGAGTGACCAGCCTCACTCATCCCTGAGTGGCATTACATGAGCAATGAATCACAACCACCCTTTGGATATAAAACTGCACAAGCTCAATCTGATTGAAACGCCATAATTACCCACTAAACCACCAGGCGACATAAATTGGTTGTATGGTTACCACCTAGCGTTATAAATGGTTTCCTGTCCATTTTAATCCAAATAGAATTGCGTGTAGATAGCATAAGTATGAAAAACACTGGACTCAAGTCTAAACTTTTTTATACAAGAACTCCATCCTACGATGAATGAAATCGAAGGTGGTAGCAAGAAAAAATGAAAAGACATCGCTGTGTAGGAGGGGCGAAGAAAGACGTCTTGACCTCAGTGCAATATAGATTGGGGGGGGGTCTAGCAATATAACTTTCCTTGTTAGGTGTCAGCACTATGGCGAAGATTTCTGTATTTTCTCAGTTTCTCTTTTCGTTATTCTTCCAAACACTTTTGAATTTGGTGTCATTCCTTTACTTCTTCAGCAGTTGGCTTCAGTTGTGGCATAATTGCTCCTTGGGCAAGTATCCCCAAACAACTTCATTTTTGTACGCAGTCTTTTAAAGGGTATTGTGGGGTCAATGGTCAACTCATACAAACACAATAATTTTGGGTTCCTGTGTTCTTGTGTGTTCATTTTTATCATGACAATTTGCACAGAGCTATAACAGTGTACTTTAGCTATTTGGAAACCATCCCACGTTATGCTGATAATGTTTCCAGTCTTTATTTAAATAAGATTTGGAAAAAATTTCAAGGTAGTTATTGGGTTGAGAATCACTAAGCAAATTCAGCACCTCACTACAAACACATTGAAGTTATGTCCCAAGTAAAAATATGCAAAGCTTCAGAGGGTTTGCGACTTTATTACACGTTGCTTTGATAAAGAAGAAGAAAACAACTGAGATTTTTGTCTACTGACTTCCTGCTGGTCATTAAGACAATGGATAAATTGTTACGAAGTCAAAATCCCCTCTCCTTCTACTAGAAAAGACCCTCGCTATACTGCTTTCACCTTAACATGGTCCAGATTTTCGTCTTTTCACAACTTATTTCACATAGCAGTGGCATAGAAAGACACTACTTTGACTCTACATCCTCCCCATAGCACATCTTCGTGATTAGCGTTATGTTCTGGTGTTAATCTGTTGTTACAGCTCAGCAGTCAAGGTGGAAAGATGGCAATATTAGACCAAGTAAAAAGAGAAAGGGTGT
This sequence comes from Coenobita brevimanus, assembly GCF_032717465.1. Lineage (NCBI taxonomy): Eukaryota > Metazoa > Arthropoda > Malacostraca > Decapoda > Coenobitidae > Coenobita > Coenobita brevimanus. The sequence continues at coordinate 14,311,938 of NC_136987.1, read as the reverse complement.
AGTCGCCACACATAGAATTCCATCATGTAAGTACTGCTGAGGCAACAAGGGTAACATATGAGTTCATCTGTCTCGTGGGCTCCAGAATTCATCTCTGCTTGTTCCATTAACTTCGGGAGACAGATGTGCTAATCAGTAACAAATGGCTTCCTCTTGCCAATAATTGTTCAATCGGAAGAATAATATTAACCAACCGTTATCCTCTCTCTCTCTCTCTCTCTCTTAGCTGATTCATGTTGGGTTGAAATTGCTTCACCCTCAAAACAAACACCATTTCAGTAGGTGGGTACAATTCTATTTTAAGAGCATTTTTATTTTACTCTGGTTTTAGTGCTCGTGCTGCATGTCTGCTTACACCACTGGGGAAAAATAATATTGTATAAGCTTTCCCTCGACCTACAGGGTGAAGTTAATGACCTAAAAATGAAAATGTAAGCCTTCAGTTCTGAGGCGGAGTAATTGTTTTGAGACATTCTTTTCATCAATTTCTGTCAATAAGTTTCCTAAAATAACGCTTTGAACTTTCATTGGTAAGACAGACTGATTACTGTGCGGTTTGATAGCTACCATTTTGTTTGTTCAGGAAGATTTTCCATTCGATCACTTTTGTATTCTTTACAATTACGTGTTACATCAGTCATCCCGGCAGCGGAGATCGAGACTGATGGTTCAGTACACGGACAACTGCTTATCATATAACTTCCTTGACATTTTTTAATCTGTCAGAAGACGTATTTGTATCTTATTCAGCTGAGGAAATTTCTGGCAGTTCAGCGGTTAAACACCGTACAGTAGTTTTCAGTTCTTTGATTCAGCATTAGAATTCCCTCAGATGAGCAAGCTTGCCTTCAAGTAGCCCAAAAAATATACTGATGTCTCCATATAAAGCGAGTGGGTTAAAAAAATATACATCAATACGGCAGCAAATGTTTGTTATAAAGACTTAAAAGTTAACGACTGTATTACCTCCTTTAGTATGCTGGCGTCTTTTTTTTTTTTTTTTTATATATACATATATAGTTACGTATTAATGACTGAAACTTTTATTCAACTTAGAAATATTTCTGTGTGGGGGAGTTGGTTATAAACTTGACTGATTCCTTCAACACAAGATGTTCCCAACGTTAGCAAAAATCGTCTGGACGTGAAAACAAATGTAAATAAGATGTCCTCGTACTGAATGTATTAGATGATATTATATTCTGTAAAGGGGTAATGTATTAATTTCTCTTTATCAGTTAAGTACAAGATATGCGTATGTATTAACCACTGTATGTAAAGTTTTTAGAAACTCATACCCAAAATACATTAATTATTTACTCTTTCATCATTATTATAATTCATCATTATTATAATTGTACTGTATACGAGCCCTGGGGTCAAAGAAAGAATTACATATTTCTTGTATGTTGTGAAGGGCGACCAAAGACCTGTTGAAGCGGGAGCCTGGGTGTGGAAGCTATAGGTCTTTTTACCGAGATGTATATGATGGCTCCACCATCATCGCCCACCGTTAGTTGTCGCCCACCCTTAGAAGGCGGAGAGATAATGTTTTTGCCTGCCTCTGTGTGTGTGTGTGTGTGTGTGTGTGTGTGTGTGTGTGTGTGTGTGTGTGTGTGTGTGTGTGTGTGTACCTCATGAACGCCTTGAGCTATCAGCATGAAACTTTCAGGATATCAAGATATGGCCAAAATCTTAGTCGAGGTCGATAATGGGCACTCGGGGTCAAGGTCAAGGTCATCAAAATGGCTGGCAAAGGTCAACTAGTTTTTATCGCCTTCCTTTAGCACCACTGTATCTCATGAACGGCTTGAACTATCAACATGAAACCTTCATGGCATAAAGATAATTATGGCCAAAATCTTGGACTTGGCCAACATCATGTTCTGGCGGGCGATTAGCATTCGGCTCCCGAATGCTTTTCTTTCATTATATAAGCATTATCTTACAGTGCAGTTTACACCACAAGAATGGGTCAGATTGTTCCTAAGATTTATTTTATCTGCGATGAATGCTTCCAGTCAGATTCAAGGGCTATTCTCTGAATCACCTAAATCGATGTAAACGTCAAAACTTGCTTAAAAACCGACGCTGATGAAGGATAACCATAAATTAAAAATAGAAAATAATGGACCCTACCAGTATTTTGGGATCTTTTTATTTAGCTTTTACCTGATGTTGCGTCCAGAGAATGGTGACTGCACCATAGGGAACTACAAGCGATTTTGTCACTAAACAGTAACGACCCATGGACCCATCTTCCATCAATACTCATTCCTCCCCCATATACTTTTCTGTTTAATTTCTCTACCGTGTACTTGGTCAGCCTTCCCAACTTCTTCCAGCCACCCAGTATAGTACATTCTTAGCTAATTCTTCATTATCGATTCGTCCTAAACCCATGTCTATTGCATCAGTGTATCCATCTTTTTTTAGCACTCCACAGTCTATTCCGAGGTTAATGGTTTGGAGACCTATCACTTCTGATTTATGTTCTTAAGCCATCGTCGACATTTTACTACTGCACGTCAGTGGTAGTATTAATTTGTTAGATAATTATGCATTTAATCGCATTCTTACAGTTTTGTTTTTATTGCTAGCACTGTTAGGACCTTAGCGACTTCTCGTTTGTTGCCTGTCTTCCATTCAGTTGATCGTCTGTGTCTTATTCACAACACTGGCTAAATACCTGAAAACCCTTTCAGTCTCCATTTTTTGCAGCAATGCCTCTTCCATACATCATCGTTGGACTCTGTCAATTTTTTATTTACATCTTTTGCACACATTATTGAATTAGCACCTCTGCCACACTTAGTACTATGCTATTCACTCCTCTTCTGCTTTTAGGATTTAATCGTCTACAAGCAAAGTACAAGTAGTATTCTCTCTTCACCACTTCTCTTCAGAATATTATCCCCAAAACTCAAACAAAGAGACTGTTTGCTGTTGGACCCCTGAGGCTTTTGGGAGGCCAATAAATGCCTCCAAAAGGAACCTAGACTAGGATGCCTGGCCTCTACAAGGTTTCAACAAAAAAGATTATACTTTACCTGGAAACTCAGGAGAGAATGGGCCTCATGGTACGACATCGTGGAATCACGTGTGTTGCTGGATGCCTCCTGTTTGTCTTAAAGTCAATAAATACAGTGTCATGCATTTATTATAATTTTTACTCTTGTCACTGACAACCTTAACGACGGTGCCAATGGAGATCATCAAACGGGGTTCTAGCAAGGACCATCAAACACACCGGGAGGTTTTAGGGGACTACAAAAGACATATTTCAAAATAATCGCTTAGTCACTCAGTGACAATAGGTTTTGTAGGTCAACTCCTGCGAGAGATTTAACAAACATTCTAGCCATTATTTTGTTTATTATTGTATTAGGCTATCAGTAACATCAAGCAGCCCTGGTGACATTACACAACCATGTTTCAGTCCTACATTTAAGCTGAGTTCTTCACTCAGTACACCAGGCATGCTAAGTCTGTCACTCAGTACATTAGCCATGCTGAAAGCCGCATTTTTTTTTTTTTTAATGCTAAGAAGAAGGAACCAAAGGCCGCGAGCCCGCAATTATTGTTCCTTCCAAGAGAAAAAACAAAATACAAGAGACAGCCAAATTCAAGATCTGATCATTTCGAGATGCCTGGACACACTGCTTTGGAAAGACTGGAGATCATAGGAAGCAGGAAACACAGACAGAGGGAGACCGTTCCAGAATTGATCTGTTGCATAAATGAAGGACTGAGAGTAACGGTTAACTCTTGCATTAGAGAGCTGGACAGAAAAGGGATGAGAGTTTACTGTTAGACGGATGCTACGCGCCCGTCGTAGAGGTGGAGGAATGCATGCAGACAGTTCAGAGGAGCAGTGACCATTGAAGTAGCAATAGAAAAGAGATAAAGATCCAACAGTGCGGCGAAGTGACAGAGGTTGAAGGGAGTCAGTAAGAGGGGGAGAGTTAATGAGACGAAAAGCCTTTGACTCTACCCTATTGAGAAGAGCTGTATGTGGAGAGCCTCCCCACACATGAGAGTTGTACTCCACACAGGGGCGGATAAAACCTCTGTATAGAGTCAATAATTGTGCAGGGGTAAAGAAGGTACTTTTCTTAACTTTGAATACTGTACCTTCCATTCTGTTTACTCCGAGTACTTTCTGTAATGCCTGCTGACCTTCTGCATCACATGAATTCAACGGGCCATAAATGCACCATCCTTCAGTCCACTCCACATCCACAAACTTTTGTGCAGAAAAGTTGCCTGCTCAGCTCATTCCATACACTGCTTGAATGGTCTGTGCTCCTCGTCTGCCAACTCCTTCGTAATTGTCTGTCTACCTTTTCACATGCCAACTCCGGGATCATTAATGTTACAGCCTTCAGTCTACTGCCAGCAATGGCTCTGTCGTGAGAATATCAGATGAACGTATACGGCTCCTCGCGTGCAAAGTCTTCTTTAACTGTTTTCATTTGCTTAGACATTACTAAACCATATACCCCTTTTACTACATTCATGAAGCTATTACTTGTTTCGACCATGAAATTTCACTTCTCGGCTTTAACTTTGTACAGGGTTATTTAAATCCATTTCCCAAGCAGCGATTTTTGCATTCAGGTTAATCTACACAGTTTCTTGATTCAGGCTTTTATTCTTGGTGATGAGTCCCTTCACTGCGATCAAGTCTTCACGTATATTATTCATGCTACCACCAGCCGATTAGATGATTATGAAACACCAAGACGAGGTGGGTTGAATCAGGCTATGTGTAACCCTTCCAGCCCGAAAAAATCTTTCCTAAGCCGAATAACATAGTCTGTAGGTGGGAAGAAGAAAATTTAAAAAGCCAACAGACTAAACATGTTATTTCTGTGATCGTACACATATCGCCTAGTTAATGATTGATCTCTTTAGACAGCTGGCTAGTAATGGTAAAGAAAAAGAAAAGCTCATACACTTAATATATCTAGCTTTAAATGTTAAGTAGAGTTTAAGAATATTATATTTATAGTCCCAGTTATTTTGCAGGATAATTCCATACGCTATTTTTCGCCTTGCATGTCTATATTGATCTTCTTCAATCTATCTATATATACACACAGATACAGTCAGACAGACAGATAGAAAGATAGATAGATATATAGATAAGATATTTTTAATTATAGATATTACTTCGAATCTTAGATAAAAACGCACAGGTATTTTACTTTAAATATTTTGGAGAAACACAATCGGTTAATTTTGATGGATGAAAAGTAAAACTCACTTACAAAAAATTATGAATAATAACTATGCGTTATGATCTACTTATTAATGCATTTTTTAATTTAATGTTAGTAAATAAAGAGCAGTTGCTGTTTCTTGCCTCAAATACGTAATTCAAAAAAAAAACATTCGACCTTCTAGGTAAAAATATTACATAGGTGATAGTAAGCATTTTTATTTTTAGCCTTGAATATTGGGCAAAGTGCATGAAACAGAATAAAGTTAGTACGTTTTGCTTCGAATATTAGGAAGAGTAGATAAAACAAAATCCATTTCGTTATTCAGCTTCGAATAATAGGAGCGTTAAAAAAAAAAAAAAATGTGGGCAATTGTGTGTGTGTGTGTGTGTGTGTGTGTGTGTGTGTGTGTGTGTGTGTGTGTGTGTGTGTGCGCGCCATCACAAGATCGTGCAAGTAGAGTGAAAAAGGAGTTCTGAACAAATGTGGAAGCGTGCATGGAAAAGTTTGAAAGGAATGAGAGAGAGTTTTTTATTGGAAATATGAAAGGAAAAGTAGAGAATGGAGTAGTTGGTGAGTGGGGTGTGCCTGCAGAAGTGGATGAGAATGGCAGTGCTCTAGTGGACATTTGTGCAGGGAAGGAGTTAGTGATAGCCAATATTCTCTTTAGGCACAAAATCATCCACAGGTATACGTGGTAAGTAATGAGAAGGAAGTGTGATGAACTGAATGAACGGCAGACAATGATTGATTATGTGTGTGTTGATGATAGAATGAAACGGTGTGTTATGGATGCAAGAACATATAGAGGTTGGGGAAATGGACTTTCTAACCACCACTTGGTGGTGGTGAGAATCAAGGTTCAAAGGAAATGGAGGAGGAGGAGAAGGGAAGAACAGGAGGAGGTAGTCCATACAAGGAGGGTAGAAAGGTTGCAAGAGGATGGAAAAAAGGCCGAATATAGGATAGACGTGGAGGAGCGATTGCGTAAATATGATTTTGAGCAGATGGGGGACGTTGAAGGTGAGTGTAAGATATTCACAGGAGAAATCTGTGCAGGATGTGAAGTGCTGTGTGGGGTGAAGACAAGACGAAAGTAAGTGCAAGGAACGGCATGATGTAAAGAAGAGGTGAGACAGGCTGTGGGGCAAAAGAAGAAAATTTATAGTGAGTGGATAAGAAACAGGGGCTTGAAGGAAGTTGAGACCAAGGAGAGAGTTATAGTAGAAAGGAAGAGAGAGAGATGAAAAGATTAGTAAGAGAGTTAGGAGAGAGTGAATGACGAATTTGCAAGGAATGTAAGAAAACGTTCTGGAAAGAGGTAAAGAGAGTTAGACAGGCTGATAAAGAAGTAAGTAAGGGAGTGAAAGATAAAAATGGTAGATTGCTAGTGGAGATGGGAGAAAAGGTGAGCAGATGGAGAGAACAACTTAAGGAACTGTTGAACATAGAGAATTAAAATAATGCGAGTATAAGTGGCTGGGAATGGCTGGGAGGAGGAGGGAGGTGAGAAAGGAGGAAGGAATCAGTAGGATAGATGTAGTGGAAGCCGTGAAGTAAGTCAAAATGGGGAATGCCACAGGAATTGATGGAGTGTGTATTCTGATGCATGGGTGAAAGATAGTAGTAGAATGGATATGGAAGATGTGCAGATTCGCCTGGGAGGATGGTAGAGTCCCGGAGGATTGGAAGTCAGGTATAACTATTCCCCTGTACAAAGGAAAAGGGTAAAAGAAGTGTGTGGTAATCATAGGGGCATTTGCCTTCTTTGTGTAATGGGAATAATATATGGTAGGATACTTATTGACAAAGTTAGGGAAATAGAAGAGGAATTAGTTGAAGAAGAACAGGGAGGAGGTTGTGTAGCTCAGATATTCATTCTTAGGTCTTTAGTGGAAAAGTTTCTAGAGAAGGGAAAGGAGTTGTATGCGGCCTTCACGGGTCTGGAGAAAGCATATGACAGGGTGGATAGACAAGGAATGTGGATAGTATTAAGGATATATGGAGTAAATGGGAAGTTGTTGAATGCCGTGGAGAGTATGTATAAGGGTGTTGTTAAGGCTCCAGTGCGTGTAGATAGTGGACTGAGTGAAGTTTTCTATCTGAATGTTAGATTGAAACAGGGATGTTTCATGTCCCCATAGTTGTCCATTCTGTATGTGGATGGAGTTATAAGAGAGATACAAGGTAGGGCAGTGGATGTTGGAACGACCTGCAGGGTTTGGAAACTCCCTGTACTGTTGTTTCAAGATGATTCTGTATTGTTAAGTGAAGACGAAGGAGAACTGCAAGGCTTTGTGAGTGAGTTTGTTAGAGTGTGTAAGACACGGAATTTAAAGGTGATGAACGGAATAGTAGAATTATGGTCTTCGTGAGAAGTGATTCCAATGAATGTACAGTGAGGCTGGACGAGGAGGAAATGAAAAATGTGAGTGCCTTTAAGTACTTGGGTAGTGTGATGAGTAAGGATGGAATTTTGGAGGATGAAGTGCTTGAAAGGGTACAACAGAGAAGAAAGGTTGCTGGTTCTTTTAAAGCAGTGATAAGGAACAGGGAAATGAGCATGGAAGTAAATAAGTAACTGCATGCGGTATTGTGATATCAACTGTAGCGTATGGAAGTGAAGCTTGGACCGTGTTGGAAGGACACAAGTCAAAAGTGAGAGGGGTGGAAATGAGTTATTTGAGAGGAGTTTGTGGAGTCGCATGGAGAGACAGACTGACAAATAAGGAAGTGAAGGAGCGTTGTGGTGTGGATGTTATAGAAAGCTTTAGGAGAAATACATTGAGGTGGTTTGGCCATTTGGAGTGGATGGAGACCGAGAGACTAACGAGGAGAATGTATGCGAGTGAAGTGGAGGGGCGTAGAGGGAGGGGGAGGCCGAATATGAGATGGAGGAATGGAGTGGAAATGTATATGAGACACTGGTGTGTGGGCTGGGAGCAAGGCAGTTACAGTACGTAGCGTTGGACAGGGCGACATGGTGGCGATTTGTATGTGGCCACCCCTTACGGAATCGAGGAGTCTGGCAATAGCTAGATAGACAGTAAATAAAGCAAATGTGGCTGTGCCGGTATATATTTGCATTTCAAATATATGGCATTTTCTGCTTTGTAAACTGATCGTGCTGAGTAAGAGGGGAGGGAGGGATATGTACTGTGTCCGATCTGCAGTTGTTCAGCTTTGATTCCTGTACTATTATAACTTCTGACTAGAATACTAAACTACATGTAACTCTGGTACAATTACGCTCAACAGCATGTGTCAAAAGTGACAGCTCTTCTAACATCCCTCTCTCACTCGGTTCGGGGAGTCGAGGACGTAACATTTATGTAACATTTATTTACCCTTTGTTTACGCACTAAGCTGAAAACTCTTGTTTCTTTAGAAGGTTGAATAAACAATTGGCGACTTAATAGATATATATATATATATATATATATATATATATATATATATATATATATATATATATATATATATATATATAGATAGATAGATAGATAGATAGATAGATAGATAGATATAGATAGATAGATAGATAGATAGATAGATATGATAGATAGATAGCTAAACTTACGGAATTTTTAAAGTCAATCCTTCATAAGTTAAAAAAATCAAATTTGTTCGACGGTGGAAGTAAATTCATAGAGGTTAGTTGCAATGGAGGGGTAACTAAAATATTTCTCTTGAAACACAAGCACTCAAATCATGTGCTGAGTAGCTCAGATTCAGGAAAGAAGATATGTTATACTAAAGGTTACTAGAAGCATCTCCTCTAGGCTGAACTCCCCTCTAGTCTGAAAAATCCCCCTTGTGACGAGAAATCTTCTTAGAACAGATATATTCTTTAAAACAGAAAGCCATACTAAGGTGAATAAAGATCTTCATTATGTAGACAGAATAACACGAAAGGTGCCCAATAATGCTGGATTGGTTGCTAAGCAAGTTCTTTAACATGAAATGTCTCGTCTCATAGGTAGCTGCAATAAGAAGGAATTAGTATACTGAAGGAATTCCCATGAAAATCAGAGTCTGGTAAAAGACAAAATAAAAATACTCTGCTGGATATCAAGAACAGATGAAAAGCTGCCCATTACTACTGATGAGGCTACCAGAACAATATATTAAGGTTAATTATTCTTCTTGCAACAGGTTTAGGAAAAACATAGTGCAACAGTTGAAATCAACGTACCGAAGGGGTAATGATCAATGTAGTCTAACGATTTCAGGACTGCAGTATGATCATATTTTTTTTCCATATCAGTACAAGGAAAAGGTAATATTATATTCAGCATAAATTGTCAGAACACGCACTACTCTAAGACTACATTTTCGCCACATATTTTGGGCTTAATATTAGTTTGGAATACATCATCAGTTCAACTTAGTTTCTTATAAAAGATGAACTATCATTATCTTTGCATGCAATAAATATTGAATCTCTATCAGCGTGAAATGAGCAAAGGATGTACAGTTTCACTTCATCAGTATTAATGAGTACATAAAACAACTATCAACTATCCACAGCAAGATACTTCGAGATTAATGGTGAGTTGTTTTTAATGCATGAGAACAGCAGAAGAAAAGAAAGAGGCACACACACACACACACACACACACACACACACACACACACACACACACACACACACACACACACACACACACACATATATAAATATATATATAGATATATATATATATATATATATATATATATATATATATATATATCTATATATATATAGAGAGAGAGAGAGAGAGAGAGAGAGAGAGAGAGAGAGATATGTTTGTATGTGTATGTATGTATGTATTTATAACGACGTGTTTCCTTTTTTCAGTAAGGGCTAAGGCGTTGCCCCTGGGTAGAGGACTTTGGTTTTGGAGAGTGTAGCACATTATGACCGGATGCCCTTCCTGATGTCTACCAATTACCCTTGGGTGGACTCGAACTTCTGACCCTTCGGTTAGAGAGCTCTTATCCACTGAGCCGCGGCTGCTACAACCAGCTAGGAGACAGGGGAGTACTACCTCTCCCGTCAAGGCAGCTTACCAGGGCGAGGCTCTAACTCACTACTCTTCGGTCTCGAGTCAGGCGTTCTACCACTGAGCCTCCATGCCCTCAAGAAACCCTTGCCTGTTGATGGTTTCGATCTTGGTTGTCATTAACCACACCGAGATAGATACAATTGTTGGCTGTATATATATATATATATATATATATATATATATATATATATATATATATATATATATATATATATATATATATATATATATATATATATATATTAATAGTAGGTGGGGAAGCTCACCATTCCTCTCACCCAGTGTGGTGCTGCTTTGGGTGTCTCCCCTTTCCTCTCTTCCTTCCTTCCTCTTCCGTCTTTCCTTCATTCTTTCCTCTTCCTTCTACCTTCGGGTGACTTTACACTCCCTCTTGTGTCCCTGTTTCCTTTATTCTTTCCTCTTCCTTCTGCCTATTGGCGACTCTACACTGAGTGACAAGCCAAATGGTTTTCTGTACAACAGGAAACCATTTACTATGCTGGGTTGTAACCACATATCCATATTATGGCGCCTGGTGGTTTAGTGGGTAATTAAGGCGATCCAATAGAATTGGGCAGGTGAAGTTTTGCATCCAAGGAATGGCTGGGGTTTACTGCTTACGTAGTGCCACTCACGGATGAGTTAAGCTGGTCATTCTCATCTTTAATGTCAGGACGAACTTGCCTAGCCCCGGGTTCCTACGCTCCTTATGGGTCGACACAAGATTGCATGATAGATGGATGGAATATATATACACTGTATATATAGGCAACAGTCTGTGCCATAATACCTCTTGCCAGGCATCGGAGGCCTGGGTAACGTAGTCCCGAACACAGTGTTAAGGACCACCTTGCCCCCAGAAAGTATCATAATATGTTCGAAAACCAGCAGCCTCCCCCTGAAAATTTTAACCGAATAATGCTGTGAGACATGACTGTCAGACTGTTGCCTTACACCTCTAGGCTGCCATGCATTTATTTTAACTGTTCTGATGATCAGGATTGGATCAAGGGAAAACTTCTTTACTAATGCAGTGGTCAAACTTGTTCAATTGTGTGCCTTTTGATTTTGTGAAGGCGCGTTGTGCAGCTTTATGAGCAGTATAACTCAACTCGATAAGTCGTGAAGGGCAGTCCCTGGCACCGGGTTAAGTACCATTGTTACACATTACTTTCCGAAAATTTTTGATACAGCAAATACAGTGCAAGAAGTGTATTTTTTAATTCGACAGTTGCAATACTATGTTCATTTCTATTATTATTATTATTATTATTATTATTATTATTATTATTATTACTATTAATAATAATATTATTATTGTCACAATAACGAATGGTATGAGTATTTATGGATCGGAAAATGCGTTGCAGAACACTGCTTACACTATACAAGATTAGCGTGATCGAATTCGGCAACTTTATTAACCTCCCAGTGAAGGGAATAAAACTATTTCAGTTAATTTCTTCATCACTAAATACAGACTAATAAACCAACAGTTATTAGTATTCTTTGTAGTTAATACCAGGAATTATAATGTCGCTCATTTACGGACAGTAGGTATGTCTCTGCGTCAGGCACACTGCGAGGCTGATGCATCTGAACCATTAGAATAATGTGCCTGTTTTACACTTTCAGGATGTTATGACTCACTCTTAGTTGAATAAATTATTTTGGTGTTAACTGGAGCAGAGTACAAGAATTGTCCCGACCAAGTGAGGATAAATGGTCCTTGTCCTCATCGTCAGCTGAATAAAATCAACCGGAATTTATTGCTTTAAGACACACGATGTGACCATGGGACAGTTTCGCAGGTGCTAAAGCTGTCTTGAACCAGCAGCGACGCATTGTGTGTGTGTCGTGTGTTTGAACTGTTGCTGAGCTTATACAGAATGGTATCCCACACCAGAGACTGCGCTATGTGCTCCAAGTACTGTATATAACTACATGTTTAGAGAGGTCGTCTGTTGGCTGAAATGACGCAAGTTCGATCCCAGGCTGGGAAAAGAACAACTTGATGAACTGAACTACACTGAAACAGACTTTACTAATCTTCTGTAAGATCCACCAACAGGCCATAAGAAAGTCTCCGCTCTAACCAGTGCACCAGTCCTGAAAGAGACAGCCCTAGAATATTCATGTGGTAGGTGGGTATTAGTGCCGAAATGATGACATGAGAAGGTATTTAGCACGTGGGAGTACTGCTAGAGCTAAAGAAACAAGTTAATTCTGTGCCTTGACCAAAAAAAAAAAAAAAAAAAGGAAGAATATGTGTGTGAGGTACCTCATAGATTAAGCTCAGCTCAGTGCAAAGACAGGTAGTACAAATGCCTAGCGAGACTTGCGTAGCTCTAGTATGGGATGACTTTTTTGACGCAGAGAATGTTTATGAGACAGGAAGGAGAGACAGTGGAAACAGAACGAGGGTGTGTCTCGGTGGAAGAACCAGCTTTTTAACCAATGATTTTTTATAACGTTACGACTGGATTTCTCTTTATAATAATGATAATAATAATAATAATAATAATAATAATAATTATAATAATCTATCTATCTCACTACCTATAGCCCGACGCCCTAATCCCGCGAAGGGTGGCCGCAGACAAAAAGCCTCCAAGTCGCTCTGTCACCCACCATTTGACTACCCTCCCCCCAACTCACTCCCCCCTCCCTCATATACCTCTCAGCTCCATCCCTCCACCTCATCCTTGGTCTACCACTCCCTCTCCCTTTCTCCACTTCACCTACATACTACACCCTCTTGGTCAGTCTTTCATTCTCCATTTTCTCCACATGTTCAAACCACCTCAGTGTATTTCTCCTAATCTTCTCAACCACATCCACATCCACCCCACAACGTTCCTTCACTTCTTCATTCGTCAACCTGTCCCTGCACGTCACTCCACATGCTCCTCTCAAGTAACTCATTTCCACTGCTCTCACTCTTGACTTGTTTCCCTCTTGCAAGGTCCACGCAACGCTTCCATACGTCAGGGTAGGGATCACAATACCATCATGCAGTGACTTCTTAACTTCCATTCTCACTCATAATAATAATAATAATAATAATAATAATAATAGGGACTGTCATGAAATACTTTCGTTTCAGCAGCTCTTGTTGCAGCTAAGAATTTATTATATCACATACGAGCGCGAAAGCACGGCGGGATACTCGTATAATGTTGCACGACGTGTGTGTGTGTGTGTGTGTGTGATATCAGAGTTTGGACACTAATGACGGCCAAACTTGGTAGAAGATTTGAGAGTCAGTGTAGAGGTTGTATGGCACATTAAGCTTAAAACATTCTGACCTGATGTAGATCTAACTTGGTGGAAAGTAAAGGGAATGTACAACATGAATTTATTCACTTCTAAGAGCAACGAGGCTAAGGTCAAGGGAAAATATTATCCGTTAACAATATCTCATTATTTAGAGTGGATCAAACTATGTGGAGGCGTTAAGGGTAAGCCAAGGATGAAAAGATTATCAGAACAACAGGTCAAAGGTTAAGGTCACAAGGGAAGATCAACTGAATCACTTTTGATCTGATTCAGACTAAACGTGGTGGAGCAGTTGAAAGTCTGGCAATGATAATTCGATTTTCAGAACAACTAGCTTTAGGTCAATTATTTGGCATATAGTCCAACTGTTGGGAGCCGATGTTGCACTCTCTGAGTGCTCCCTTCTTGTTATAAATAGATTTGAATATGTTTGGGAGCAGACTCTAGCACCAGTCGAACAAGGCGGTATTCCCAAACTGGATGGCAAGCTGGTGACAGGAAGAACTGGAGCGCCCGTTTCGCCAGCCCTCAGGACCTGTTCCTGACCATCTCCCTTTGCTGAACATTTTCAGTGTTTTCATTAACACAGAGAGTAGGCCAGCATACTCTCAAAATGTCTCAACCTTCAACTGTCTGCACCACACTACATGCACATTAGATATCACACCTACTTTCGTCCCCTCTTTGCAGTGGCCGCTGCATTGATATCAGCAAATTCGGTGAGATCTTGGATTTCCACCACGGGCAGGGTAGGGCTGGCGGCACAAGGTCCTCCTGGTTGCAATCAAGCGACTGTGCCGACAGTAGTTGTTGCAAACACTGTTCATGCTCGTCAGCAGAGAAGCACAGGTTCGTACCTTATATGTGACTCACATCAGTGGTCATAGTATCAAACTGAATTCCGTTCACTTTTTCCTCCAATCAGTATCCTCTCTAGCCCTGTTCCTCACAGAACTTCAAATCTCTCCCTCGACTGTCCTATCCCAATTTGTTTTCCTGCTTACCATCTCCTCACAACTTCCTCAACAAGGGTGGCACCTGTTTTTAAATTAATTCTGAATTTGCAGTTGACCCTGTTTAGAACATCATTTCAGCTAATTATGATTATTCACTGTCTTAACTAAGTTATTGAAATATTACCAAATATATCTGTGCAGTTGATTGCTTTCCCAGTGTTTCTTCAAAACCCACGGTATTTGACTCCATATCCACAGAGATGGCCAACCTACACCTCACCCTTACCACTGAAATCGCCGTTTTGGGTGATTTTAACGCTCATAATGTAGAATGGTTATTGCATTCTACCAGGACTGACGATATTGGTGTAAAATGCGACTTTTGTGCAGAATCGTTTAATTTAATGAAATTTGTAAAACAATCAACCAGAATACCAGATAATCCTGCCCATAACGCCTGCCTCTTGGACCTATTCCTGACAAATGATCTGGAGTGAAGTACTGTCACCACATGGATCCTCTGACAACATTCTCATCAAAGTTTCATTAGGCAGTACCTTCAAACCCCCCAGTTCTGAACCTGTCAGAGTGACCAGATGGCTGTTTGATAGGGCAGAATGGGATTGATTTAGAAATTATCTTGATGATATCCCATGGCAGTTTTTCTTCCCCAATGACATCAGTTCTACCAGTCCCACATTAATGACTAATACAGGCTGGTATGGATTTGTTCATACCAAGTCAACAGTTCACTAAAAGATCGGACTTCTCAAAATGCTTTGACAGCAATTGTGCCAGAGCAACAACCCAAAAGTCTTTGGCATATAACTCTTACTTAAAATAAACTAAAAAAAAAATTCTGAATCCTTTAGTCCATTTAAAATTGCTAGAAACCATGAAAAAGCAGCAATAAATCTTGCTTTTTCAAACTTTCTTCACATCCAAGTATCCAAACTATCAAACAGTCCTAATGACGATAGGATATTCTGGTCAGTTGTCAATGCTTTCAATAATAACTTTAACAAGTCATCTCTCATTCCCTCACTAAAATCTTCAGATGGTAACGGTATAAATGGCCTGCGTGGTAAAGCAAACATCCTTGCCAGTGCGTTTGCCAGAAATTGTACCCTGGAGGAAGTCAGCCAGAATGTCCTTGTACTAGAACTTGACTCCCGAAATTGCTCCACTTAAGATACTGACTAGATACTTAGAATCCTCCTAGACAATTTGCTAACCAACAAATCTCCAGATCCAGATGGACTTCATCCAATTGTTTTGAAAAAGTGTTCCCCAGGACTTGTCCCTGTTGTAACTAAATTGTTAAGATTATGCATACCTACTTCTTCATTCCCTAATTCACGGAAGGAAGCCGTTATCCATCTAATTCCGAAGAAAGGAAGTTCATCTGACGTCGCTGATTATAGACCAATTTCTATCACATCGTCTCTTGGTAAAGTATTTGAGATTATAATTAATAGGCACATTGTTTTAAACATTTTTAACCCAACAACTTAATTAGTGATAGAAAGTATGTTTTTTGCCACGAAAGACCCATGTTGGTATACTCAGTCTTCTGACTCATATCATCCATCAGACAATTGACTAACATGGAGAAACTCATGCAGTAGCTCTTGATATTTCCAAAACTTTTGACAGAGTGTGGCACCGTTCCCTGCTGTCCAAACTCCCTTGCTATAGCCTATCATTGTTCCTCTGATTTCCTCATATCTCAGCAATAGAAAGATAAGAGGAAAAGTAGATGATGTTTATTCCAGTTTCCACTCATTAATGCCGGCGTACCACAACGATCACTTCTGGCTCCAGTCCTATTCCTAATTCATATTAATGATCTCTTGTCTGCCACCCATAATCCCATCCATTTATATGCAAACGACTCAACACTTTACTGTTCATTCACATTTAAACACCCATTCACAAAGTTCAATATCTCTAACTTACAATGCAGGACAGCAATTTCCACAAATCACAATTAATTTAAAATTACCAAACAGCGACAAAATAACATTGTCTCAGTTAATGCTAGGAATACCAGATATATATAATTTACTACTAGACAGATATTGCCTGATCCCTATATTACCTTTATTGCTATTAATATTCCTATCTCTGTAAGTACCGAAACTCTCGGTGTTTCACTTAACAATACCCTTATGTGGACCTCTCATGTTAGATCACTTGATAAAAGCGCTTCAAAGAAACTTGGATTATTTATTGTAGAGTCCCTAACTTCGTCACTGACGAGCAGTTAGTTATAATTTGCAAGAGTCATGTGCGCTGTCAGCTGGAATATTGCTCACACTTGTGGAATGAATGTGGTGAGGTTGTGGAGATAAAATTCAGAACAAAACTATTAGAATTATTAATAATCCTACTATTACAAAGGAACTACCTCTCCTACAAGTAAGAAGGAATCCTGTCTCCCTTGCATCATTTTACAGATACTTTTATGGCAAATGCTCAGACGAAGTTGCATCCATTGTGCCACCACTCTATGCCTTCCCCCGTACTACACGGGCATCTGGTAGCGCTCATCACTGGACTGTGACAATGCCATATTGCAGAACTTCTATCGGAATATTTTTATTCCCCGAATTGCATCTCTTTGGAACTCGGTTCCTCAGACAGAGTGGTTTCCCCCCAAACTTCGACCTACGGGTGTTCAAGTCCATTTGTTAAAGATTTTTTTATGAGTGGAAGACACCTATAATCTGGTGTATGGATTACATAATTTTTAAATTCATTTTTTGTCCTTCATCTGTTCTGTTATTTAAATAATAAGGGAAAATATTACTTTTAGTAAAACTGACAAAGTTCACCTAGCACCTCACACGTTCTGCATCTCACTTCCCACTGTTAGCTAATACTCATAATTGTGATATGTTTCATGTGTTCTTCTGCCTATATGTGAAGCTGATAAAGTGAAATAGGATATTTTTCTTTTTTGTTTAATATGGAATTTCCACTCACTGGCAGTGCACACGTGAGCCACTACTCAGTTACGCTGGCGCCCAGGAAATTGGTACCACGCGAGCAAGAAGTTAGACTGAAGACATGTGACCTATTCATGGCATTCAGTGAAACCGTGGATAATTTAGTTATTGTAATACTGACTACTGCATAACCCTGCTACTCCTCTAACTTATGGTTTCCATAAAAATAAGTATGATAATTTGACAATGATTATTAACACATCCTGATCCTACGA
Organism: Coenobita brevimanus; assembly: GCF_032717465.1. NCBI lineage: Eukaryota > Metazoa > Arthropoda > Malacostraca > Decapoda > Coenobitidae > Coenobita > Coenobita brevimanus. Next base: position 14,294,201 of record NC_136987.1, on the reverse strand, counting down.
AATGGGTGACATTTTTAATGTTAATATTTTCTCCTTTTAGGTAATGTTACGCACATTCGTTACATTCTGCATTCGTCTGGATAATCAAATAACTATCCCGAAAACTGCAGCATAATATAACTAGAACAGAGTACTAGAATTATTCCAACCATCGTAGTGTTATGGAAACAGTGTTAACACTCAGGTTCCTATGACTCAGTCTCAGCTGAATAAAATCACCTGGCATTAGATGGAACAGAATATTCGTGTGGTCTCGTCCACAGTTCCAAATACACTGCAGGCAGTAAATCTGACAAAGGTGAAAAATTCTCTTAACATATTAGTCATCCAAACAATATCAGGCTTTTGGAAGGAGGCATTTTACGCTTTTTTTTTTTCGTATCAGTTGCCACGCCTATATCTGTAAATATTAGCCTATTAACCTGTTCAGTAAAATGACGTATTCTGCATTTAATTCGGGCAATTTAAAGAGAACGTTTTCTCTAGTTTTGGAGAGACTAAGCGGACTAGTAGGGTTAACTATAGCTTACATTGTCCTCCTAACAGTAAAAGATCTTCCATAATAATCGACTGGTTAGATGGTAGCAACGAGAAACGTACTGAATATGTCACATGAATGAGGGGGTTAACTGATCCATCTGTGGCAAGGCTAAGCAGTGAACTGCAGTATCAGGCGTGGATGATTCTTCGGAATGTGGGTGAATGGTTAGATATAAAATGACATTTGCTATCTATATGCTATGTGTCATCTGTGTGACACTAACAATCTATGTGACTCATGCTGCTACACGTAGTCCTCATGTAGTAAATTGTATGTGTCGCGCTGCCCATGTGACATGTGCGGCCGATATAACACGTGCTACATAATGTGGCCAGTGTTGTTTTGTGACTCGTGCTGCACTTGTGACACGAGTATTATGCGACACTTGCCATACTTTCTGTGTTGAAAATAACACAGCCTTTGCGTCCTCTTTCCTGTTCGTGACATTCAGATGGTTATTATTAGGTAAATGCTGCCAAATTTCTATAAAACGCTGAAAAGAGCTACGCATATTAAATATGAAAAATAATGCTAATCTTACTTATTTATGTACAGCTTTAAAGAACTGAACGAAAACAGAGCGGAGTATTAACGGCGAATAATCGTAAACACATAAATAAATGAACAAGCCAGTAGGCGACGACAGCCAGCTCTAACCAGACCAAGCTTTGTCAGCGACCGGAAGTGCGTTTCGACACTAATAGTCATTTCGATATGGAGGTACTCCTTTGCAACATTCCACCCGAGAATCATGGCCCTGACATAATAATCTTCAAAATCTTAGCATAAAACGTGAGCAAGGTCGTACTTTTAGTGCTTTTCATATTTTGTGCACTTGATGACCTTTGACCCCTGACCTGGCGGATATAGGTCATGCACGTATGAAGCACACTTGTAGTACTCATTAACGTCTATAAGTATGCAAAGTTTCATTCGATTCCATCCACACACTGTGGAGCTAGGGAATTTGAAATTTGTAGAATGGCACCGAAGCTATAACTTGTAGGTGGCGCCGCCAGCGACTGAATGTGAGTTTCGACACTAAATGTCATTTTTGTATGGAGGTACTCTAGTGAAACATTCCACCCAAGAATCATGGCCCTGGCTTAATAATCTTCTGAGGCTTAGCATTTCGCGCAAGCACAGTCGTGATATTAGCCATTTTCACAATTTTAGCATTTGAGGGCGTTTGACCCCTGACCTGGCCAAGGTAGCACATAGATGTACGATAGAAAGTTGTAGTACTAGTTAATGTCTATAAGCATGCAAACTTTCATTCAATTCCAATTAGCCACTGGGGAACTAGGGGGGACATTTTTGAAAACCGGTGCTGGTTGCTAGGGATGTTGAGGCCAATATTCGCAGGATTGCCAATCGAAAACTAGAGGAGAGAGGGGAAAAAAATGGATGGCGCACTTCCGACAGCGAATGACCTCAAGATTACGCTTAAAGATGTCAGAGCTTTCTAAGCCCATTAATAATGCTTCTACAGCTTAAAACAAAATGTACGAAAAAAGAGATTTTTGGCCGTTGCTAGGCAACGAGTAGTTGTTAGAAACCAAAAACTTGCGGACACAACTAATATGCTGTTCATTGTGTCCAAGTTTGGCCGAAATCGGTTAATTCTGAAGGGTAGAAGTGCGTGCGACATTAAAACTAGAAAGAAAGGAAGAAAGAATACAAGAAAGAAAGAAAGGAAATGTGACTAACAATAAGGGCAGCATGGAGCTGGCATGGAAAGCGTCCCATCGTAAAGCCACCACAATGGGTTAAGTAATGGGAGTGGCAAGCAAAAAATTGGGTGGGATTAGCTGGAATATTAGTGTACAGTTGGGCTGAGGCAGGACCATATGAAAATGTGAGGCTTGGGAGTAGTGTTTTAAATGCCGTAAAGAGTTACTTCTAAACATCCTCCCAGACTGAACATGTCATGGTTTGGGGTTAGAGGTGGTAAAGAAAATAAATGTTGAATTATGTATTTTTCTGTGTCTGTTTCTGCGTATATAATGGGTATAAATGAACCGATATGGTGCTAGCGCCTGGTAGACTAGAGCAGTTAAGCTTTGTATTGCCCACCTTTTGGGTCTTTTCGCCTTCCAAAAGTCAAAAAGTTCTAAAGAGGCCTTCACGAGTCTACTTTACGGATCTAGCTTCATATTCTTGAAGAATATTATGATATTTATGGAAAATAAACTTAACTCCCTTGAGGCCCTTGCATGTATTTTATCAAAGTTATGATACTGCACTTTACAAAACATGCAGAGGAGAGCACGCGATGTGACAGAGTGATTAAATTATCGACTCGTAAACTTAGTGGTATCGTTGTGACACCTCAGTCATCGGACGAAAAAAAGGCTGAATTTTCTCATACAAATCTAAATTCAAATAGGACGATAAATAACCAGAAAATACCATTTTCAAAGACCTGTGGAGAAATTATGCATCAGCTGATGCAGCAACTAACGTGTTAAATCAACTCGAAATTTCAAGTAGAACAACTTCGTATTTTGTAAGAAAGTCGCTAAAGTGCCTCCTTATAGCCGAAACTGAAAATCGCCTAATAGTCAGCTAATACGTCACCAGACACAGCTTACATGATAAACCAACCCAAAATTTCAAGCTGAACAACTTTGTATATCAGAAGAAAATCGCTCAGAGCTCTCCAAACAAAGATATTCGAAATTTCCTCGAAGGAGTGTGTGTGTGTGTGTGTGTGTGTGTGTGTGTGTGTGTGTGTGTGTGTGTGTGTGTGTGTGTGTGTGTGTGTGTGTGTGTGTGTGTGTGTGTGTGTGAGAGAGAGAGAGAGAGAGAGAGGGAGAAATCGCCTAGGTGTACCACTTATAGACTAGTCGGCTTCGCCGCAGGTAAAAGCATTTTGACAACTATAAATTAAAACTGGACAGTAACTGTCACTGCCCACCCTCGCTGTACAGCTACTATTTGATGTAGTTCTAAAAACTTGGTATAGATGGAAAGAGGAAGTCTCTTGGAGCTAATTGCAAAACTACAAATCTCAGATTTGAAATAATCCCAATAATCCCGGAGCTGAACGAGTTTTCAGTGAATCATTCGAGCTGCAGTCAGAATGTTTACACATGCTGTGTTTATAGCGTCTTTTAATCTACAGAATGTTGAAAAGTGTTGATGTTTATTACGGAATCGTATATCACCAATCTTTACGAAAATTAATAAAGGTACCTCGATGTAGGTTTAGTAATTAGAATCAAAGATAGATTTTATTTTTTAATTTTTTCACAGAATCACTGAGAACGCCGGATGATGTGTTCCTCGCTCAGCTTGGCAGTGTTATTAGACGTTTTCAACGAGGTTTCACATCCTATATAGATTTCATTGTTATTATCCGTACATGTATCAGAATTATGGATCATGCTCAACACGCCTACGCCTAGTAAAGTACAGTAATTTGGAAAAAATGGAAGTTAGAGTTGTAAACATAGATTTTTCGTGCCAAATGAAAGTTGTGGTTTCAAGGCTTTTCTTTTTTCTTTTCTATCATTGTTTTTCTTTCTTTTTTTCTTTTTTGTATAGACAGTGGTGAAATACTGCTATCCTATAGACACCAACCTGTCAAAGGCTGGGGTGCCTTATACATAAGTAAGGTCATGTTGCACTAGTTCGGCTGTATGTGCTCAAATTCAGCGTCATAAACACCCAAGGCAACACTAAATAGCTCTTTTGCCTACTTACCTGTACTACTCCTGCGTTCCAGGCCAATAGTGTATGTATACTCAACCCGCCTACTTAAATCACAATGTGCCAATACTGCTGCAAATTTTTGCTTACACATGATAATAGAACTCGGACACCATCGCCCGAAAGGCAACAATTGATCTGCCTGTCACCAAAAAATGGGTGAATGCTCCTCTTTACAGGTTCCTTGGAATTCGCATGAGATAAAATTTATTTTTATGTACGATCAGATACCAGTTCTGCACTCCATACTTGCAGAGCAATGTCGAAATGGCAGAGATTTTAGTGTATATTTCCCATAACTGGCCGCTAAAACATGACGAAAATGAGTCATCTGAGCACACGACATTCTTTCCCTACTCTTTCACGGTACAACGCAACCTAAAAAAAAAAAAAAATCACTCACAGCACACCTTTTCCACTGTGTGATTCCAATCAAGAAATTACTCCTTTAAGGGTTACTGTACAGCACTACTTCACCTCAATTTCGTGCACTTTCTGGTCTGAATTTTTGGACTGCGCCGAGATTAATTGAAGAACCCGTCATGGCTGAATTCTCAAGTCAGTGGTATAGTGGTTTATACATCAAGCAGAGTCTGCAAACCTTCAAGCCGAAGTACGACTCGCTGAGCGGCTTGAAACAACCTCTTATTAATGGTCAGACTAGTTACTCCTCACCCAAAGCATCAGTGAGTTGTGTGTTTTGGTTCAGTTTATTTAACCTTCTCTTTGTTGAGGGCCAGAAAACAATGAGTTTATACATATTTGAAAACGATAGGTCAAAAATAAGGATCACAGTGCAAAGTCAAAAGTTAGATTCTTTAACTGGGCGAGTTCTGATTCGATTTTGGCCAGACTTGGAGAAGGGTTTAAGGATAGTCAAGGATGACCTGGGCTATACTCGGACCAATAAGACAAAGCTCAAGGGCAAAAGATTAGTTCAACTTGAACAGCGTTGATCTGTTTTAAACCATAAACACTGGATGGGTTGAAAGTCAGGTAAAGATGGAGTACTTCGCTCTTTGAAAACATTTAGTCAAAGGTGAAGGGCGTAGGTCAAATGTTCGACCTTAAACTGACTGTAGGGCGTGGATACTCCTTGTACTGGTTTTGCAGTCCCTCTGTATCTGTACCAGGAACCTCTATGCCCACCTGTACCAATCTAGTCGGAAAGAACCACTGAACGAATATGTTGCTAATTAACTCACACAGAAGGGCAAACAGGTCATTCTGGTTCTTGGTATTCAGAGAGTTAAGCCGACTAATACTTAACAGTTGTAAGACATGCCATCTATTATACATGCTGTCGGATTAGCTGTTGTCTGAGTGATTACCACTTACTTGCTTTAATTAAAAATGAAAGAAAAGCATTTGGGTGCCGAATGCTAATCGCCCTCCTGAATATGCTGCTGGCACAGTCCAAGATTTTGGCCATATCTTTATATCCTGAATGTTTCATGTTGATGGCTCAAGCCATTCATGAGATATAATGGCGCTAAAGGCGGGCGATAAAAACTAGTTGACCTTTGACAGCCATTTTTGTGACCTTGACCTTGCCCTCGAGTGCCCATTTTCGAACTCGGCCAAGATTTTGGCCATATCTTGATACCCTGAAGGTTTCATTTTGATAACTCAAGCCGTTCATGAGTTATAATGGGAACAGATACTCACACAACACACACACACACACACACACACACACACACACACACACACACACACACACACACACACACACACACACACACACACACAGGCGGGCAAAAACATAATCGTTCCGCTTTGTAAAGGCGGGCGATAACAATAATAGCCATGTAGACTGGACTACAAGGCGTTTGGGTTATAAATTTCTTTCATTTATATTTCTAATCCTGAGAATAGACTAAACAGGGCATTCCCAGAGACTAGCCACACATATCCGCATGACATCAAGTGCGGCATTAAAAAATATTCACATTTGTTTAATACGTGACAACAAGTAAGAAATAAAATCACTTTCTCATGACTATAGTAATGATACAGAGGAAATTGAAAAGTTACTTTCTCGCACTGTAAACTTCTATGAATACCGCAGTGCATTTACAAAAAAAGTATGCAAATAGTTTATCGAACTCGCTCTTCCAGTTCGGCTTACGGTAAAATGTAGCAATATATTTATGACAGGCTGTTCTGAACTACGGTCACTAGGGGAGGCAAGGGAAGGGGTAATTGTGGATGAGGATGTACAGAGAAAAAGTTGTGTACATGCTTTTAGAATACTGGTTTTTCCAATGGAAAATTTCCATACCTGAAAATATTCAACTTATAGTGGTCAGTACAACTGATGAACTGAAGAATGGAGAAAGAACACAGAACTAGGAGAGGAAGGCTAATGAAGAAAGCAGAGGAAAAGTACTGTAGAATGCTTCGGGTATTTACTGGCAGACCGTGTACCAGAGAAAACTCAAGGACGTGGAGTAACCCATTAAGTGGGAGAAAGAGCAAAAGTAAATCGGCAGTCAGAGGCACGTAGAAAAATCTGTTCACTTGTACAGCCAGGCTTTTACACTAGTAAGTTCGCGCGCACGCACGCGCGCACACACACACACACACACACACACACACACACACACACACACACACACACACACACACACACACACACACACACACACACACACACACACACACAGCATGTTTTTTTTATATATAGATAACACTTTGTGTGGGTGGGTGGGTGGGTGGGTGGGAAGGTGTGTACTTACTAACCCAAAGGCAAATATTAGGCAATCCATCCAATGAATTTCAGCAGACCTAAGCACCAAAAAACATAGTGCACACATTCTCACACATTACTTCAAGTCAACGGTATACTTCACCGCCTACTAATAGAAATTATTAGCAGAAAATTTATTCAGATGTTGGGAGTTTGTGAACTAAAGTTAAGATCTTCAAGGTATTTCAGATCTTTAACTCTTCCCTCCTCAGGTTAGGACCAATCTCCCCATTTTATGATCAATATATCAGAAGTTAAGGAAGTGACAGGAAAAGAGGAAGGCAAGGAGGTAATATGATGCTCGGAGACAGGTTCTGAAATCACATATCTCAGCACCAAGAGGGGTGAGAGGCGAAGCATTTTATATATATATATATATATATATATATATATATATATATATATATATATATATATATATATATATATATGTGTGTGTGTGTGTGTGTGTGTGTGTGTGTTTCGCCACAGCTACGCATCCAGGATTCCGAATCAGCCAATATGATGTTTTTTTTTTTTTGCTACTGGTGACCCTAAATTATGACTGTCAAGGCGATGGGGTGTGATGGCAGCAATATACACACACCTTCTAGATTGTCTGCGGAAGATATGGCAGCACTTCTGTCGATTCGTTTAGTTTTGCTTGATGTGGGGGCTCGATCAGGTGAACCTTTTTGTTCTGCCCTTTTGAATTTCTCTCTCTCTCTCTCTCTCTCTCTCTCTCGCCCGGGTTAATACTTGTCGTCTACTTACTCATAAGTGTAAATGTCATGAGGTAATTTTATTAGTTTGTCTTAGATTTAAGAGTTTTTATGTATTTTCTTTATACCTTCATTCTAACAATGACCACAGTATTAATGACTGTCTCCTGGCTGCCTTGGCTTACAGCCAGACATCTGAACTCAAAGCTGCTTTTGTTTTTGTATATGATCGAATTTTCATAATTCAGGGTACCTTAAATCATGTCAGCCTACAGTATGGTCGAGCTGCCCTGGATTTTGTTAACTGATCTGGATGTGAACAAACTGTACCTGATTCTACTCACGTTTCGGGTAATCTATTGGACCTTATTCTGACCGATGAGTCTGGAGTTGTTGATGTTGATGTGGTCTCTCTTTTTGGCATCTCTGATCACTCTGCTTGATGTATTAAAGTACATTCACTTAGTTGTCCTAAATATTTTCTTCTCCCGGAAAGTCTTTATTTAGTTACAGATCAACTGGGCTGGTATTAATAATGTCTTTCGAAACGTTAGTTATGGCACTGTTTATAATGCCTCTGCCATGATGAGGCCCGTAATAGTGTCCTATTAAATATCTGTAGCATGAGTATCCCAAGGCTGAATATAAAGACTAGGCTAAAGGACAAAGCCTAGTTTACTGAAGACTGCAGATTATTATTCAGCGGGAGATGCGGATCACATTTTGTTTATGGACTCCATTCTGCACGCGGTTTTACCGGGGGAATTATTTCAGGGCCGTGTAATATATTATTCTGCTGCTGACACTGAGTACACTAATAATTTAAATGACTTTGACTTTGACTAGTACTACACAGCCTAACAGGTGGTGGGCTACTCTGAGAAAGAGTTTGTTTTTTATTAATAATTCTTTACCACTATTTTGTAAGCCAGGTGGTTCGATAACATTTGCCCCTTGTGAGAATGCACAGCTCCTGGCTTCCGTTTTTAAGAGTAAGCAGAGCGGTCTGGGGTTACACCTCACTGTTGTTTTCCTGAACCGAAGTTTATATCCTTTGCGTTTAGATCCACTGAGATGCATTATTTTTAATGGTTTGGACTCCTTGGGAGTGACTGATCCTAATGTTTTTCCCTCTGTTGTTAAAGTGGTTAATAACCTGTTAGCATCCAAACTCCCTGTTGTTCTCAGAACTTACTGCATCGCTCCACACTATCAGTATGTTGGTGTACTGCTAATGTAACTCCCTTTCCCAAGGATTCAACTGCCACTCTTCACCCTGGAGAATATAAACCTGTCTCCATAACTCTGGTTTTATCTACGGTTTATGAGCTCCTTTGGGTCAGGCGTCTCTCAGCTTTTATTAGTAAGTTTAACTTGCTGTCACCAAGCCAGTTTGGATTTAGGGAAGGGCTGTTATTTATGAAGTTCTTTCGGTTATTACTAACGATCTACAGGCTCCACTGCATGTGGGACATGAGTCGAAATTATTTTCTCTTGATCCTAGGTCTGTAGTTGATTTATTATGAGCGAGCAAGCACAGCGAAGCGATGTTTACGTTCAGCTGAGAAATGAGCTGCCCGACACGACACGGCCCGACACGACACGGCCCGACACGAAACAGCCCGATTGCAATGGTTTTAATAGTCTAATAATTTTGCTGCTATGTGAGACAGAGAAGAGATTTTTTCAGGAGGTAGTAGATACATACAGTAAATTTTGTTTTTAGCTACCGTTATATATTTACTCATTAGACAAAGGAACCCCTTGGAATCCCAGCTTTCTAAGGGAATGTGCCGAGTGCTTCAATTGACATGCTCCACTATGAAATCACATTTTAAAAGATTTCCTGTTTTAACACTGTTTTCTTGCATTAGTTCTAATTATTAAATATCGGATATTATGCTCACAATTTTACATGGACTTTTTTTCTATGTTTAATGGGCAAAAACAGAAAGGGTAATCGCCCCATCTCTGGGTTTTATCACTCGATCAATAGCCAAGAGTTTACCGACGCAGCTCGTTGACATGGCAATTCGGGAGCAGAGAATTGAGTATTGCGCGTGTGCTAAATGCTACGGCGCCTCCCTATATGCACACCCAGAGAAAGAACGTGGGAGAGAGAAAAAGTGAGAGAGAAAACATGAAAAAGTAAATATTTTAGTTCAAGTATTCTTCTGTTATTGTTCAACTACCTCATCAGAAATGCTGAAAGTTTGCACCAAGATGAAATTATGATGATAAGCCTGTGTACAAACTCTCGCTCGCTCGTCACGCGCTCACAAAGCGCACTTTACTGGTAAAGCAAGGCCAGAAGGCATCGTTACTTAAAATGGGTTCCATTGGGATTAGTGGTTTTATTTTGTATATTATTTTTGCAGTAATAGCTAGCAAACAGTGACCAGCGGTGGCGGATGGTAATTTTAGCCTTTTTAGTATATTTACAGTTAATTGTGTATACTACAGGGGAGTGTACTTTGGTCACAGCTCCTCTTCCGTTTTACTCGTGATATATGGTGTATAGTGTTATCCAAAATGATTGTGTATGCTAATTACACGTCTTTATATGCTCATTTTTCTACTCGCACAGGAATACTTCAAGTTACCAAGACTCAGAGTGATGATATATTAAATAATATTAATAACTGTTTTGATCCATGGGGTATGAAGTTAAAGCTTGTAAAAACTCATAGTCTTGTGGGCAGTAGATCTAGGATGCTCCGTCCTTGGCATTATGAAATTGTAATGATTGAATGAAGGAATACACATCACTTGATTAGCAGAGTGACACCTTTGATGAAAAACCTACATTTGTCATACATATACGCTCTTTTGCTTCATCAGTATCTCAGATGGTTGGCCTCCTTCGGAAAAATTATTCGAGAGATGCTGTTATTAGGGTCTTGCTCTCCTCTGAGTATTGCTCTCCTCTGAGTACTGCTCTCCTCTGAGTACTGCTCTCCCGTTCGGCTGTCTACTGATGAATCTAACTAAAGTATCGTGTGTTTAGCCAGATAAGGTTCTGTTGCCGGACGTCAGTCTATATCTTGAACATTGTCGTCCTGCTGGGTCTCTGACTCTGTAAGATGTTTCTTTATGCAGACCAGGCTCTCCATGCCAAACTTCTACCACCTTTTCAGCAGGTCCGTCTGACCAGATAATCATCAAACATAAAGAATCATGATTTTCTCATCACAATATTCAAGCTGATTTATTTGGTCAGCCTCTAATATCTGGGAATAATCGTCCCTTATGATATTGTGATTACGGATGCTGTTCAGGCGTTTTATACTTGGAGGAATGCACTTCTGCTCAGTCAGTAATTGCTTCGTGACTCCTTATCCCCCCCCCCTCCTCACTAGAATACTCTGGAATAAAAAGGATACTTAGTCACTTCAAAGGGGCTCGCACCTAGCGATAATAATAATAATAATAATAATAATAATAATAATAATAATAATAATAATAATAATAATGCCTTTCTACCTACCTTCAGATGACTACATTGTCATCAGGAAAATCCCTGTTACTGAAGGGGTTTAAGGATTGGAAATGTCCCATCCATTGGAGGCGTAGGCAAATTTTGTACTATCTATCCCCTCCAGCTCGAAAAATTAATTCGGTAATTGAATAAACTCACCTAACGGTTAAAACAGTAATGTTAAAGGTCATAGTCTTGAAAGATTAAAAAGAGGCGCATTTCTTGCCATGAGCGTCTATTCTTATACTAAACTGATTCCTCCTCCTCATCTTCCATATCTGTATAACCCCCTGAAGTGGGCGATATATACGTTTCAGTTTATTTTTGCGGCTTCCAGTAGACAACAGTCTACAAAGGAAATACCCCATCGTAGTGAAGGAGTAAAGGAATTCGCTGGTAGAAGAGTCTTTTCAAAGATGAATTGTTTTGAAAGTATTAAGAACCAAACGCAACAAGTTACGATGATTGTAAGGCTTAAAATTCATAGATCGGTGTTGTTTTGATAATTGAATAAAATCGTCTGACAGCTGTCTGAATAAAATATAAAGACTGAAACAGAATGGCTGCATTACTACATTTACTTATTATTTTTGCCACAGCTCTACTGGTGTGGAAATATTTTTTACTGTTTGACACCTTCAGCAAGATAATGTCTTTTACAGCCATACGAATTTACTTGTAGTAAAAAACATTTTGGAAATGAAAGGACTAGATTCATTCTTCATTAGCCCTTAGGCGGATAATGGCAGTCCGGGGATAAGGCGCAGAAAAATAGTGATACTCAAGGGGTTAATGCCTAAACTACGATAACTATTTTTTTTAAATATTATTTTTCCTTCTAAGAAATGCTTTTAATCAGCTTAAGAAAGCTCCCTCGCTGTGAAGAGGTTAATGAGGATTATATATTTAAGCCCTCCACTTCAGAAGACTATTTTACTCAGAATTACATCTTCCAGAGGCTGAAAGAATATTCTACATCAAGACGGTAACATGCTGCAAGGATGCAAAGTGAGGAAGACAATATGTAATCACTGTATAATTTAAAGTCGACCCTCACTGTCAGATGCTCTATGACGTTTTAGTTATTACTAATACTTGTCCCAGCCTCGGACGGGCTCAGGGACAGGTATTGTTTTCACTCGGTTTGTCTGTCTGTTTGCTTGTTTGTTTTTCTGTCTGTTTCTCTGTCTATTAACAACTTTGATCGAAAACTACCGGTGCGATTTTGACTAAAATTGCAATGATGATGGGCTATGACACTTTTGATCACCTTAATAAATTTTGGGCCAAACTGGGATAAGGCCCAGGCTGTAGGCTCAACAAACCTATATATATATAAAAGGGCACGGGTAAAATTCGTTTTTTCGCCGTAACTCCTTTCAAATTCATCATATCGACATGAAACCAAAACCTAAAGGTGCATTTTTCAGATCTGCATCGTATAACATGCCTCATTACATCAGGGGGGCCACCCCCCTAGTTAGCAGTAGGGGGGTCAATGTCAGGTGGGTCGGGCTTAAAATTTCAAATGGACATGAAATCGTCATTTTTCACCCGACTTTCTCAAGATTTGATATGTGACATCTTTGACTAGATAACCTGTTGTGTTTATACGTCAGCACTAAAATGACTCTCGGATGCGGGTTTGCTGTGTCTTGGCACCGCTTCTTGTTCTCGATGTTACCAGACGACATTGATGCTGACAGAGAATACCTTCACGTAGTGGCACCGACATAACCAATCGTGGAGCAATTGTAACTGTAATTTAACTGGGATGTAATTAATTACACATTTTGGGGGCAATTGTAATGGTATTGTAATTAATTGTTTTAAATTACCAGAAATTGTAATTGTAACTGAACTTTATATTCATTAAACAGTTGTATTTGTTATTGTAACTGACTGTTTAGAGGGATAATAATTAAAATTACATCATACAAATATTACTTTGATATACTAAAACAGATCAGTTTTTTTTTTCATAAAAATATTTTTTACAAACACATTTTAGTTACTAATAATTTAAATCTCAAATTATGGGAGGTAATTACTTTTAACTTGTAATTTTTTCATTTTGAAATTCATATGATTAGTTTTTTTATTTGCACTAGAATTTGTGGCTGCATCATTTAAATTTCAATAGAGATAAGATTTAAGAAATTACTGTATATATATATATATATATATATATATATATATATATATATATATATATATATATATATATATATATATATATATACGGTATTATTTTCAGTAAGCATCGATTAGTTCAGTTTATACCACGAAAAAAGTTGCTTAAATATATAACTGAACATTACCTTTGGTGTAATTGCAATTGTAATTGTAAATTGGAAATATTAAAATTGAGTAAGAGTATTTGTAAGTGTAATTAACATGTTTTCTTCTTCGTAATTGTAACTGGAATTGTGACTGAGTAACAGGAGAATTAATTATAAATGTAACTATAACTGATCGAAACCAAAGTCATTACTCCAAGCCTGGACGTTACTAGGCGGCTACTCAGTTCGGTTATATAAACATCCGTTACCTCCTTCTCATACCCCCAAAAGGATGCTGGTAGACTGCAAGAGAAGGGCAACAGCAGCAACCCACCGGATACTCTTCTAGATGAGCCTGGCGCTACAGCAACGACAACAACAACAACCAAGTATCTTTATTTAGGCAAGGAATGCATCTGATATTGAGTAAAATAAGTACTGAAGGTTGGTACTCACCCCTCCAGTTCAAATATCATCTCACAAACTAAACAAAATAGTCTCGGGATAGCCTGGGTAAACAGTTTATATGATTACATGTACATATTTCATGCAGTTTCCGGCTAGGGAGAAGGTGCAGTTAATCCTTTCAGCTCTAGTTCGTCTTTTCACTTTCTGCTAGCTTAGAGTACCTACTCTCATAGGGAAAAGGGTAAGGAAGGCTAAATTTTAATTTCTCCAGTTTATGGAATTATCCATACCTAAATATTACTGCTTAGGAATAACAGGAATGCAGAAGAAAGACGTTGTTAAAGTGAAGAGGTTATTTCCATCATTACGAGAAGTCTATTTTTAGGTAATGAAAACCATCTGACGGAAGTAGGAAAAATGCAAAGACGTCATCCTGTAATGATGGTTAATGAGAATTCTTTTTAAGCTCCCCACAGCCAAAGATTCTTTCTGAAAAATCGTGTAAACATGGACCGAATGTAATGGAAAGGATGTGCCGGCATTTCTTTTCAAGACAAATGGTCACACATTTTTTTTTTATGTGCTCTACTCTGGGCATAGGCTTCACAGCCTGCTCCCAAGGCCCAGTAGTCCTCCTACATGTCTTCCTACACACCTCCACATGTCACCACGTTTAAGATTCACAAATACACAAATAGATAAATAAATAAAGTACATGTGCAGTTTCTTCCTGTGCTTTCAGAGGAAAATGGAAACTACATCCCCAGTCCTGCGATATAATATCCTGATTTCTTTGAAATTCATCTGCTCACAATCCTCTGTCTTAGATCATTACCTCACCCGGGACGGAGTCCGGCAAGGTATTGTTTTTGGTCGTTTGTTTGTTTGATTCTTCGTTTGTTTCCTTGTTAGCAACATTACAAAAGAATGGCTGCATGAATTTACATGAAGCTTTCAGGATATGTGGGCGTTGGTTCCAAAAGGAAGCGATTAAATTTTGGAGGTAATCGATTGGCCGTGAAACGTAAAAATCAAGATCACGGATTTTCGAAGGGCTGTAACTTGAAACCATTTTAAGATAGAGATATTTACTATTACCAGCATGCAGGAGCTCCCATATGGACTTTCATTTGGAACTAAGACCTTTGACCTTGAGTGACCTTGAAAGGTCAACGTATATTCGGGAGGCTATAACTCGAAACTGGTTGAAGATATATTTACTGTTATGAAAATATAGGAAGTCTCATATGGGCATTCATTTGGCACCATGACCTTTGACCTTGAATGACCTTGAAAGGTCAAATGCAAGATAAAGGATTTTCTTAGGGCTATAAGATGAAAAAGTTTGTGCCATTACTTAGACTTCAATTGTTTACTGACACTAAATGGCAGTACCAATTCAGTATTTAACAGCAATATAATAACTGCTGTCGGACGAGGTTTGTTGTGCCTGGCACCACTTGTTTATATTTTGGGGAGGTGGACTGACCCTCCAAGAACCATTGAGTGGGATCATGTTCCATGAATATCACATTTCAGTTGAGAGATCATTATATAACTTGAACTTAGATATCAAAGCCATATGTGGCCTCCTTTGGCTATATCTGGGAATGTTAAAAATGGTTGGGGGGGGGGAGGTGCCTAACACCTTAAAAATCATGGATGGAAAAGTGTATACACTATAGTGGAAGATCTATGGAGTAACCAGACGAACGCACCTGGGAAGTTTATTCAAATCTTTTTCCAAATTCTGATAGTTTATATTTTTGGGAGGGGACTGACTCCTCAAAGAATCATTGGGGGGGGGGGGAGATCACCTCAGAAAGTATCACATTATGGATGGGATCCCATTGAAAAACTTGTATTAACCCTCCACAGGTGCACCAACAGTTTCGCTTACAACTTTTGTACACTTGGGTCTTCCAGACCCAGCTTAAAAAAATAATGCTGTAGTGTCACACATGTTTCATATAATGAATTCCTGAATATCCTACAATGTATTAGGTTTCATCAGCTACAAAATTATGCAAATATGTTTTGAGTCACTTAACTCTACATATTAAAAATAAAAAAATAAAAAATAAAAATAAACTTCAAAGTTTTTTTTTCTGGCGGGGGGGAGGGGGGAGTCACCTTACACGAAAATAAAGAACACTATGTGCCTAGCACTCGTGTCACAACCTGAAGGATGATGGTCCTTCCTTATGGCACATGGCATAAAAACAACCAGCAAACTCGGAGTGAAAAATGCTCCCCCCTCCTCAGGTACACCTGGGTCTCACAGACCCGACATGCAATTCTGAGTGATATACTGCCAAAACATAGAGACACGAAAGTAACCCCCACTACACCCTGCATGGGTACAAAAAGTTAGGAGGCTATTGAGAAAAAATCGCCCGGGTCTGATAGACCCGGCCATACCTGAGGAGGGAGATATCAAAGCCATACAAGAATGTGCCATCCTTTCACCACTACAGAGAATTTTTTATATGGTGAGGGGGATGACCTGTGGAAGCCATTATTAAGGCACTAGGCGAAATTACCTGAGAAATTTCGTTAATGTACATGTGCTCGCTTTCCCCTTTTTCTGAGTGTCCTTATTTTCGAGAGGGGGTGACCCCCAAAGAATCATTATGGGACTCACGCTCCCCAAATATCGCATTACTGATGAGATTCCAACGTACAACATGTACTAAGATATCAAAGCCATACCCTCCCTCCTTTCATCATTTCTGAGAATTTTTTACTTGATGAGTGGCTCACTTCCCCCCCCCCCCCGTAAAACTCATGGTTGCAAAGTTGTATGTAGTATATAGTAGAAAACTTTCCCAGTAACCAGCCGAACTCACCTGAGAAGTTTCATTCACATCTATCAATTAGTCTAGGAGTAGTTAACACACACACACACACACACACACACACACACACACTCACACACACACACACACACACACACACACACACACACACACACACACACACACACACACACACACACACACACACAGCCTGATCCTAGGGCAACGGTATAGGGCTCGTGCCGAAAAAGAAACCATCCTGCTTCGCGGGATTGATAAATAAATGATAGAAAAAAATACTAAAGTAATGAAGTTGACAATGGCCATAGCTCTCTCAGTTGTAGTAAGATGGACACGTATTCTGTTCAAATACGCACTGACGCTCCAGTCATTACGCGAAAGATGCTTTGAAAAGGACCGAAAGATGCCGAGGTTAGTATCGAATGATGAAAAATTAGGAATGAAGGATGCCAAGGTTAGAACCAAAGGATGAATACGTTATGGCCAAAGGATGCCTTAGCAAGTGCAATGGGATGCCAAGGCAAGGATCATAGGATGTCAAGGCTATGGTTATGGCATGTCAAGGCTAAGGTCAAAGAATGCCAAGGTTTAGGTTGAATGATGCTAAGGTCATGATTGTAGGATGCTGAGGTAGGGGTTGATGGGATGATGCTGTGGTTAGGGCCGAAGGATGCCAAAGCTGGGACCGAAGGATGCCAGAGTTAGGACCACAGAATACTAAAATATGATAAGTTGCCTTCTTTATTGTTAACACTGTGAACGACTGTTCTGTGAGCAAGTATTGTAGTCATTAACATATACATGTGTCATGGAACCAATGCAAACTCTCCTCCAAATGTGAAAGAGTTATTGCAGATTTCTTGATAAACACTTCACGTTTTTTTGCTTTGTTTTTTCAGTTAATCACCCTTAGAGAGTAACCACGATAAAATAGAAATATCGTTCTCGCAGCAAAAGGATTAACCCCCTAGAATGACATGGCTTCCCAAAGCTGAATAAAGTCGTCTGGGGCTGGGAAGAATAAACTGAAAACAGTCAGTTCACTGAAATAGTATAAGTAGGATAGCATCTTCCCCCAACAACACGATATGTATATTCTAGGATGTAGTTCGAAAATCTATCTGTCTATCTATAGCTTGACGCCATAATCCAGTAAAGGGTGGCCGTTTGACTTTGTGTCAGTTGTCTTACGGGGAGGGGCACTAACCCTCCGCCAAGCCACTTGACACGTAGGGACAAGTAACTGTTGGTTTTATGGTTACCACCCAGCGTTGTAAATGGTTTCGAAAAGGCATTCCTAAACTTTAGTAATCTTGCCTGGAGGGAAGAAGAGTATTATTTTAAAATGTGCCCGTGTATAATCCCGTGACAGACCTAATTTATTATAACCTGCTCCTAACACCTGGTTACTTGTCTACGAGACGGATAATTCTAACGTTATTCTAGCGACAGTAAGACTAAGGCAGCAGAAGCACCGGAAAGATAGACAGATAGATAAATAGTAGATATAGATGTTGCTCTACTGGTGTCTTGATGTCATAGTTCCGTGAAATGTTCCAGTGGAGGTATTATATTTATTATATTCACACAAGGAAACTGTGTCCATGTGAAGACAGAGCATTATCGGACCGACTTAGGCAACCTTCTCATATAAAGAAGGTTGCGCTTACACACGTAGTTTCTATTTGTTTACACATAAGATGATTCAAGACGGGCCGATAATGTTGGACGGGTTGATAGTGTTGCTTCCTCACAGCCAACACTACTTCAGTATGTATGATTCTTCTAATGTTCTGCAGTCTGCCTCCAGACTGTGCGTATCACTTGATGTATGATTCGTATCAGATGACAATTTCAACTGTTTTTTTTCGAACCAAAGGGGCTGATGCAGGAAACTCCCGAGCCTTAAAGTAAGAAAAAAAATCTAAGTTATTAAAAGCATCGGTAGTTCGCAATAACAGAATACAATAGGACACTCCCTTCCGTTGTAGGATTAGTCTTGCTCCTTCATTGCAGTCGTCTTTGTGTGTGTGTGTGTGTGTGTTTTACATTTTCACAGTTATATATATATATATATATATATATATATATATATATATATATATATATATATATATATATATATATATTTTAAAGGCATTTCTTGAGCTGGATCGGATACAAAATAACTTTCATTAACACCTACACTCTTAGAGGTTCTCTGAAGCTGAATAAAAGCATCTGGTAGTATTTAGGAAGCTTTTCGAACTGGATGTGTTAGTGACAGTATGTGGGTGCTTTGCTGACACTGCTTTTACATCATACTGTATTTTTAGCCCAATAATCTCTGACATATCATGTCTACAGACGATTTGATTTTGCTCTGGAAAGATTTCTGGAACTACAATACTTCCACAGTACTGCTATCCTTTCCCTGGCGTGACGGTAGGGCTTGGTAATTCAGTGTCATATCCGGCAACAATAGCGGGTGAAATGTATTGCAGGCGGTAATGTGGCCATACATCAGCACTGACACACGATCTGCACCACCAGGATGTATGGGATAACATTGTCCCACACTAGTGATAGCTTTTACCGCTGATCATTTTGGGTATTGTGGGCTAATGTAGTGATTGTGATTATTACTAGCTATTTCTAATCAGTAAAGAGACTTTAAATAATTACATAATAGCTCCTTCCAGTATTTCTCTTAATGTTAACAATGCTGTGCCATGGGCGAAAATATGCATTATTATATTCCTCGTTCCTCAGGAGATATATGGTGATAAGTAATTTGCCTCAAAGATTAAGTATTCATCATCATGATACTTTTCCACTTACGGATAAGTAGATGATAATATGTAAAACAATAATAAACAGCTACGAAAAGTACTTTAAATACATATTTTCTGCCCTCCCACGGTATATGGGCTCTCGATGTCCCTTACCCGTGGCTATCGATTAACAGTTGTCTGGAATGTAGGTAAGGGTATTGATCATAATTATTATCGTCCACCTCTAGCAAAGTAAGGCGATACAGTTTTTGTTGGCGTGTGTGTGTGTGTGTGTGTGTGTGTGTGTGTGTGTGTGTGTGTGTGTGTGTGTTTGTTGCCATAATATCTAAGAAAGTTGTAGACGAAATGTCACGAAACCTTCAGGAAACAGCAACTACATGGTTGTGCAAAAACATATTACTTTTGGTGAGGATTTGATCAAAGGTGACTGAATGCGAGCGCCATACAGTTTAGTTTTTTTTAATATGGAGTGGCTTTTTTGTGAAACGCGGCGACTGAATTCCGTAGAGTTTTGTTATTTTTTTATCGCCCGCCTTTAGCACGGCGAGGCGGTTAATTTTCATCGGTGCGTGGTGTGTGTGTGTGTGTGTGTGTGTGTGTGTGTGTGTGTGTGTGTGTGTGTGTGTGCTGGAAAAATATCTTGTTTTCAGTTTTGATTTACAGGTAGCTTGTACGAGTACCTTAGCCAGCAACATATTTTGGCGGGCGATTAGCATTCAGCCCCCGAATGTTTTTGCTTCATTCTTTACTTATTAAAAGACGTTCTAGAACAATAACTGCAATAAACATAAACAGTAAATCCTCATCCTCCTTATCACCACCACCTTAATCAATCCATGCAGCTCGAAATATGCCAATAATTTTGATTCGTTTTGCTTCTTCATGCAATTGGACATTTTTCAGGCTAATACACGTATGTTGTCCTGTTCACCAAACGTTATTTGAATGGTACTGCTATATTATACAGCATTTAAATTTTAAGGCATTACATGTAACCAGTGGGAATAGATTGCTGAGTGGATGTTCTTTGTATAACCTTGACCGAAATGCCAGTCACGTGACGTCGGCGGCCATGGAACGTCATCTCTGCCTGTCGTCAGTCATCCTAGTCTGGTCCACCACATTGCAACCTCTTCCGAGGTCCTCCGTGAGCCACTTGATAAACTTTATTCCTCGTCCTCCTCTTGCTCTGGTTCATTCTACTCTACCAAACTTTCAGTCACTCCCGAGTTCTCTGGTTCTTAATATGTGACCCAGGAGTTTTATCTGCCTTCTCCTATTACTTTTCATACTCTTTCTGTTCCTGTTCTTCTCAAAACTTCCTCATTTTTCATTCTATCTGTCCAAGGGATTTTTAAAATCCTCCTCAAAAACGTTTACTGTGTACTTTTCATCCCCTGCCCCTTGACTCCCCCCCCCCCAAAAAAAAAAAAAAATACATATATATATATATATATATATATATATATATATATTTGATAGAACATAGCACTTTGTGATCCTTTTTCTTAAAATCACACCCAATAAGTGTATTAGTTAGCATTCTTTTCATCTACCAAAAGTTTTCTGAATAGCATGTCATAAAATATGTACTTGTCTAAATTAAATAAAACCTTATATACTTACTGCTACTAGTTAATAAGAAATAATGAAAGGTTTGAGTTAAATAACATAAATCAAAACATAGGCAACGCTACGCTGTTGGAACCCTCCATCTGACCAAGCACATACCCACCACCTCCCTAAACACTTAACCAAGAGACTAACGACCCTCATCCCCCTCCCCTGTATAACACAGAGACATTAAAATATTAAAATTCTATGTAATTTATCCATGGTAATAATGAAGTTATGAGCAGATCTGATGAAATTATGACTCCTGCTTTTTTCATTTAGGCAGCCATTTCCTATGATTACATAATAGGTACAGTCATGAAACTTTATACATAATTAGATATTCATATGATCATTTATCATGTACAATTTCTGTTTCCTAGGTGTAATGGTAACAAAATTTTAATAGAAATGTATGTCAAAGTAATAAGTTTTATGTATTTTTTGCAATTTCATATCATTATATAATCTCATGGCATTCTAACTGCCAAAATGCACCAGGAGGCATATTAACACATGTTCCTGGAGAGTTTGAGGCCTGTTCCTATATTAGTTTCTGAGTCGTAGCCTGGAAACGAAAAATTATTATTTTTTCATTATTTTCAAAAGAATACTGTAGACACAGCATTCAACCTATCAAAAGGCACCAGTTCACTATAAGACATAACTATGTGAAATTTCATGACTCAGTAGTGAATACTTACTGGGTTCTGGCCCGGAAACAAAATCCTTACGTCTGTTCTGCCATTCTGCTGCCCAGCTGCACGGATGGACACCTATTGATCCCAGTGATAGCAACACCCTCCTCTGACTTAGCCAGGTGAAGGCTAACAACTTAAAAACTACTTAATATATCAAACTAAGCATAACTTGGCTCTTTAGATTCCTTGTGTAGCTCGCATTGAAATCTGATTATTATTATTTTTTTTTACTTTTTCCCTATTTTCAAAACAACTATCTAAGACACAGCCTTCTACCTATCAAAAGGCACTAGTTCATTAGAAGACAAACTATGTGAAATCTCGTGACTCTACAGTGAAAGCACTCTGAGTTATGGCCCGGAAATGAAATCTCTACGCCCATCTAACCGCCCTGCCGCCCAACTCTATAGACAGACACCTACTGATCCTAGTGATAACTACACCCTCCTGTGACTTGTGGGGTGGAGGGTAATGAATGATGGACCACTCACAGTTCTGATTTATTCCATCATGAACGATCTCTAATTATACGTGTATGATAAGGACATGGGAGTATGATGTGGATATTACGGTTCAGCAGGATATCCAGCAGTAATCTTTAGTATACAATATATCTGGCACAACCACACTATTTTATTTAAATTAGAAGTTTCGGTATGGAGTAAATAACTCTCATTAAACCCTTCTCTAATAGAGATTAAACATTTAAAGTAATAGGATGGAATGGTTTAATCAGTTATGATAGGCAAACATTCATGGCAATTAACTATTAAAAGAAAAATATTATATATATCCACTCTTGTTTGCCCTAGCTTGCCTATGACGATGTTGGTAACTGTTTTAGTGACGATGAATATACTCATAATAGCAGCAGTACAACACCCATTATAAAGGTCAAGCCTGTTCTTGAAAATTTATGAGCAAAAAAGAAAGAAGTCAGTGTTGAAATAGTGAAAATCTTTCTCTTACAAAGATAATGTAACAAAAAGTAAAAAAGAAAAGACAGTAAGGACCCGTTAATTATTAGACAAGTAAACCTGTCAGCGTGGAATTACCTTTATGAGGAACAAGAGGAATGACACCAGGATCGTACGTATTATAAGCTGTGAGATCAGTGAGGGCAGAAAGAAATTTTGACAGTGCAAGTGTCGCTGCTTATCCTACGTAAAGGGTTTCCAGACTATGACGGTGTTTCCTTCCCACTTTTACCGATGACTGCTGGTAAACTTTTTATTTCTGATGGGTTTAATTTGTTTGTTATTGCAATCTAAGCAAACAATTTGATATATTAAAGCCGGGAGCTGAACATTTTATTCATTCATTATGGAGTGCGGTAGCACTCCGTAAGTAGGAATGGGGCAGGTTGAGTGGCTTCTATTATAAGGTATAGGAGCATTCGCGGGAAAACGGTCGCAAAGCTTAGTTCAAAGCTTATGAACTCAAAGATCTTCGCTATTCAAGTGCAAAACGACTCGCAAAGTCTTGCTAACCTTTGAAGGGGTAGCAAAATCGAACCGTAAAAATATCGATTTTGTTCTCTCTCTCTCTCTCTCTTTCTTTCTTCTTCATCAGTCATAACTCCGGAACAACAAGGGGTACTCTAGGGTATTATACACCAAAACGGTGCTTTGTCAAGTGCAGATGTTTCCTTTCAAATTCAGGAAAACATTTAGGCCATTGTTCGCGAGTTACGGCATGAAAACATCATCACGGCCACCCGTCAGTACGCCATTTTACTCAATATTGGCTAGCTACAGCTCGCCTACAATTAAAGAACGTACCAGAAAACTTCTTGCCACGGGAAGGCACCCTCGTTTTATCTTTCAGTATGCTATGCATGTAACAATCCAAATCTAACACTTTCTTTATGCATATTTATATTTCCACAAAAAGGTCATAAACTAGAAACACAATAATTTTCTTATAAAATGATTGCTAAGATGTAGGAAAGGCATAAGTGCACAGATAAGAGATGAAAAACGCACAGAAAGAAGAAAGCATTAGGGATGGGAGGAGATTTGGAGACCTATAACCATTACTACGTTCCACACTTTGGCAACAAACTTGTAGCTGGTGGAATAAAGCAATGGGGAGAGGTCTCCAAATCTCCTCCCATCCTAAATGCTCTCTTGTTTCTGTGCTTTTTTCATCTCTTATATGTACACTTTTGCGATTCCTACTTCTTAGCAATAATTTTAGAAGGAAATTTTTGTTTTCTAGTATACTATTGTAACTGGCTTTGTTTAATAAGGTGCGTTTACATAAATATATGTAAAAAGAAGAGAATAAGGGTTCAAAGCTCAACAGGCGAGGACGGAAAGGTGACACCATATTCTGAATGCAGATACAGATGGCACCCAAGAGACCATAAATCTGCCAGGACGCCTCCAGAGAGTGGCCCTTGAGAGGTGAGAAGTCGCACACCGCGGTGGTGGAAGGGGTGCAGAGAAAAGCATTGTTGTTGTTGTTGTTGCAGTGGTCCCAAGCTTCTCTGAGGCGTGGACCTGGTGGACTGCAGAACTGTGTTTCCCTTCTCTTGCAGCCTACTGTTCTTTTGGTAGATAGGAGTGTAGCTGAGGGAAATTTGTATAACCAGACATATGGTCCGCGCAGTTTTATCGTTGCCACTACATGAAAGTATTTCTCTCCAGTACCAGTGAAAGGTGTGAAGGCAACAATAAAATATAACCAAACTTACTCCATACTACTGTTTACTTCGAGTATCTTCTGTTTCACCGCCTGTGCCTTGTATTCATCCTACTCTCCTCCAAACCCTGACTTGACTTGAACCATTAAGACTGAGGGACGCGAGGGGGGGAAAGAGTAGGGGAGAGGATGAATGGGAAAGAATAGAATTTGAAGAAAGGGTAAGCAGTGAATACAGATAAAGGATGAAGGATGCGGGAGTGAAGGAAGGTGAAGAGGGAGAGAGAGGAGTGAGTAAAAGGAGGGGAAGAAAGAGGAATGGAGAGAGGGTGAGGGGAAGGACTGGAAGTGAAGGATAGGGTAGTGAGGAAGAGAAAAAACATCGGATGAGAGAGCAGAAGGGAATGAAGGGATGAAATAATACGGAGAGAAAGGAGTGAGAGGTGAGGGAGGAAGAGAGGAGTGAGGATGAGAGGAGCAGAAACGAGTGGAGATGAGAGAGGAAGCAAGGAGTGGGGAATGGATAAAAGACTGGAGTGGGGTGTGGAGGAGAAAGGAGTGGAGTGGCATGTGGGGGTGAAAGGAGTGGATCGGGGTGTGTGGGAGAAAGGAGTAAGGAGAAATGTGTAGGTTAGTAGTAGTTCCGTATTCTAGATATCGTTTTCTTATCGTGATACACTTCTTTTATTTGAGGTAAAAAAAATAAAAAGTCTTTGTAGTGAAAGGATTAAAATCTTTAGAATGAGTGCATTTTAACCATTTCCACTACGAGGTTTATATTGAGAGTGTTGTTATCAGGAGGACGTTATGTGCTGGAGGTGGGGCTGGAGCTACAGTATCTCTGTGGCTAGGGTAAGAAGTGGTTGGAAGAGGTTCAGAGGGCTATTGATTCTTCTAGCACTGAGAGGATTTTCCCCCCATGCTAAAGGTTCTTCGTATGTGGAAAGTGTTGGGAGTGCAGTGCCGTATGGTAGTCAGGCCTGGGCGGTACAGGAAGAGGATATTCGTAGGCTCAAGCGTACAGAATCGACAGTGACAATGGATGTGGAGTGAGTCATTGAGTACGAGTCGGGGGGGAGGAGGGGAGGGGGCTAGTATTGGAAACGAAGAGTTGACAGGAAGGACAGAACGTATTGGTGCTGTTTGAAATGGTCCAGGTATGTTTAGATGATTGACGATGACAGCTGGGCACGGAGGATGAGAAGTATGAATGTCGGGAGTAGGACTGCAAGAAGCAGATAAAAAAAGAACTGTGATGAGGTCATAGTCTGTGACCTCAGGGATAAGAACTGAATAGGGATGCTGCCAGAAATCGAGCAGCGTGAAAAACCGCAATCAGGTGCACAAGAGCGACGCATGCAAGCATTCTGGGGCCTGTATAAACGATACGACGCGATACGACCTAATTGTATGGTCACACAATGATATTCAGCTTAGATCCCTAATAGTGAATGAAATAATGGAGATGCTATAAACTCTGCTCACTTTGGAATTCCCAGGATCACTGGGATGTATAATGCAGCCTTCTTTCTTCACCACAACTAGGCAGTGTTGGAGCGTATATACTAAGCTAAAGTATCGTCCGGTGTTATATATATATATATATATATTTATATATATATATTTTATGCAAGGAAGAAGGAACCAAAGGCCATGAGCCCGCAGTAACACTTCCCTCCAAGAGAAAAACAAAATACAATATAGAGCCAAATTCAAGATCCGATCATTTTGAGATGCCTGGACACACTGCGTTTGGAAGAGTGGAGATCATAGGCAGCAGGAAATACAGACAGAGGGAAACAGTTCCAGAGCTGACCTGTTGCATAAATGAAAGACTGGGAGTAACGGTTAACTCTTGCATTAGAGAGTTGGACAGAAAAAGGATGAGAGTTTGCTGCCAGACGGGTGCTACGCGCCCGTCGTAGAGGTGAAGGAATGCAAGCAGACAGTTCAGAGGAGCAGTGACCATTAAAGTAGCGATAGAAAAGAGATAAAGATGCAACAGTGCGGCGAAGAGACAGAGGTTGAAGGGAGTCAGTAAGAGGAGGAGAGTTAATGAGACGAAAAGCCTTTGACTCCACCCTATTGAGAAGAGCTGCATGTGGGGAGCCTCCCCACATGAGAGTTGTACTCCACACAGGGGCGGATAAAACCCCTGTATAGAGTCAATAATTGTGCAGGGGTAAAGAAAGAGCAGAGTCGGCTTAGCACACCCAATCTCTTGGAAGCAGATTTTACAAGAGATGTAATATGATCTTTCCAAGATAAGTCCCGAGTAAATGAAACCCCAAGCATGTTCAAGGATGATGCAGGATTAAGCTGAATATTATTAAACATTAGTGGGTATACCTGTGGAAGATTTTGTCGGGTTGATAGGTGTAAGAACTGAGTCTTAGATGCATTGAAGACAACCATATTATTTTTACCCCAGTCAGAGATACGAGCCAAGTCAGACATTAGGTGTGCCATAGCCTCATCCCTTGTTTGTTGAAGTAACTGTTGAGATGGGCGTTGCGGGAACCGAATGGAAAGGTGAAGGGTGGAGTCATCAGCGTATGAGTGGATAGGGTTAGATGTACAGCTTAGAAGATCATAGATGAATAAAAGGAAGAGAGTTGGTGATAGGACAGAGCCCTGAGGAACACCACTGTTGATAGATCTAGGAGAAGAACGATGGCCGTCTACAACAGTGGCTATAGAACGACCAGAAAGGAAGCTAGAGATGAAGGCACAGATAGATGGATAGAAACCGTAGGAGGGCAGTTTGGAAATTAAAGATTTATGCCAGACTCGATCGAAAGCCTTTGAGATGTCAAGTGCAATGGAAAAGCTTTCGCCAAAGTCCCGAAAGGAGGATGACCAGGAGTCTGAAAGGTAGGTGAGAAGATCGCCAGTGGAGCGTCCCTGACAGAACCCATACTGACGATCGGAAAGAAGGTTGTGATAGGAAAGATGCCTTATAATTTTTCTATTAAGAATTGACTCGAAAACTTTTGAAATACAGGACGTTAAAGCAATTGGACGATAGTTGGAGGGTTGGAAGTGGTCACCCTTCTTTGGGACTGGCTGAATGAGAGCAAACTTCCAGCAAGAAGGAAAGGTACAAGTTGACAGACAAAGACGAAAGAGTTTGCCTAGGCAGGGTGTAAGCACAGAAGCACAGTTCTTGAGAACAACAGGAGGGACCCCATCAGGCCCATATGCCTTGTTAGTACTGAGGCCAGTGATGGCAGAAAATACATCAACTGAAGAAATTTTAATGTCAGCCATGAGGAAGTCAGAGGGGGGACGTGATGGAGGAACAGCACCGGAATCGTCTAAGGTAGAATTGGAGGAGAAAGTCTGTGCGAAGAGATCTGCTTTATCAGTAGAAGAAATAGCTACAGAACCATCAGAGTTGAAAAGAGGAGGGAAGGATGATGAGGTAAAGTTGTTAGAAAGATTTTTGGCAAGATGTCAGAAGGAGCGGGAAGAATTCAAGTTGGAGAGTTGAGAGCATTTAGTATGGATGAAATTATTTTTAGTAGAGCGAAGAACAGACTTAGCACGATTCCGGGCAGAAACGTAAAGATGATGTGATTCAGGGGTGGGTTGGCTCCGGTACCTTTTGTAGGCCCTCTCCTTGTTGCGGACAGCATTAGAACAAGCGTGATTAAACCAAGGCTTTCTTGCGTTAGTCAAAGGATATGAGAAAGGAATGTATGCTTCCATGCCCGAGAGAATAACCTCCGTAATGCGCAAGGCACACTCAGATGGCTCACGGCCATGGAAGCAATAATCATTCCAGGGAAAATCAAAGAAGTACTGCTTGAGGGCCTCGGCTCCAAAATGCCACAGACGACGTTTCCCTGGAGGGTCCACAGGCCTTATCAGAGTGATAGGACAGGTTAAGGTAATAAGGTTGTGATCGGAGGAGCCCAACGGAGAGAAAAGATTAACAGAGTAAGCAGAAGGATTAGTTGTGAGGAAGAGGTCAAGTATGTTGGAGCTCTCTCCAAGGCGGTCAGGGATATGGGTAGGGTGCTGTACAAGCTGCTCTAGGTCATTAAGGATAGAAAAGATGTAGGCTTGTTCACCAGGTGGATCCGTGAAAGGAGAGGAGAGCCAAAGGTGGTGGTGAACATTGAAATCACCAAGAATGGAGATTTCAGAGAAAGGCGAAATGGATAGAATGTGTTCCATCGTAGAAGTAAGATAGTCGAAGAATTTTTGATAGTCAGTAGAATTAGGGGATAAGTAAACAGCACAGATATATTTAGTCAGAGACTGACAGGAAAGCCGAAGCCAGAGTGTGGAGAATTCAGAAGAATCAAGTTCAGGAACACGAGAGCAAGATAAGTCGTTGCGTATATACAGTATACACAACAGCCACCTTTGGCTTTGAAATGAGTATAAAGTAGGAGGATACAGAAAAGGGTTTGCTGTCAGTTGCCTCAGACAGCTGAGTCTCCTTTAGAAAAAGAAGGTGAGGTTTAGAGGAGGAGAGGTGGTGCTCAACAGAGCGAAAGTTAGAGGAAAGGCCGCGAATGTTGCAGAAATGAAGAAGAAGAGAGTCAGACAGTGGTTCCAGGCACCTTGAGTCGTCACCGGGAGAGGGGCAGATGGTGGGGGCATTTATGGTCCCCCCCCCCCTGGGGACTTTGAGGCTTGATAAAACGACGCCATTTTTGGTAAATTTTGAATAGGAAGTGTAGTGTGTACTGTGCATATAGTTTGGTGAAGATAGTTAGAGAAATTTGTACTGGAGAGCATGCTGGCCTACTCTCTGTGTAACTGAGACACTGAAAAAGTTCAGCAAAGGGGATGGTCAGGAACTAGTCCTGAGGGCTGATGAAACGGGAGCTCCAGCACTCCCTGTCATCAGCTTTCCATCCACCTCGGGAGTACTGCCCTGCTCGACTAGTGCTACAGTCTAATCACATAAATATATATATATATATATATATATATATATATATATATATATATATATATATATATATATATATATCTCCCAACGCCCTCATCCTGCAAAGGGTGGCCACAGACAAAACGCCTCCAAGTCGCTCTGTCACCCACCATTTGACTAGCCTCCCCCAACTCACCCCCCTCCCTCATATACCTCTTAACTCCATCTCTCCACCTCATCCTCTGTCTACTCCTCCCACTCCCTCCCTCCACCTCACCTACATACACCCTCTTGGTCAGTCTTTCATTCTCCATTCTCTTCACATGTCCAAACCACCTCAGTGCATTTCTCCTAATCTTCTCAACCACATCCACATCCACCCCACAACGTTCCTTCACTTCTTCATTCGTCATCCTGTCCCTCCACGTCACTCCACATGCTCCTTTCAAGTAACTCATTTCCACTGCTCTCACTCTTGACTTGTTCCCTTCTTGCAAGGTCTACGCCTCGCTTCCATACGTCAGGGTAGGGATCACAATACTATCATGCAGTGACTTCTTAACTTCCATACTCACCTCCCTATTTCTCATCACTGCTTTCAGTGTGCCAACAACCTTCCTTCCCTGCTGTACCCTTTCACGCACTTCATCCCCCAAAGTTCCATCCTTACTCATCACACTACCCAAGTACTTGAATGCACTCACATTCTCTATGTCCTCACCTTCCAACCACACTGCACACTCAGTGACTTCATTCCTCTCGAACACCATAACTTTACTTTTGTTTAACTTTCAGATTCCTCCTCCTACACACTGTTCCAAATTCATTCACCAAACCTTGCAACTCCCATTCATCTTCACTCAACAATACTGTATCATCAGCAAACAGCAATACCGGAATCTTCCAAATCTCACCCTCATTCATTAGAGCCACCTCCACATCCACTGCCCTACCTTGCACCTCCTTTACAACCCCATCCAGGTATATATTAAACAGCCATGGAGACATCGCACAACCCTGTTTCAGTCCCACATTGAGATCAAAGAACTCACTCAGCTCACCATTCACTCGCCCATAGCCCTAGCTCCTTCGTACATACTCTTCACAGCACTCAGTAATTTCCCCTCCACTCCATATATTCTTAATACCTTCCACATACCTTGCCTATATATTCTGTCACTAGCTTTCTCCAAGTCCATGAAGAACATAAGAACATAAGAACATAAGAAGAGAGGATAACTGCAGTAGGCCGGTTGGCCCATGCTAGGCAGCTCCTAGAAGAGTAACTGAACTACTAGAATGAGATAAGGACAGCAAAGAAGAAGGCTCTCCCCCGCCCTCCAAACCCTCCAGCCGAAGCCGGCAGGAAAAAGTCAGAAAGAACACCACGCCGTATAGAAAAACTGGCGTGGACATTTTACAGGAAAGTGTGAAAGGAGAATAGAGACTATCATAGTGTAACCTGAAAAGAAAATTTATTTTTGAATTAGTATTGGTTATAATATTTTCTTCATTCTATATCCACCCCTTATTTGTCATATGCTTATCTAGCCTATGCTTGAAACTCTCAATGGAAGAGGCAGCAACTACTTTACTAGGTAGCTTATTCCATTCGTCTACTACTCTATTACCAAACCAATTTCTACCGATTTCCTTACTGAAACGGAATTTTTCTAGTTTGAAACCATTATTTCTAGTTCTATCCTGTATGCTCACTTTAAGTACCTTGCTAATATCTCCCTTATTTATACCATTCATCCACTTAAACACCTCAATTAAGTCTCCCTTACTCTACGCCTCTCTAGCGAATGCAGACTTAGTCTTTTCAGTCTGTCTTCATATGACAGGTTCCGGACGTCATGTATCATTTTAGTCATTCTTCTCTGTACATTTTCTAACGAATTAATATCCATTCTATAGTAAGGACACCAGAATTGTACTGCGTAGTCTAAATGTGGCCTTACTAATGCTAGATAAAGTTTTAGTATTACTTTAGATGATCTATTGCTCACGCTTCTCGAAATAAATCCTAGGACCCTATTTGCTTTATTTCTCGCATTAATGCACTGTTGCCTAGGTTTAAGGTCGTTACTAATCATAACTCCTAGATCTCTCTCGCATTCCGATTTGCTAATTTCTTTGTTATCTAAGCTGTATTTAGTATCTCCATTGGTCTTGCCTACGTTAAGTACTTTACATTTTTCAACGTTAAATTCCATTTGCCAAGTTTTAGACCATTTGGACAATGTATCGAGGTCTTTCTGTAAGTTATGGCAATCGTCAGTCGAGTTAATGATACGCCCTATTTTTGTATCGTCGGCAAATTTGCTGATGCTGCTATTGACTCCTAAGTCTAGATCATTTATATATATGATAAATAATAAGGGACCGAGTACTGAACCCTGTGGTACACCGCTAGTTACTAATCCACAGTCCGACTTAGTTCCATTTATTAATACTCTCTGCTTTCGTCCTTTCAGCCAGGATTCTATCCATTTTAAGATATCGCCGTCTATACCGTGTGCTCGAACCTTTCTAACTAACCTTTCGTGTGGGACCCTATCAAAAGCTTTACTAAAGTCCAGATAAATAACATCGTAAGCTTTATCGCTATCTACTGCCTCATAGACCTCCGAGTAGAATGACAACAAATTTGTGAGGCAGGATCGTCCTTGCCTGAATCCGTGCTGACTTTCGTTTATAAGATTAAATCTTTCTAAGTGCTCTCTAATCTTATTTGCCAAAATTGACTCTAACATTTTTCCTACTATTGACGTTAGACTTATCGGACGATAATTCGACGCAGCTGATTTATCACCCTTTTTAAAGATGGGCACTACGTTTGCGGTTTTCCATGCCTCTGGAACTTCTCCTGAACTTAAAGAGTCATTAAATAACGTTAGTGGCTGACATAATTCTTCTTTGGTTTCTTTTATAATTTTTGCATATATATCGTCCGGACCTGGCGATTTTTGAGGTTTTAACTTATTAATTTCTTTCAATACGTCCTCCTTACTAATGGTTATTTTACTAAGAATATTTTCCGTATTCTCATGGTAAATATTTGCTGCTTGAGGGACCAGGCTTAGATTTTCCTTGGTGAATACTGATATGAAAT
This sequence comes from Coenobita brevimanus, assembly GCF_032717465.1. NCBI lineage: Eukaryota > Metazoa > Arthropoda > Malacostraca > Decapoda > Coenobitidae > Coenobita > Coenobita brevimanus. The sequence continues at coordinate 14,261,765 of NC_136987.1, read as the reverse complement.
AATTATTTAGGATGGAGCACATTTCTTTATCTTCACTGGTAATGTCACCTGATTCTGTTCTGAGTGGTCCTATCCTATCTTTATTTTTCGTTCGGTACATTTGATAAAAACCCTTGGGGTTTTCTTTTGATTCACTGGCAACCTTAATTTCATAACTTCTCTTTGCTTTTCTTATCTCCCTCTTTACTTCTCTATTTAAAATTGTGTACCGGTTACGTAAGTGTTCCTCTCCACGTTTTATTTTTCTATATATTCCTTTCCTTTGGCCTATGAGAGATTTTAATCTGTTGTTTAACCATCTAGGTTCCGAATTATTAGTTCTAAACGGCTTTGAAGGAATATATCTATCTTGGCCTCCGTGTATTATATTTATTAACTCGTTATACTTCTCACTGGTTGAACGTCTGCTTGGTACTTTAGCTGAGTTAATTTCCGTCACCTGGACTACATTCCTATCCCCAGGTGTTTCCTGCGCCTGACCTATGACCTGGGATTCCACACTGACCTGGCATTCCCTCCAGTAGCTAATCTCCCTGTGGAATACCGTTCGAAAATAAGCTCTTAAGCCATCGGAATCTCCTAGACGAAAATTAGGAACGGTGGAGGTATTTTCAGTGGAACAGACATCCCAAATAAATTTGAACTTAATTTCTTCATGATCGCTATTACCAAGTCGTCCACCAACCTCTATATCGCTAATGATATTTTCTTTATTAGCTAAAACCAAATCTAGTATATTATTACCTCTGGTGGGCTCCCTTATATACTGATAAAGGAAATTATCCTGTACTACCTCTAGAAATTCCTCTGACTCTGCATCTCCTGTCTGAATTCTCCAATCTATCCTTGGCAGATTAAGGTCCCCTACAATTATTACTAAGCTGGACTGTGATGCTTTCCTCATTTCCTCCCAAAGGTATTTACTATCAGCTCTATTTAATTTAGGAGATCTGTAAATTGCTCCTAAGACTAATTTCTCCCTATTGTTACTAATTTCAACCCAGACACTTTCTGTGTCCCTATTTACTTTAATGTCTGCTTTATTATAACAGATTAATGAATCCTTTACATAAATAGCTACCCCTCCCCCCTTTCTTCCCTGACGGTTTGACACAAAAATATTATAGCCTTTTATCTGATATTCTGCTAAAAATTCTCGAGTGTCTGTATTCATCCAAGTTTCACTAATAACGGCAATGTCTATTTTCTCTGTACAAATTAAAGCCCTCAGTTCATCCATTTTATTACGTAAACTCCGGCTGTTTGTGTAGTACACTTTCAGATTATTTCTAGTAGTTATGCCTCTACCTTGGCATTTGCTGTTATTTATTTTATTACTAACTGGGAAACTCTTTACTTTACTAATATAACAATTTTTTGTACTATCGCTTATCGCCCTTCTATCATCGCTTGTTCTATCATCTATCATCGCCTGCTCAATTTGAGGTGCCTGAGTGGATGTATCTACACTATTGGTTGAGCTTTTGTTCTTAATTTTGCCAGTATCGATGCATCTATCCAAACATGGTAATAATGATTTCTGAGTGTAGTTGCTGCATCTTCCTGTACACCTACTTCTCAATCTCGAAAAAATCCCTCCAACTCCCTATCTATCATTCCAGCTAAAACAGTAACACCCTGCCTGCTAAGATGAGTCCCATCCCAACTATACAAGGCACTCCGTCCATAAAACCGGTCCCAGCTGTCTATGAAAGGTATTGCATTATCTTTGCAATACCTTTCAAGGCGGCAATTAAACCCTATTGCCCTGCTCAACCATTCCCTTCCAACCCGCCACCTTGGTAAAACACCAAGCACTACAGGGGTTCCTCCCCTCTCCCTAACCTTTTCTAACATCAACTTGTACCTTTTCCACAGTACCTCACTCTTACGGCTACTTTCCTTCCCTTCTCTAGATACTTCTCCACTAAACATCTTAGAACAAATATCTGATCTACACACCCTTTTCCCTTCCTAAATCCCCCTTGTTCTTCTCCAACTAGCTCCTCTGTCATATGCCTAACCCTATCAATGAGTATTCTACCATATATTTTACCAGTCACACTAAGAAGGCAAATACCCCAATGGTTACCACATACTTCTCTCTCCCCTTTTCCTTTGTATAAAGGAACAATTATACCTGATTTCCAGTCCTCTGAAACCATTCCCTCTTCCCAAGCCAATCTACACAACTTCCATATCCACTCTACAACAATCTCACCCCCATACCTGAGCATTTCACCACACACTCCGTCAATTCCTGGGGCCTTTCCCAACTTAATCTTCTTCATCGCTTCCACTACTTCCGCCTTACTGATCCTTTCATCTCTTCTTCTCCCAGCCATTTCCCAACCACTTATACTCGCACTGCTCTCACTCTCTACATTCAACAAATCCTCAAAGTGCTCCTTTCATCTCCTCAATTTCTCTCTCTTCTCTACCAACAATCTATTATTCCTATCTTTCACTCCTCTATTATTTCCCCTTTCACACTGCCTTACTTTCTTTACTTCCTTCCAAAACAATTTCATACTCTTCCTCCATTTCACACTCAGATTCCTCCCAAACTCTTCATCCACTTTCTTCTTACTCTCCTTCACCAGTCTCTTAATCTTCCTTCTCCTGCTCACATATACCTCTCTCTTCTCTCTCTCATCTTCTCCCCTACCTCTACTCGCTAACCATTCACTATATGCCTTCTTCTTTTGTTCCACAGCTCGTTTCACCTCAGCATTCCACTATGCTGTCCCTTGCACATCCTTGCATCTCCTCCTCACTCAACAAACCGCCTCACACGCTGCGCCTGTCTTCTGTGAATATCTTACATACGTCTTCCACCCCTTCCATCTGCTCTAGCTCATACCTTCCCAATCTTTCTTCCAATATGCTCTTATACTTTGTCTTTTTCTCACTATCTTGCAATTTCTCCACTCTTCTCACTGGAGCTGCTTCCTCCTGTCTTCCCCTTCGTCTCTTCAACCACTTTCTTTGCAGCTCTACCTTGGCCACCACTAAGTGATGGTCCGAGACTCCATTCCCCCACCCTCTCCACACTCTTGCATCCAACACTTGTCTTCTCATTCGCTCATCCACACACACGTAGTCTATCATTGCCTTTCGTTCAACAAGTTCACCATCCATCCTCCTCATTACTCTCCATGTATACCGGTGGATCATCTTATGCCGAAAGTAGGTGTTGGCTATTGCCAACCCCTTACCAGCACAGATGTCCACCAAAGCACTACCATTCCCATCTACTTCAGCTGGCACACCCCGCTGACCAACCACTCCATCCACTCGTACATTCCCAACTTTGCCATTCATGTCTCCAATCAATAGCACTCTCTCGCTCCTCTCAGTCTTGTCCATACATGCTTCTACTCTCGCCCAAAACTCAGCTTTCGCTCTTGCCACTCGATCCTCTGTCGGGGCATACACACATACAATCGCCCGCGCTTGTATACCTACTTTCATCCTCATACAATCCTTGCACCCACTGTTCCTTACACTCTTATATTCTCCTTCCACTTCTTGCTTATCATCAGACATGCTCCCTCTCTTGCCCTCTTATTCTCATTAACTCCCTCACATGCCTAAACCATATTCCCATTCTCTCACCCTTTCACCTACCATTTAGTTTCAGTCAATCCACATATATCCACTTTTGCATCCTCAAGCACCTGAACAATCTCTCTCTTTCACTTCATCATTCACTCCTCTCACATTCCATGTTCCCACCCTAAGAATGTCCTTTGTCCGTTCCTTAATCATCAACGTATGGTCTGTCCGGGTCCGAGGCACTTTATTCGCTTTTATAGTTAGTTCTTTTTACGGGGTGGGGCACTAACCCACCACCAACCCTTTTAGTCGCCTCGTACGACAAGCAGGGATACTGGGGGAGTATTCTTGAAACCACCCTACCCCCAAGGGGTAAATTAACTGCGGGGATTCGAACCAGCTATCTTACATGCGTGAGACCAGCACCTAAGCGACTGTATATATATATATATATATATATATATATATATATATATATACACACACACACACACACACACACACACACACACATTATTCAAACCAAGTCAAGGGCTACTTTCAATTGTTCGTGTATTTCAAAAAAAAAAAAAAAAAAAAACGAATTCTGCTAAGGTCGAATGAGATAATACATAACAAACTGTTGGTGGATGACTGCATCAGTGTATAATACATCTTGAAGTAGAAACCAAACTGTTGCACTCGGGATTGTGAATCACACACTAAAAAATCTTGCTATTTTTCAAGAGAATCTGCTTAACACGATGAGGCAGGAGAGCATGTTATGAATCACGTGAAAGGCGGGGTACTACTGAACAGAGTTCACAATGTTTTATTCACCCATGGACGATATAGAGGGGCTATACAGGTCACCAAACAACCATGACCCTAAGACGCAGACTGCGTGATTCAGACAGAGGTCGAGCGCTAAGTTGGATCCATGATGGGGTTTAGATGAGGTAAGTGGCAAGAAGACTTGGTGTGACCTACTCAGTCATACAGAGATTAACAAGGCGTCTCCAAGCCATTGGATAGGTTGGAGAATGGCACCAGACTAGAAGACCTAGGTTAACCACAAAAAGTCAAGATTGATACATCATCATGAGAGCTGTACGTGACCGAACTGTCACAGTCAACTCCTTGATGGGACAACTGAGAGCAGCTGCAAACATTAATGTCAGAAACAAAACGATTGTCAACCGCTTGCATGCGGCAACCCCTGCATCACGAAGACCAGCTCTAAGGACACCTCTTAATTTTGACACCTTAGGGTGGCTCGCATGTACTGGAGCAGACAGCACATGAGGTAGACGTTGTGGCTGTGGTCTCAGAACCTTTTCACGGTTGAATCTTGGTTCTCGGTAAGCTTCACTGATGGCAGGGAAGTGTTCTGGCGTCACTCTTGTGAACGATTCATTGATACCACCATTTGGGAACATGACCTCTACGGAGGAGGCTCTGTATTGATCTGGTGAAGTATCAACTTTCATCACCGAAATACTCTTTTCCACGTCGATGGAAACCTAACAGCACAAAGCTGTCGAGATGAAGTCCTCAACCCCACAGCACTCCCTGAAGTATAAGCAATGGGACCCGGTGCAGTTCTTCAAGACGAAAATGCACTTCCCATCGTACTGGCATCAACATCAACTTTTGTAACAGCATAGATCGTCCACATACCATTGCCAGCACACTCTCCTGACTTGTCGCCCATTGAACACTTTTGGGATGTGCTGGGTCGAGCAGTTAGAAACAGTCATCGTTCCCTGATAACCAACAGCAGCTGGTGCACTTTCTGCAGGATGAGGGGGCTGCCATTCCTCATAGGACTCTTCGCAATGTCATCCAGCCCATGTGTCGTCGGTATGTAGCTTGTATCACAACAGGTAGTCACTCTCTATACTGGCACATATTATCAGAGAAAATGCGTCTTTATGAAATGCAAAATGCAATAATTTCCCTCTTATTTTTTTTTTTTTTTCATTTTAAGCCCATGTTTGGATTTCATTAACTTTGTTTTTAATACTGTCGTGGCCTCAATACATTGAACAAAATTTTCAAACTGATTCAGGTCCATATGTCCCATGGTTTCATATTACCTGTGATTCCTCCACTTTGCCATATATACTGTATATTTTTTCAGGAGTAGTATATATAAGACGTCACTGAATTGATTAGGTTGTGTTTCATGTTACTATTCCATACTTGCTGTGACGAAACGTAAGCAAGCGAAGCTCGTAACAGAAGTTTATACTCAGTCTTCCATGACTCCCTTTTTATCGAGTAAAATCGTCTGGTCTTAACCAAAATATAGCAGAGTTGAACGTGACCATGACAGGGGTACTGGAGTCCATTAGCTCTCTCAGGCTCCTACACTAATGCTCAACTGAATAAGAGCGTCTGATGACAGCCGAAAGAAGACGACTTAAGATAATGTCTACGAACTCCACGACGGATATTAAGGCAGACATCTTTTGTCAAGTCTTAATATTATTCCACAGTAAGTAGATTTCACATCCAGGTTCCCGATTGTACTGCTGGGAAAAACAGGGCAATGAGGAAAAAACACTGCTCATGAGTCTGGTCGGCTAAGAACTGAAGTCGGATTCTTTCAGGTGTGAGCTCAACGTTTAACTCTTGCACCATTAACTCCCTCACTGCCGCAATTACTCATTAGAACTGTCACAACCATCAGGATTAATAGCAGGCGTCATTCTTGAACTTGGTGCACCATTTTGGATTGGTAGCTTGCTCACAAGTGCGGTAGGTTGCAATCATATTCATTAATTAGCTATTCATACATCTACGGTTCACTCTCACATGAATGAAACTGTCTTGCGCTGTTGGTATAAAATGGACGAGAAGGTCCTACCACGCGTATATTAGCTTTTTTATTTTTTTTATGAAGCAAATAAATAAAGTGCTATTACATAACTTGCCATTCTTTGTTCTTCCCCCAATTTCCTGAAAAGGCTTGCAATCTTTCGAGTCCCTTAGTAGGCTGCGCGTTTTCAGTACAGTGCCGTCATGTATACTCTTACCAACACCAGACGAATTTATTCAGCTTAGGAGAGACGCCTCTAGTGATAGGGCTGCCGGACACTGTTTCTGACTCTTCATTATAACAGACATTCTATAGCTCAAGTATTTTTAGCAGGAAAACATACCCAACAGGTGTGGTTAGTTTGAAGGGGTTATTTGTTAGGCTAATTACAATGTATTAAATCGTCTCTATGTGTTGTAATGTCTGAACGTTCATATTTCATTTCTGACTCCTATTTCGCGCTCCAGTGGACTGGCTGTAATGTATGTTAAATTTCATTAGTCAAATTCATTGCGTGTAATCTTTCGTAAGAGCTTCATCACCTGTCACTGATTATGATTCATATTAGCAGAACATGTAATTCCCAGACAGGAATTAATTTGATAACTGCTGTGTCCTTTTGTCGGGCTGAGTGTAGCGCGCCGGACGTGTTTCAAATATCATATACTGAATTACTAATAGTGGATAATGACGGGCTTGAAAGTCATTATGCATAAATGAGAATTGCACCTGCTCATTTGCCGTGCCAAATTTTCCGGTCAAATTCCGACTCAACGTTTCACTGCAGAATTTAATGTTTGATAATTATTACCATGGAGGAGAGTTGCCTGATGGCGAATGCCTCGCCGTGTTACTGTTTGGTTCTTACTTTTATTTATGCAAGGAAGATGGAGAAAACGGCCAGTGGCCTGCAAACTTCTCCCCCCAAGAAAATAACAAAAACAAAACAACAGAAGGCCAAATTCAAGATCCATTTATTTCTAGATGCCTGGACACATTGCGTTTGAAAGACTGGAGATCGTAGGCAGTGGGAAAAACAGACAGAATATCATCTTTTACTGCTGTATTTTTTGCTGTCTCTAGACCATTACCCTCAGGTTGAGAGGTAAGATATATCTCTCATTAAACCCTTCCATACCTATGATGAATAAAACCCTTTGGTATTAACAAGAATGTTAGGAAAAGTTTACCGTCGAGTTACATCAGTGACACCTTTCACTGCGAAGGAGCTCCCCGACATCAAGTAAGTGGTTTTGACAGTAACAACAGTTTATAGTAATAATTAGGCTACTACTACTACTACTACTACTATTACTGCTACTGCTACTACTGCGACTTATACTACTACTACAACTACTACTAGTACTACTACTACTGCTGCTACTGCTACTACTACTACTACCACCGCTGGAGCTACTTATACTACTTACTACTACTACTACTACTACTAACAACAACAACAACAACAACAACAATAATAATAAAATGATAATAATAATAATAATAATAATAATAATAATAATAATAATAATAATAATAATAATAATAATAATAATAATGATGATGATAATACACACACACACACACACACACACACACACACACACACACACACACACACACACACACGCACACACAAAACATTTCACCGAAGGGAATATATATATATATTTTTTTTTCATTGAAAGCCATGCGTAATGAAAGGGCTCAAAATAGCCTAATCTCTTTCAAGGTATAATGTTATCTGTGGCTTGTCGTTCCATCACCAGTCGATTTTATTCGTCAAACAGAAACAGACGTATCATCATCATCATCATCATCATCATCATCATCAATATCATCGTCGTCGTAGTCGTCGTCGGCGGCGGCGGCGGCGGCGGTGTCATACTGTTTCATACAAACAGGCCTGCGTCAGATGAAGGGCATCCGAAAATAAAAAGAAGGGAAAGGCAAAACAGGTGAACCATTAACATGCAGGTTGTGCCACTTTGCTAAATGAAAATGGGATGTGCGAAAGCTGGAAGTAAAAATGGGACTGAATACTATGCCTCCCATTCTCTCCTCTCGGCATGCTACAATTTCCCGCCTTCCTGCATCAAAATGCATTAAAATCTAACATGAAACATCCTGAATGCGATGGCTGTGCCCGTTCATTTACGATATACATTTTTCGACTGCAATTTACTTTTATGGGCATTTGTGACTGAAATAAAAAGTTGTCCGAAATGGTTGAAAACGTTTAAAACATGGAGGTCTCTGTCAAATTCAGATCCATATCTCTTTGTACGCCTGCTGCTAGACAGAGGGATGGGTATGTAAACAGAAATAACTCGCTTGTCCGCAGATATAAAACCAGCTTTATGTTTTTTCGTGCAATATCAGAATTAAAAAATGTGGAGGGCTTTGTGAGCAGGAGATTATACCAGGAACCGTGGACAAGGCACAAAATATTTTATTTATTCCTATGATGAAAGCAATCATGAGTGACTGTAGAGAGACTCCCGAAGTCAATGAAGTCACACAATTGCTCCATTTTGGGCTATGCCAGCACCACATTCATCAGGCTCGTGCTGTGTTTGTGTCAGTATGCAGGTGAGCTGGATTAGTTCGCTTACACAACCAACACGGCCTAATCTGCCGCGGCCACCTTGCAATCGTTTACAGATTCACCGCAAGCTTTGTCAGGTTTCGTGTTGTTTGAGACAAAATAGAATGCGTACACAACGCACAAGTCTACCCCCAAAAGCAGCCACCACTGCCGAATCTGCATAGCCATCTTAAAACACACACACACACACAACACACACACACACACACACAAACGTGTTTTGGTGTAAATGGAGCCGAAATAACGGATGTGTACAGTTTGAAAAGCTAACTTAACCCCACATAACTTAATCTAACCACACCTTACTTCCAAGTCGAAACTCCTGTGCCCTCACCTGACCAAACCGAAGCTGATATAACCTCACTTCACCTAATCTATCCAGTGTTCGAAATGCGGGGTTGAGGGGGTTTGGGGTGAAGGGGTAACTTTTTCAAATACGCTTAAGACCCATGGAACGATATATTCAGAATTAAACACCAGGGGCCCTAGCAGACCATCTCAGTTAATGATTGTTAATTACGAAGAGCATATTTGTTTTAAATGTAAAATTTCTGAAAGTGAATAAAAACGCCGGTATAATTTTCACCATGAAAATAAGCACTTAGGAGAGATAATAACTGACTTGCAGTCTGTGGTCATTACTAATCGCATTGGGAATTAGAATCAAGATAATAGTATTATAATCCAGCCCCAGTACTTACATGGCTATTTTTTGCCATTTTTTCATTCCCCCGTTTATACTCTGTGGAAACACTAGAAATATATGGATTTTGTTAATGACATTTTTCATCATTTAGAAAAAAAAAATGAGTACAAGTTTCCTTACAGTCCATGATTCAGAGGAAGGTTTGAAAGTGACGCAAAATTATTAAGAGATGGTCCATGATGCAATGAATGTTGTACTACATCTTGGACCTTAGAGTATAGCTTAATATCAAGTACCCACTGAATTTGACTTACATGTTGATAAAATTTAAAGTGTCTTATGGCACCCAGCAGAAAAATGTTCGCTTGACTTCCCCTCCCCCGTCCCCCATTTCCATGTAATGAGCGCCACTGTTGATGGTGTTGACCCCAAATTTCACTTCCGTATTTCGAACACTAAACCTGACTTAGTCTGACGGTACAGTGGTTGCATATCCAGTGTTAGTTTCACGTACAGTACTTTATCATAAATGAAACAGAATATACAATTAAACAGTGGCGGTTCTAGTCATCTAGAGGCCCAAATCGGGATTATACTTCAAGCCTCCTTAATGCACAGCACCTGCATATTTACCTATGGCAATGAAACCGACATAAACATTACAATATTAGTAAGTCATCATTGTTAATAGCAGTCAAGCACTATACACACAGATACGAAGAGACTATTTGCGTTCCTCTTTTCTTGGCCCGAAAAATCGTTAGATCAGACCCAACCCATTTGAAATTCTTTGTTTATCAAGAGTATTTCGAGCATTACATAAAACAATGAAAGTGGGACAGAGCTATTATTTATATCCATAATTTTTTATCTACAGTCCGTAATAGTTTTTCCCCAGTGACTTGGTTCTTTGTTAGGCCTATATGAGACAAACTGTGTGTGTGTGTGTGTGTGTGTGTGTGTGTGTGTGTGTGTGTGTGTGTGTGTGTATGTGCATTGTTCAAGTATATTTTGCTCTAAACAGAATTTTAGTCCAGTCAGCATATTTTCTTATTATCTTGGGACCTCGTAGAGACAGATGAGAGGCTTGCATTTCTTGTACTCAGAACCGGACCTGTAATTACAGGTAACATCATCCAACAGATCTCCTCTAACTATCGTCCAATTGCTTTAACATCCTATGTCTCAAAAGTTTTCCGAGTCAATTCTTAACAGAAAAATTTTAAAGCATCATTCCTATCACAACCTTCTTTCTGATCGTCAGTATGGGTTCCGTCAGGGATGCTCCATTGGCGATCTTCTCACCTACCTTTCAGACTCCTGATCATCCTCCTTTCGGGACTTTGGCGAAAGCTTTGCCATTGCACTTGACATCTCAAAGGTTTTCGATCGAGTCTGGCATAAATCTTTAATTTCCAAACTGCCCTCTTACGGTTTCTATCCTTCTATCTGTGCCTTCATCTATAGTTTCCTTTTTGGTCGTTCTATAGCTGCTGTTGTAGGCGGCCCTCGTTCTTCTCTTTGATCTATCAACAGTGGTGTTCCTCAGGGCTCTGTCCTATCACCAACTCTCCTCCTTTTATTCATCAATGACCTTCTAAGCTGTACATCTAACCCTATCCACTCGTATGCTGATGATTCCACCCTTCACCTTTCCATTCGGTTCCCGCAACGTCCATCTCAGCAGTTACTTCAACAAACAAGGGATGAGGCTATTGCACACCTAATGTCTGACTTGACACGTACGAGTATCTCTGACTGGGTTAAAAATAATCTTGTTGTTTTTAATGCAACAAAAACTCAGGTTTTACACCTATCAACCCGACACAGCCTTCCACAGGAGTACCCATTAATGTTTAATTATATCCAGCTCAATCCTGCATCATCCTTGAACATGCTTGGGGTTTCATTCACTCAGGACTTATCTTGGAAAGATCATATTGCATCTCTTGTTAAATCTTCTTCCAAGAGATCAGGTGTGCTAAGCCGACTTCGTTCTTTACCCCTGCACAGTTGTTGACTTTATACACGCCCCTGTTTAGAGTACAACTCTCGTGTGTGGGGAGGCTCCCCACATACAGCTTTTCTCAATGGAGTGGAGTCAATGGCTTTTCGTTTCATCAACTCTCCTCCTCTTACTGGCTCCCTTCAACCTCTGTATCTTTGCCACACTGTTGCATCTTTATCTCTTTCTATCGCTATTTCATTGGTCGCTGCTCCACTGAACTGTCTGCTTGCATCCCTCCACCTCTTCGACGGGTGCATAGTACCCGTCTGGCAACAAACTCTCATCCCTTTTCTGTCCAACTATCTAATGCAAGAGTTAACCGTTACTCCCAGTCCTTCATTTACGCAACAGGTCAGCTCTGGAACTGTCTCCCTCTGTCTGTATTTCCTACTTCCTATGATCTCAGTCTTTCAAACGCAGTGTGTCCAGGCATCTCGAAATGAACGGATCTTGAGTTTGGCTCTCTTTTGTATTTTTTTTTTTCTTGGAGGAACGGCTTGCGGACTCTTGGCCTTCGGTTCCTTCTTTCTTGCATAAAAAAAAAAAAGTCTTCTATTAAACAGATCCTTTGCGGACTTTTACACATTAAACAGCTTTTGTCTGATGAAAGTGATGCCGAAGTATTTGAAAACAATAACATAAAAATACTACCTATCTTAACCAGTCTAGCTTCTCATGACCTAATCTTAACTGAGCTAAGCAAACCTTACCTAACAAATATATCAACCGATTAAAAGCCAACCTAGTTTTCTTTAGTGTAACTGAAAGCTAAAAGTCCCTGCGTGAAACATGAAACCAATCCTAACGTAATCTAACAACCTAAAAAAAGAAAAAAAAAGTTTTGCACAATCTCCATTAGCTTTGATGCAGCTGAACCCAAAAGAACGGAGGAGTGCAGCAAAAATTTCTGTCTAATGTAACTTAACATGACAAAAGAACACATCGGATACTTCCTCAGTCATCTAGCAAATGTTTGCAGGTTAGTCAAATGCTCTGTTTTGGTGTCAATAACACCTATAACGCTTATGAAGGAAATATAAAAAAAATTGCTGAACCTTACCTAATAGAACTGAATACATCCACTCATTCACTGAAAATTGCTATATAACCTACAGTATTTGGAGCAATTGAAAAGGAAAGTGTGCAACATAAATGCCTCCCGTAATGTAAAAGAATGCGACAAATAGAGCATAGTTTTTTTTTTTTTCTAATTACTCAGTGTCCTGCTTTGTACAACACTTTTCTATACATATATTTATAACAGTTTCTCTCTCTCTCTCTCTCTCTCTCTCTCTCTCTCTCTCTCTCTCTCTATATATATATATATATATATATATATATATATATATATGCACACACACACACACACACACACACACACACACACACTATATTGTTCTTAGTGCGAGAATAAATGCCGAGCAGCTACAGCTATACCGTCTGAATTAACTGTTTCATTATATGGGTGATTTTGCTAGAGTCAAGTCTCCTGCTATTTAGTTAAAGCTTTGTTTGTGTAGCTCAGAATGACATAGCGGGGCTTGTGCACTAAATCGTTGACCAGTCTAACCTAATAAAACCACAAATGATCATACATTCAACGACAGCTTCGTCTGCTTTGGTTTAACTGGAAGTCTGGTACATTAAATAACAATGCAAAAGGTACCTGATACTATTCCTCTTTCTAAACAGGTATGTGGTCTCAGCCAGGCCTTAGCTCTGAGGCTACAAAGGCCTCGGCTTAAAAAGCTGGTCCTAGGCTTGACCTCGGTCTTGAAACCAGGTAAAAAGTGGAAAAGACTCGTCAATATTCTGAGGCAAGATCCATGTGATGCCTCGAAGGATAGATTACAAAACAAACAAACACAAATTAACACACAAACACAAATGCAAACAAACAAAGCCCACAAACACGCACAAGCACACAAACACAAACAAAGCCCACAAACACGCACAAGCAAACACAAACACAAACAAACAAACGCACAAACAATCACAAACATACAAAAATAAACACAAACAAACAAACATGAAAACAAACACGCAAACACCCAAACAAATACACAAACGCACACACACAAACACATAAACACACACATACACAAACACACATACACACAAACACACACACACACACTCATATATATATATATATATATATATATATATATATATATATATATATATATATATATATATATATATATATATACAAAGGCTGTTCAAAAAGTATCCGACCATTGGCCGGGAAAACAGAATTATTCACCTGGCAGTCTGAAACCCCAATCCCCTTCAAAGTATTCTTTGGGTCTGCACACACGTCTCCCAGTGGTCCCGCCATTGTTGGAAGGATTTCTGGAACACATTTTTGGGAGTGGAGTATAGCTGGGTCGTCGCATTCCGAATAATATCTTCTCGTGACTCAAGTTGGTTCCCTTTCAACAGCATTTTCAGCTTGGCGAACAGCCAAAAATCACAATGAGCCATGTCGGGAGAGTAGGGAGCCTGACGAACCACAGGAGTCTTGTGTTTGCCCAAGAAAGTTTGAATCAGATGCGTGGAATGAGCTGGTGCATTGTCATGATGCAGCTGCCAAGTTCCCACTGCCCTCGGGCCAGGTCTCTTGTGCCACTAATTCCTCACATCTGATTCAGACTTTCTTTTGCCAAACACAGCACTCCTGAGGTTCGTCAGGCTCCCTACTCTCCCGACATGGCTCATTGTGATTTTTAGCTGTTCCCCAAGCTGAAAACGCTGCTAAAAGGGACCCAATTTGAGTCACGAGAAGACATTATTCGGAATGAAAGGACCCAGCTGTACTCCATTCCCAAAAATGTGCCACTTCCGTCCGTCCTGGGGTGTCCCAGAAGACATCAGGGAACTTCCTGAGAAGGGCAACAAGCTCAGCACACCGCTCTGCGGTCAAGTGGGAGAGTTTATCAGTCAGTGTACTCCAAGCTTCCTGGTTTTCTCTCCAACTGGTCATCTGGTCCAAAGTCAAAGGGCAGCCCTCGTCCTCCGTCAACTCGACAGCCGACACCACACATACAGCATTAGGGGGGGTCCATGTCTCGCCTGTGGTACTCCTTCATCGTATTTATATGGCACAATCTTCGTTCCTTCCTCCGGTCTGGGGTTAAAATGACATAATTTATTTCACCTACACTCTTTTCTAGCAGATAAGGGCCTGCAAAACTTGCCTGCAGAGGCTGACCATGAATGGGAAGCAAGACAAGAACTTGATCACCTGGGTGAAACACTCTGTGCCTAACTTTCTTAGAGTGTTCATACCACCTCTTCATCTTCTCCAGAGAGGACTCCAAGTGTGCCCTGGCTACTTCCATACTATAGGCCAGTCTTTCTTAAAATTTTGACACATAGTCTAGCAAGTTAATTTGGTCATCATCCTTGACCCATTGTTCTTTGAGGAGTTTAAGAGGACCTCTTACTTTATGGCCAAAGATTAACTGAAATGGGGAGTAGCCCAAGGAGTCACTCGGTGCCTCTCTGGTTGCAAGAAGTAGGAAAGGCAAACACTTGTCCCATTCCTTTTCATCAACACATAGTTTTCTGAGCATACTCTTCAAAGTTTGGTGATACCTCTCTAATGCACCTTGACTCTGAGGATGATATGCTGAGGAAGTGATCTGGGAGATTCCTAACTCCGTAAGGGTTTGTCTGAACAGTTTGGAATTAAAATTATTGCCTTGATCCGACTGTACTTCCTTAGGGAGACCAAAATGGGTAAAGAAGGTTAGCATCTCCTTTACAACCAATTAGCTGAAATATTTCTCAAGGGAATGGCTTCAGGATATCTAGTGGCCATGTCTAACATAGTGAGGAGGTACTGGTGACCTAGAGGTCTTAGGCAAAGGGCCAACAAGTGACCTGCTAAAGAAGAGTCATGAGCAATGGACATAATTTTTTGCCTATAGGGTCTTCGAACCACCACCTGATGTACAGTCTCCCACTCGTTATCATGAGCAACACTACGAGGTCTACATCTTCACATTGACACGTTATTTGGCCTTAAATAATAACACTCTGTCAGTTCAGACTCATATTCATCTTCCCTAACTGCTGGGTCAATTAAAGTGGCAATCACTGGATCAGATCTTTGCATATCAGCCAACTTTGCACATGCATCAGTCTGGGGAGAATCATCAACCTCTGAGTCATTTAACTGGGCAAAAAAGGTATCACCAAGCCCAATATCATCATTGGCATTGCCAGTGCCATTACTGTCAACATTCTCAGGGTTGGCTTTTGCCGTCATAGCTCTAGTTACAGCACATGCGGGAAAAAATTTAGGACATGTATCTTCCAGCTCTTTAGTCCTATCCTCACTCAGGGGAGTTTTTGACACGCAGGGAACAGCACTCGCCTGTCCTCCCACCAGGTCATTACCCAAAAGGAAAGTGACCCCTTGTACAGGAAGCTGGTCAACAACACCCACACGCACTGAACCAGTAACTAACTCTGACTGGAGCTTCACCTCAACTAGGGGAACAGAATCAAACTCAGCTATACCCTGTAGCAAGACACATTCATTAGGATCAGCTATATCAACAATCCCCTCCAACATTAGTGACTGTGAAGCTCCTGTGTCTCTAAGTATAGTGACTTCCTTACCACCTTTTCCATCAACTGAAACTAACCCCTTAGAAATAAAGTTAGCAAATAAAAGTCCTGGGGAGGAGTCACTTTGAGTACTGCTTGGGGGAGGACACTCTGATGGAGTCTTATTACCACTCTCACCTGAACCTGACGGTTGCACTGCTCCAGTCTTATTTGTGTCTAACAATGGCTCTGTCTATCCACCACTGACGGCTCCACTCTGGCCTTATCAACAATATGCACCTGCTGGGGTTGTGTCTGACTACTGCTAACATTATCTGTGGGTGACTGCTCTCTTTTGGTGTCAAAAGATCCCCAAGAGTTTACCACAGAAACAGGTTTTACAGAGGAACTTTTCCCTCGTTTTTTCTAGCACCAATCCTCCAAGTGCCTTGTTTTCTGGCAATACTGGCAAAACCTGACACTTTTTCTTGACCCTCTGGCAACACTGTCCTCACTTACTTTCGTAGAACTAACATGCTCTGGGGTTGCAGTGTTCCCACTAGTGTCACTTGACATTAACATGCCTTTACCAGAAGAAGGGTTCACAAAAACTGGTTGGTTCACTCTCCTACCCATAACAAATAACTGAGGCTTACGTTCATGCTTATGAATTATTCTATAGTTATCTGCTACAACAGGAGCCTCAGCTATAGTATCTAAATCTTTCTCCACTAGGTTTGTAGCCACATCCCTATCTATCTTACCAGTGAAGTTCTCCAAAATCATTAATTCTTTAGGTTTACAGAAATCATCAACTTTCTTAAAATGCAACCACTGATCAAATAAGTCTTTGAGTACTCTAAGATATCCACATAAGTCTGATCTTTCTGGTTAAAGGTGGATCTAAATTTAAGCCTATATGCCTCTGGCACGAGTTCATATGCTTTGAGAATGGCATCTTTTAAACAATCATAGTAGGCACTTTGGTCAACAGATAAAGAAATATAAGCCTCTTGAGCCTTTCCTTCCAAAACACTCTGCAGCAGTACTGTCCAAGAGTCTTTTGGCCACGTGAGACAACCTGCCACCCTTTCAGACATATGGAAATACTTGGTGACATCTTGCTCATTAAAGGGAGGTACTAGCTTAATGTTCCCAGCAACATCAAAAGATTCCTTGGCAGATGAACTACTAGCTCTAGGTAAACTATCAGGGTGCTTCAGTCTGAATTCCTGATCCATTTCCTTTTGTCTCATTTGAGCCTGTAATTCTATGTCCTTCATTTTGACATTCCATTGTTGTTCTCTCATTTTTGCTTGCACTCTAGTTCCCTTAGCTTAATTCTGGCTAACTCAAGTTACACTTTGTCACCAATATCATGAGCAGAAAAATCACTAGGGCCAGGTATCTTCCATGCCAAAGGCTCAGGGTCAACACCTTGTGCAGTATCAAATGGCTCAGACCTAGCTATAGATAACTCACTTTGCTCAAACGTGGTGTCCAATATTAAATCAAGTAACTAAGTCTTAGTGATTGAGGCAGGAAATCTCAACTGTAAGGCCTGGGCAAGCAATATGAGCTCATGTTTTGTGAGTATTTTCACTCTGATTGTGGAAGGCTTGGAATCCAAAAATGCTTTCACATCATCATCATTCATTAGGGACATAATTACTGATTATAGTTAAGTAGGTAAGAGTAAGCACTGTGTATGTGGCCAATGTTGCCAATATTATGTCACAGAGCTATCCTGGCAGGAGGTCGCCAAATCGTTATAGGGGTGTATATTACGGTGCACTCTTAGCCCTTAACCCCTTAACCGCGGGGCATCACTTTCGTGACGCTTGGGAGCAAGGGATCATACCGCGGGGCGTCACTTTTGTGATTCTGTGTTATTTTGAATTCACCCGGGCTTCCATGTGGGGGCTTGTATCATCTATCAGTACTGCCAATGTCCAACACTAGTCAGCACTCCTAATCTGATCTGTACTCCCATCCATTGTTTACAATTTAGCCATTTCTCCTCGTTCTTCACTCCCCTCCCTACCCCCCCTCCATTACCCTATCCTCTCGCCTGCCCGGCCGTGCTACGCTAAGTAAATCTTCCCTGGAATTTTTCAATGATTTCATCCATTGAAATAAGCCCTATGCCCTATTCTTATACCAAATAATATATACAAGAAAGAAATAAGGTAAGTGAGAGTGCCATACACCTGGAATTCGCTAATTATCACCTGACAACACCTCACGTGCACTCGTTCGCTAATTTTCGCTGTTTATTTCCCCTTGAAATATGCCGTATAATCTATTTTCGTAATAAATATACACATAAGGAGGGAAGGGAGAAGCCTAAGTGATACTTACATTCACCTGGAACTACCTAATTTATAATGTATTGTCTAGATTTCCTGCCAATCATTTCACTGCTATATATAGCTGTGTCAAATGGCTAACGTTTGTTGTAATGAATTTCCCTAGGTAGGCCACCACCCCGGCCCACCCTTATCAATTCACTCTCATCTTCCAACGTGGAGGTACGTCAATTCGCTCTTGCTAGCTTCAGGGACTTTTCACCCCCATGCAAAGGGTTCTGTGACCTTTACCCACTAATAAACCTCGTGTGAAAAGAGGTAAAGGGCTGACAATTGATAAAAGAGTGACTACGATCTTTCTATTGAGTAAAACAGTGCAAGTGGAATTGTAAATAATGTGTAAACAGCAAGTGAAAGTAATGAATGTAAATATACGTGAACAGTGGAAAATAGTTTTATAAGTTACTTCAAGTGACAGTGCATAACACAGTGTAAATAAAATAGAAATGTAAATAACGTAAATAAAATAGAGAACGTAAATAGAAATGTAAATGAGTAGTATTATAAGAATATGAGTATATACCCTAGGAGTAATGAAAGTGAAAGTTTCACTCTAGCATGTCTGAATACTATGAGTTATGAGAGTGAAGGTGAAAGTGACATTCACTCTCAATGCTAGTATACAGGACGAGAAAGTGAATGCTACGTATTTTACTGAAAGAAATTGAATCCCTACAGTGACAATAAACTAATACTACTGAAGGAAACGTATGGATAAAGACTGTAGATATATATAAGTGTTATATAGTAATAGAAATATAAAGTGTGAGGGGTTTTATGAATAATAAATTACAGAGTACCAAGGGCGAACTAGCGCAAGTGCGACGGTCAGACGTGCTCATAATTTTCATTGCTTTCACAGTGTTTTTTTTTTTTTTTTGGAGTATGGATCCCAAACTACTTGAAAATCATACAATAGTGTTTATATTGTTAATATCTGGCTGTGGTATTCATATTACGGGTTGTCGGGAAGTGTAAAGTGGAGACTTCGTTACCCAACTTCAGAGGTCTCCACAAGTCCTACCGTAACCGATGAAGGCTCAACAAACATTCCGGGAGAAAGCTGAAGGTATGTGCCATAAGCATATTTAATTTAAATATTCTAGGACTAATAACTGATTTTTGGCAAATATTTTTTGAGAGTCTGTCAGAGCCCGAATAACCCCGCGGCACATGCAAAACATTGGTAAACATGCCCCGGTATAGGGGTTAATTAAGCACCAAAAGGGATAAAGTAAAGCTTGTAAGAAAACTAACTTAACTTTACTGTACACTAGAACATACACAATCAAAGAAGAAACCAGGGTTCGTTTTAAAAAGAGAGGATTCATATAGGCCTCAAAATACAAATATAAAACAAATTATTTCTTACCAAACCAGAATACACTCAGTAGAGGCTAAGTACTCACAAAGCTCGAGGAAACGTGGAGACTTCGAAGGTTAAATCCATATATAATCACACACTACTGTAAATTGAGGCGTGAACCAAAAATGGGAAATGGTGCACAAACAGTGTTTTTTGTAGTCAAAGTCACATAGTGAGTAGTGTTGGGGAAAAGTGCAACACAATGTGACAAAAATGTAATGTGACAGTAAATGTGTACCAATGTGTACAAAAATGTGTACAGAGATGTGTGTACAAAATGAGACAAAATGTGTGTCTGTGCAAAAAGAGACAAAAATATGTCTCTTCACATTTTCCTCGACCATATAAAGCAGACTTACTCCGTTTTACTCAGCTAATTAACCACTAATTTGTAAAAATAATCTCTGTCCATACAGAAACAATAGAGGCACCTGGTACCGATGAAAGCCTCATACACTCCACACAGAACCAATTGCGTGCCATCAAGAATGTGACGAAAGCGCCATTTAGGCTTCTAATTGGCAAACATCCCTACTTTGCTCCTCACACATTATGTCACACCCTGTATTTCAAAGACAAGAGGAATTTTATGCGTAATTTGTGAGAAAAACATCTGGTGTGATATCAGTTGAGAAGGCAAAGTTGACGGCTGGGTAAGCAAAACTGATAAGAGAAAAGATTTAATGTTCTTAATGGCTCGCTTCTCTCTCCTTTCATTATCATCTTATCTTCTCTTTCACCCATTCACTACTGGGGTAATTACGCCAGTGACTATATATATATATATATATATATATATATATATATATATATATATATATATATACAGTAATCCCCCAACTATCTGGACGCCCACTTTCCAGACATCCCCACTTACCGGTTATTTTGGTCCTGGGATCCAATATTCCCAAAATGGGCCAAAAATCGCAAAAAATTCGAAAAAAATCTGACATTTTTCTGCCCGTAATTTGAACTCAGCGTGCGTGGCGTGGACCAGCTGTGTTTTGGTGCGTAGTTCCACCGCCGTCCGCTAGAGCGCCCCTGCATCCTCCCCACGTACCGCCCATCTCTTGTTGTGAGTGCACGCTCGTTATCATGGCCACCCACGTGCTCACTTTTGTGGTGGTGCCTCACCTGCTACAGGCTCTGCTGCTGCTCTCGTGCCTCTTGTTAGTGTGTGTGCCTGAGAAGAGGAAGAGAGTGGTTTTGACTCTGGAGAAGAAGAGGGAGATATTGGACAAGGTGGATGCGGGATGGTCAAACTCACGCATCCTTCGTGAATTCAGCCTGGCCTGATCTACTTTGATATCAAGAGATCCCGTGACAAACTCATGCAGTACATGGCTGACTTCTTGTCGAAAGGCAAATGCAACGTGGAGAGGAAGATGATGTTTACTCCCCGGTATGCTGAAGTCGACTGCTCCACGTTCATTTGTTATCAACAGCAATGTGCTGCTGGTGTGCTGGTGCGTGGCATGGAGCTGAAGGCTGCTGCTGAGAAGTTTGCAAGGCTTCACAATGCCCTAGACTTCAAGGCATCCGAGGGTTGGCTCCGCGTTCAAGTTACGACATGGCCTTACCAACCGTAAGGCCCATGGCGAAGCTTTGGATGCCAACGAGGATGGAGTAGAGGAGTTTTGGCACAGGGTGAAGAGCTTGATCGACAGGGAGGGCCTCACTTTTGGTCAAGTCTACAACGCTGATGAAACTGATTTATTCCATCGCTCTTTGCCAATGAACACTCTAGCCAAGGAGACGGAGAAGCTTGTACCTGGCCGCAAGCTCTCCAAGCAACGAATCTGCTTTGTGTTGTGCCAATGCTAACGGCATGCACCGGCTTAAGCTCGTTATTGTTGGCCGTGCAAAGCAGCCTCGGTGTCTTCGTGGGGTGGTGGATGTCCTTCCTGTCGTTTGGTACCATTCTTTGATGGCATGGTTCACTGTCCAGATCTTTAAAGACTGGTTCCACCTCCATTTCATCAAGGAAGTCATCCATTACCAGACGGAGAAATTGGGAATCCCACGCGACCAGGTAAAGGCCCTTCTTCTCCTCGACAATGCACCTACTCACCCGTACGACAAGGACTTGGTGGCTGAGAATGGGCTCATTAGGTACATGTTTCTGCCACCTAATACGACTGCTCTCATCCAGCCAATGGACCAAGGAGTGATTGTGGCAACGAAGAGGTTGTACCGACGGAAGTTCCTGGATGAGGTGATGGTTGTTCTCGAGGACGAGGACGAGCGCAGGGAGGGACAGGACACGCGAGGTCAACAGACTTTGTAAAACCTTTGCTGCTACAACATCAAGTCTGCCATTTACAACTGGGCCAGTGCATGGAAGGAAGTCCCTGTCAAGACTCTAGAAAATCGTTGGTTCGTCTGCTTCTCGGAACGGATGTGGAGCACGATTTTCTAGGTTTTGATGTGGATGACTTCCATGCACTTCTACATGTTCATGGGGACGATGTTGATGTGGACTAAGTGCGTGAGTGGTTGGATGATGACGAGGGCGATCTTGGGTATCAGACCATGTCTGATATCGAGATCGCATCTTCAGTTGCAGGTGTCAGTACCCAGCTTGAAGATTCCGACGAGGACGGCGACGATGATGCGGATTCCTCTCAGCGTGACACTACTCCAGCCATCCCCAAGCTGAGCGCACTCCGGGAACACGTTGAGTTCGTTCTTGACTATCTGGAACACCCGGACAGCGACAGGGAGATGGGGCCCTTAGGACTTGTGGAGGAAGTGCATACTTTCAGGCAGTGCATCATTAATCACCAAAATCGTCGTTCCTTGCGTCAATCAACCATTGACAGCTTTTTCAGACCCGTGACCCCCACTGTGCCCAGCCCTGGCTCCACTCCCTTGCCTCCCCAAGACAGGCCCTCATCCTCCGAGCCACAGCCCAGCACATCAGGCACGGTGGAGTCATCACTTGATGTGAGTTTGCGCCTCTCTTCAGAGTCGTCAGCAGTGGGTACTCCATCACCACGACCCAGCGAAACACCCCTAGGCCACCTGCATCAGCTACTCTCAGACTCTGACAGTGATTAAATGGCAAGAACTTCTCCACTAGACCACACGGGAATTTACAGTGTTGTGCAGTGAAACAAACAGTGCATAGTGTTAAGAAATTAGAATTCTGAATGCAAAAACTAAAGTGCAGGAGTGCAACACTGATTTTATTGACTATCAATGGAGCGCAAATTAACTAGAGTGTGTTATGTTTAGAAAATGGATTTATGAGTGCAAAGACTTAAAGTGCAGAGTGCAACACTTATATCATTAAGGTACAATGGAGCTCAAGTAAGACTAGAGTGCGCAGTGTTATGAGAATGGAATTCTGAGTGCAAATGACTAAGTTCAGTGCAAGACTTCATGTACAGTGTACTGCAGGTGCTTCAGGTACTCCTTTTTACTGTCAGAGTCTGAGAGGAGGTGGGTTATTCATCGAGATGGCCAGGGACTTGTAGTAAGTACCCAGAATGTTTCATATTGTACTGTATCTTCCATACTTACCTCTAAAACCTCATTTCACTCTTTTATGTCCCTTATTGGTGTGAATAGGGTCTTAGGTGCTATGCATGTGCAGTAGGGAGGTGTTTTTCTGAGTTAGGCTAGGTTAGGGTCCATAACTACCAGTCCAGGAGCCAGGGACTTGTAAGTACCCAGAATGTTTAATATTGTATAAACTCACCTCTAAAATGTCATTCTCTGGTTCTTTTGCATTTATTTTAGTCTTCTATGTCCCTTATTGGTGTGATTTGGGTCTTAAATAGGTGCTATGCATGTCCAGAGGGAGTTGTATAGGTGTTTTTCTGAGTTAGGGTCCATAAGTACAAGTCCAGGAGGCTGGGGCCCACTATCCAGACGGGACCACTTTCCGGACATGCCTTTGGCTCTATTACATCGGATAGTAGAGGGATTTCATATATATATATATATATATATATATATATATATATATATATATATATATATATATAAGTAATCCCTCTACTGCACTGGTGGACACAAGGGGTGCTGTGGTTGAACCAGTGTCACTTACTATAAAGTATGCTTGCACCCAGTCGGCTTGGGTGGGCTGATTACACTTGGTTGACAGACCACACACACATCCAAAGCCACTTGAACACTACAATTACACTTACAAGCACTTCTTACCCTACATACAATCACTACCAGACACCCTAAACCACTTGGTAGAGATACATTGGCTGTATCGTCCCGACTTCGGTCGGGATAGGCTGGTCCTGCAGTGGATACTCAAACGGCTGGTGATATATATATATATATATATATATATATATATATATATATATATATATATATATATATATATATATATATATATATACTCTCTGTTAAGAGCTTCAGTATGTATTTTATTGTAGTTATTTTCTCATTATTATATTTGGTTACAGGAGAACCCCCTGTTTTAAATGACATACTGTAAAGTTCAACAGTGTGACAGCCCAGATCCTCATTTATGTGCTGATAACTTTTCCATACAATACCCTTGTCATCTTCGGGCTTAGAAAAGTGAAACATATTTGGCATGAGTATCGTAACAAACACATCACAATTCAAAAGCTGGTAGTCATATGGAAAAAATAAAAATAAATAAATAAGTGCTCATGACTTTTGTCGCTAAAGCTGTCATAACGGGGCGTCATACTTGACAGTAAGGTAAAAACATAGGCAACGCTACACTGTTGCAATTCTCCACCTGACCAAGCACATCCCCCCCCACCACCTCCCTGCACAAATAACCAAGCGCACATCTGCCCTCACCCCCCCTCTTTTTTTTTTCTTTTTTTTTCAAGGTGGTGGTAAGGAGAACGCCTTGAGGACACACAACCTGGGCCCTTCAAACTTCTTGAGCAGGTCGCATTGAAATATCTGGATTTTTTTTTTTTACTTTTAATTATTTTCAAAAAACTACCTAAGACACAGCATTCTACCTATCAAAAGGCACCAGGTCACTTAAAAACACATAACTATGTGAAATTTCTTGACTACTGTAATTACTGAGTTCTGGCCCAGAAACGAAATCTCTACACCCCGCCAGCCGCCCTGCTGCCCAACTCTACGGATGTACACCTGTTGATCCCAGTGATAACGATCCTCCTTTCTTACCCTCCACCTGACTTTGTCAGGTGGAGGGTGAGAAAGATCTGAATTATAGACTATGGGTAAGTAATATGCACATCACAATGTACCACGTGCATCTTGGTAAATACAATAAATGTTATTAAAAGCAAGGGTAAATTGCAGAAATGAAGACAGCCAATGAAAACTGATAACGTAACAAACACGACTGTGTATGCAGGCCAGTGCTTACTGGCACTAGCCTGAAGGGATGTAACAAGTAAAGGTTTGATTATAGTTCAGCATGCATGATTGAAGCGTGTTTACATGAATTTTATCTTTACATCATTATTCTTGATATTTTCCCCCTAATGTTTCCGTCGCAAAATAAAAAGCAGGGACAAAAATGCCACATACAGGAGCTTCGGGGTCCTTCAGTTGATGCCCTTGGCGTGGAAGGGTGATTTTTTGTGGTGTGCTTTGAGAAGGGTGTGTGGCGTGTTATGTGGTGTAGTGTGATATGGTGTGGTGTGGTGTGAAAGAATTGTATGGCGTGTTACGTGGTGCTGAGTGGTGTGGTGTGGTCTGTATTGGTGTGACACCACTAAATTCCCTAAAGCTTATGAGAGTGATGCATCTCGTATCTGAAAAACGCTAATGAGAGACAGACGGAAAAATCCTCTTCTAACATGCTCCTGCAGCAATAAACACTCATGAGATAACCGGTAATGCCGACATAGTTTCTTTCGCAATAGGGACCGGCAAGGCAATATTTGGTTGGGCTTGGTTTTGCAAGGTTAGACTGTGTTGGGTTGGGCTGGGCTGGATTAGGCTGACTTCCCTTGATTTCTCTGTTTCATGATTCGTTTGCAAAGGAAATGTTACCGAACGAAAATATCTTAGAACTGTCATATAGAGATTACTTACACTTCAAAATACTGTATCGCAATTCCCTCGTGGCTGGAACTAGGTATTTACCAATATGACAGTCATCCACTTACCTTTATCTACAATATCTATCTATCTATCTACATCTCTATCTCCGACTATCCATCTATATCTATCTATCTATCTATACCATATATATATATATATATATATATATATATATATATATATATATATATATATATATATATATATTGTTACATAGCCTATGATTTCATCATCCTTTGTGTAATTTTAACGCACAGTATGCTGCATGTTTGATCACGAGCGTGTTCTGCCTCAGTCCCCCCTTCTACCGTTATAGTAAAGTCGCTCTTTCTGTTGTTCAGAGCAGGATTGTCAACTCTTTGTCCCCATGGCTTCATTTGCGCGTCCTTCTTACAAGTTGTATCAAGCTCTGCTGGCCCCAATATAATGAGCTCAGTCTCTGCATTATGGCCACTTAGATCTGCTCCTCATTTTGTTCACATCTCTGTCCTCCCCTGTACAGTTGTTATTATTGTGAGTGCTCAGGAAGTCTCCAGCCATCTAGCAGCTGTGTGTAATTTGAGTATAACTGTTGTTGCATTTTTTTCTTGTACTGTGTAGCATAAGGTTGATTCTTAGGCCTAGTAAGGTTTTTGTGATTTGTGTAAGGTTCTTATTGTCAGCCATCATTAATAATATTTTGTATCTGTAATAATTTATCTTGCATTCACTGAGTATTATCTGGTATCTCATTTTATCAGGGCTGACTTAGATAAATTTACTCATGCTAATTTCGTGTTAATAGAGGTTATTGCAGTTAACCATATATTTAACCTGTTTTTTGCCATTACATTATCCTTATGAGTCCTGAATGTTTTGTTGTTATTTGAGCATTAAACTTTAACTTGTAATTTTATCTAACTCTTTTGTTTTGAACCTGGAACTTTACGGGACAATAGTGACTCTTAGTATTCTCAATTAATGTGTACATTATCTTTCTCTGTTCCGTAACATAAATTTGGCGACCTCTTATCAGGATATTCAGGATATTATCATAAGGATATTGCTCGATATTTTGTGACTGTGATTTATTCATGATGTCTACTATTACTACACTTGATGAAGCCAAAGATTTTTTGTCAAATGTGCAAACAGTGTGTGATGTAGAAAACAGTACAAAGAATGAACTTAAGCTTGTTGCTCAACAATTGGGAATTGCAGTTCACTCTCATCATTCTAAAGATCAAATTGTTGGCATGATTAATAAGAGCTTGTTTAATGTAACTCCTTCAAATGAGCAAACGCAGATTGAAATAGCTAAGTTACAGCTAGCCCTGCAGGAGGCTCGTGTTAAGGAGGCTGAATTTCAAGCAAATGCTAAGGAGGCTGAATCTCAGGCTCGGATTCAGGAGGCACAGATACAGGCTCAGGCACAAATTGAACTAGCTAGGATTCAGGCAGACCATGAGTATCGCATGAAACAAGGTGGAACTGGATCATCTAGCTCTGATGATTTTGATGTGGCTAAAAATGTTAAACTTGTCCCTCCTTTTAATGAATCTGATTTAGCAAAGTATTTTCAGTTGTTTGAGAGGGTAGCTACAGGTTTTAATTGGCCCAAAAAGTATTGGCCAGTACTCCTTCAAACTGTTCTCACCGGTAAAGCTCAAGTAACTTATGCATCTTTGCCTCAGGATCAATCTGATAATTATGATGTAGTTAAGAGCTTGATTCTTAAGGCCTATGAGCTTGTTCCTGAAGCCTATAGAGTAAAATTTAGGACAAATTATAAGCAAGATAAGCAATCGCATGTTGAGTATGCAAAAATCAAAGAAGATCTGTTAGAGCAGTGGTTAAATTGTAAGAATGTGGATTCTGATTTTGGTAAATTTAAGCAGATGATTTTGCTGGAGGACTTCAAGAGGTGTGTTAATAAAGATGTAAGCCTATATCTTGATGAGAGAAGAATAGATAATTTGTCTGATGCTGCAGTTTTAGCTGATGAATATGTTCTCACTCACAAGAGATATTCTAGAGAAAAAGGGAAAGCTGAGAGTAAGTACGTTGCCTCTACTCAGAGCACAGGTAACAGGAAAGAGAATAAAGATGATGTTTCTCAGGAAGTAAATACCAGCTTCACCTCTAGATTTCAGAAAAGTAAATGTACTTATTGTAGTAAGCTTGGTCATACTACGGAGAAATGTTTCAGGAGACAGCGTGATGTGAACAAAAAGGAGTCTTTAAATATTCAGTCAATTGGTCTAGTGTCCACCCTTGAGAGTTCCCAGAATTCTTTAACTGAGTTAACTGAACCTGCTTTGAGGGGTAACTTAAAACCTCATGATGAAGCTCCTCTTTTGAGCAGTAACGTGGGTGACACTCTCAAGAGTTCATGTGCTAATTTCCTGTCTGATGGTTTTGTCAGTCCTCTGGACAGTAATGATAGGAAATCAGTTAAAATATATCGTGATACAGGTGCTTGCCAATCCCTTATGCTGACCAGTGTTCTAGACTCTAATGTTAATTCCTCTGATGAAACTGTAATCTTACAAGGTGTAGGGAATAATTACTTCTCTGTCCCTCTGTGCAGAGTGAATTTAGAGTCTGGTTTTGTTAAAGGTTCCGTTATGGTTGGGTTGGTTGAGACACTCCCAATGTCAGGTGTATCTTTCTTACTTGGAAATGATATTGGTGGAAGTCAAGTGTGTCCAGCTCCTCAATTGTCTAGTGAGCCAGTGGCTGCGACCCAGGATTGTGATGTCCCTGATGTGTTCCCTGTATGTGCTGTCACTAGGGCTAAGTCTAAAGTTACTGGTGATTTAGAGGATAATGATGATGATGATGTTATCCTAGCTGACACTTTTCTTGCTAATTTGGACCACTCACCAGATGAGGCAGTACCCCGTAGTGTTGATAATTTGTCTCGTCAAGAGGTGGTTGAGTTGCAGGTTGCTGACCCTGAGTTGAAAGGTCTAGCTAACTCTGCTTGCAGTGAGGAAGAGTCAGCTGGTGCTTCTACTTGTTATTATATAAAGTCAGGAGTACTTCTGAGAAAGTGGAGACCCCCAACAGCATCAGCCGACTGTGAATGGGAGGTTGTACATCAAGTTGTCATCCCTCGTGTTTGTAGGCAGGATATCATTAGAGTGGCTCATGATTCCAGTTTGGCAGGACACCTTGGAGTGAGGAAGACTGTGGCACGGATTTTGAAACACTTCTACTGGCCAGGTATCTTCAGGGATGTTTCCTGGTATTGTAAGTCTTGTCACACATGTCAAGTTGTGAGGAAGTGTAATCAGACCGAAAAGGTTGCACCTCTAGTTCCCATTCCTTCTTTTGAGGCGCCATTCACCCGTGTGTTGGTGGATATTGTGGGCCCTCTTCCTAAGACTTCTTCAGGATTTTCTTATGTGTTGACCCTGATTGATATGGCTACTCGTTATCCTGAAGCCATTCCACTTAGAAATATCTCAGCAAAGAACGTGGTTTAGGAAATGCTAGGGTTCTTCACAAAGTTTGGTCTGCCCAAGGAGGTACAGTCAGACCGAGGAAGTAATTTCATGTCAAACGTTTTCAAGCAGTCTCTGAAAGAGTTGGGAATCACCCAGATCACGTCTTCAGCTTACCATCCCCAGACCCAAGGAGCGTTGGAGAGATATCATCAAACACTCAAATCGATGCTCAAGAAATACTGTTTGGAACATCAGAAAGACTGGGATAAAGGTCTTCCATTTGTTGTGTTTGCCGCAAGAGAATCTCCAAATGAATCACTGGGCTTCTCACCTTTTGAACTACTGTTTGGCCATGAAGTAAGAGGACCCCTTAAGTTACTCAAGGAATGCTGGCTGTCGGAGGAAGATGACGTCAACCTGCTGGAGTATGTGATGAAGTTCAAAGAACGGCTGTCCACTGCTTTACAGCTGGCGAGAGAGAATTTAGGAGCTGCTCAGGAGAAGATGAAGACTTGGTATGATAAGAAGTCCAGGTTACGCCACTTTCAGCCAGGAGATCAGGTTTTGATTCTGCTACCAGTGCAGGGGCAACCTCTTCAAGCCAAGTTTAGTGGTCTTTATTTCATGGAGAAGAAACTCAGTGATGTCAACTATGTCATCGCCACACCAGATCGTAGAAAGAACAAGCAACTTTGTCACATCAGCCTGCTAAAGTTATATCACAGGCGGGACGAAAATAACCCAGTCTGCACTGTAGCTGTTCCACCCGAGTCTGCAAGTGAAACTCTCCCATGCAGTATGAGCCTGAGTGATAGTTTGGGGAAGAATCCTGATATCATGAATGATCTCCAGACTAAGCTTTCTCATCTACCTCCCGAGGAAAGGCAGGAGTTTTCGGCATTACTGCAGGAGTACCCGCAAGTGTTCCGTGCCACTCCAGGAAGAACCACTGTGTTGATGCATGATGTCGATGTTGGAGACGCAAAGCCAATTAAATTGCCTCCTTACTGTGTGAACCCAGTGAAAGTTCCTCTCATCCAGAAGGAGCTTGGCTACCTGTTGGACCACAAGATGATTGAGCCCTGTCAGAGCGAGTGGAGTTCTCCTGTCACTCTAGTCCCTAAGCCAGGTGGGTCACAGCGGCTATGCATCGACTACAGACGTGTTAATCAGATAACCAAAACAGACACTTACCCTCTCCCTCGCGAGGAAGATTGCATAGACAAGATCGGAAAGGCTAGGTACATAAGTAAGTTTGATTTGTTAAAGGGATACTGGCAAGTACCTATGACTGAACATGCTAGGGAGATCTCATGTTTTGTAACACAAAGAAAGACTTTTGCATGTTCTGTAATGCCATATGGTATGAAGAATGCACCAGCCACATTTCAGAAGCTCATGAATGTTGTAACAGAGGGTTTGGCAGGGTGTGTTGTTTATATTGATGATGTATAAATCTTCAGTGACAACTGGAAAGATCACCTATGCCATGTCAGTAAATTTCTTGAGCGTTTAGTTCAGGCTAATCTTGTAGCTAATTTATCAAAGTGTGAGTTTGGTCAAGCTAAAGTTCAGTACCTTGGGTACGTAATTGGTGATGGACATGTTGCACCACCAGGAGCTAAGGTTCAGGTTATAAGTGATCTTCCCAGACCTAAAAGTAGGAAAGAGCTACAAAGATTTTTGGAAATGGTAGGTTATTACAGGAGGTTTGTTCTTAACTTTTCTATTCTTGTATCACCACTTACAGACCTACTGAAAAAGGGAGTTAAATTTGTCTGGAGCGATAACTGTGAATCCTCTTTCAACAAACTTAAAGCTATCCTATTAAGGCAGCCAGTGCTCGCTACTCCAAATTTTGCTAAGCCTTTTAAGATGGCTGTTGACACAAGTGATACAGGAGCTGGGGCTGTTTTGCTGCAAGAGGATGATCAGGGTATTGAACACCCTGTATCTTATTACAGTAAGAAGTTCACTCCACCTCAAAAGAACTACTCAACTATCTAGAAAGAGCTTTTGGCCTTGATTTTGGGTTTACAGCATTTTTCATTTTATTTGTGTTCTGGTTTTCACCCCATAGTCATTTATACCGATCATAACCCACTGAAATTCCTTAGTAAGTTTAATGATAAAAATCAGAGATTGACAAGATGGAGTCTACTTCTTCAGGAGTATTCATTAGACATACAACATGTCAAGGGGAAAGAAAATGTTATTGCAGATTGCTTATCTAGACTTTAGACAGATTGTTTTAGAGTAATAAGAAATTTCCTTTGTAAATTTCTTTTTCTTTGTGGGGAGGTGTTACATAGCCTATGATTTCATCATCCTTTGTGTAATTTTAACGCACAGTATGCTGCATGTTTGATCACGAGCGTGTTCTGCCTCAGTCTCCCCTTCAGCCGTTATAGTAGAGTAAGTCGTTCTTTCTGTTGTTCAGAGCAGGATCGTCAACTCTTTGTCCCCATGGCTTCATTTGCGCGTCCGTCTTACAAGTTGTATCAAGCTCTGCTGGCCCCTATATAATGAGCTCAGTCTCTGCATTATGGCCACTTAGATCTGCTCCTCATTTTGTTCACATCTCTGTCCTTCCCTGTACAGTTGTTATTATTGTGAGTGCTCAGGAAGTCTCCAGCCATCTAGCACCTGTGTGTAATTTGAGTATAACTGTTGTTGCATTTTTTTCTTGTACTGTGTAGCATAAGGTTGATTCTTAGGCCTAGTAAGGTTTTTGTGATTTGTGTAAGGTTCTTATTGTCAGCCATCATTAATAATATTTTGTATCTGTAATAATTTATCTTGCATTAACTGAGCATTACCCAGTGTATTTTCATTTTATCAGGGCTGACTTAGATAAATTTACTCATGCTTATTTCGTGTTAATAGAGGCTATTGCAGTTAACCATATATTTAACCTGTTTTTTGCCATTACATTATCCTTATGAGTCCTGAATGTTTTGTTGCTAGTTTGTAATTTTACCTAACTCTTTTGTTTTGAACCTGGAACTTTACGGGACAGTAGTGACTCTTAGTATTCTCACTTAATGTGTACATTATCTTTCTCTGTTCCGTAACAATATATATATATATATATATATATATATATATATATATATATATATATATATATATATATATATATATATATATATATATATATATATATATATATATAATTCATCATGTTCAACATCCAGTCCTACGTTGCCCCACGAGAAGCGTAGGAGCCCGGGGCTAGGCAAGTTGGTCTTGACATTTAAGATGAGAATGATCGGCCTCACTCATCCCTGAGTGGCATTACGTGTCCAGTAAATCCCAACTACCCCTTGGATATAAACCTCCACCGGCTCAATCCGATTGGAGAGCAATAATTACAAACCACCAGGCGCCAAAATTTGGTTATATGGTTACCACCCAGCTTAGTAAATGGTTTCCTGGTGTACAGGAAACCATTTGGTTTGTCATTCAGTGTACAGTCACCCACAGAAAGAAGGAAGAGGAAAGAATGAAGGAAAGAAAGACAGAAGAGGAAATGTAAAGTCACCCGCAGGCAGAAGGACGAGGGAAAGAATGAAGGAAAGACAGAAGAGGATGGAAGGAATGAAGGATGTAGGAGGGGAAAGGGCAGAAACCCGAGAGCAGCACTACGTCGAGTGAGTGGATGGTGAGCGCACCCACCTACCACAAATAATATATATATATATATATATATATATATATATATATATATATATATATATATATATATATATATATATATATATAATTTTAGTATCGTAAAATAATAAGAGCAGTCCTTTACTTAACCATTTTTAATCTTTCCTTAGTTTGAATAGTAGCCAATATGACGAGTAAATTCTATTGCTGCAGACACAATTTCCTAATAAACTATAATTATAAAACATTGTTCTGCGCTAGAATACTAAGCAAAAGAGCTGTGAAGGACTCGCAGGAACCGGTCGATTTGAGTTCAGAATATATGAACAGGTACACCACTAAATATAGAACCTGGTCACACGGACTTCAGGCCAACACTGAACATGTACTGCTGCATAAAGCGTGGTCGTATTCTGACAAGGGAACTTTAACTGTTGAATCTAGAGGTTCGAGTTCGCAATGAGCAGTTGCGTTCATCCTGATTATAATTGTTTATTTTAGTCTTGCTGCTTCTGAATGATTTTACCTTCTTCAGAATGCGGTGTGTGAATGAGAGTCTGACCCACTTCACTGGGCATGCTGCTGATGGCTCTCTGAGTTTCCAAATTTCTCTTTCATTTTTATGGTTATCACTTTATTTATTTTAATCTAGATCCACACCGTATCTTTAGGTCGGGGAAAATATCATGTTGATGATGATGATGATTATGATGACTGATGGTGATGATGATGACGGTGAGGCTGATGATGATGACAGGATTCACTTGTTGACAAGACTGGTCTAAATTACAATAAGTAACAGATCGCTTTGTAGACTGGGAGGAACATACATAAATCCTGGTATCGTCTGTCTATCCATCTATAGTTACTGTAGATGCGTTAATCCCGGATAGGGTGACCACAAACTAAACGTCCCCATAATATTCAGTCCTTCGCCATCAGGCTGCCATCTCTCCACCTTGCTCCTACAGGAGATCTCTCCACCCAGTAAAAAAAAAAAAAAAAAAAAAGAGTAGACAGAGCAAAGTATTAGGCATATTGAGCTTAGTTTCCTTGGTAATCTGTTAGTTCTCTCTTCAACCGGTAAAAGATATGAACAGTATCAACTAACAGTTTATTAACCCTGCTCCCTCATATCTGTTAATGATTCATTATTTAAAATTGCTCTTCCAATCCCCTTATTGGGTAATATGACTGCAGTTTTGTCTAAGGACATGTATTTATGCACAGTAGGTTTATTAATCTCGAAAATTTTCTGGTATATCTATTACTGTTTAAGCAGAAAAATTCTAAACCTGGATTTCTGGAAGAAAAAAACTACTTACAGCGTAGTTAACCTAAAACCTATGTCTGTGGAGTTGGATGGTATATTACAAAGGTAAAGCAAGCAACTATTACACTTTTATTTTGGGGGAACAATGAGAACTTCAAGCCTTCACAAAGAACTTTCTTTTCAGTGTTATAGAGACTCCAGTTGGAGAAAAGGGAGATGACACTTACAGATATTACACCACTTGCCTATTGGTCAGTCTAAATTGGTGAATGAACCAATCCTTAGGAGTTTCTTCTTGCTTTTGCAATCATTTCGAATATATGATGTATCAAAATGAGTTTGTTATAAACGTAATACAAGAACTGTCGGTTTGCCTTCCCCTTTCAGTTTCAAACTTTAACCTGTCGATGGTCGGAACAGCTCTACTATTCTTTACCTGCTAAGGTCACACGATTTATTTTTTCATCCAAATGTGAGGCGTAGGAGCCAGGCTGTGTTAATACTGCTTCCATTAATCCTCTTATGGTCGGTGCACCTCTATTGTTCTGTTACCATAACGCCAGGGAATTTCATTAATCTCAGACTGAGTTGTAAGAACCTAACGGAGTTAATACTGGTGTTACTAATCCTTTCATGGCAGGACAAATTCTAGCATTTCATTTTAGCATGAACCAAATGGCCAATCAGCTGATAGTGAACGATGGGAACTAGAGAATTCTCAGCCTTTCCATTCGATGAAAGTGTTGGTTTATTCTTTCTGTCTCTAAAAGACTCTATTCAGTGTATGAAATCTATCCATCTATCTATCTATCTATATCTATCTATCTCTCTCTCTCTCTCTCTCTCTCTCTCTCTCTCTCTCTCTCTCTCTCTCTCTCTCTCTCTATATATATATATATATATATATATATACAGTATATATCTCTCTCTCTCTCTCTCTCTCTCTCTCTCTCTATATATATATATATATATATATATATATATACATATATCATCATCCGTTGAGTGTCCACTGCAGGACCGGCCTATCTTTACCGAAGCAGGGACGATACAGCCAATATATCTCTACCACGTGGCTTAGGCTGTCTGGTAGAGACTGTATGTAGGGTAAGAAGTGCTTGTGAGTGTGACTGTAATGTTGGAATGGCTTTGGATATGCCTGTAGTCCGTGAACCAAGTAAGCGGCCCGCCTTAAGTCGACTGAGTGCAAGCATACTACTATGCGACACTGGTTCAACCACAGCACTCCTTATGTCCATCAAAGTAGCAAGTGGCTCGGTGAACGCTTCCCAAAGTTTTTACAACTCTGGCCAGAGGCTAACCCGCGTCCATCAGCGTGTGAAATGCACACTGTACCACTGTACCGCAGTCGCTCCAATATATATATATATATATATATATATATATATATATATATATATATATATATATATATATATATATATATATATATATATATATATATATATATATATATTTGTGGTAGGTGGGGGCACTCACCATCCACTCACTCGATGTAGTGCTGCTCTCGGGTGTCTGCCATTTCCTCTTCTCCATCCTTCTTTCCTTCCATCCTCTTCTGTCTTTCTTTCCTTCATTGTTTCCTCTTCCTTCTGCCTGTGGGTGACTCTACGCTGAGTGACGAGCCAAATGGTTTCCTGTACACCAAGAAACCATTTACTACGCTGGGTGGTAACCATATAACCAAATTTTGGCGCCTGGTAGTTTAGTGGGTAATTATTGCGCTCCAATCGGATTGAGCTAGTGGAGGTTTATATGCAAGGGATGGTTGGGGCTCATTGCTTAAGTAATGCCACTCAGGGATGAGTGAGGCTGGTCACTCTTATTTTTAATGTCAGGACCAACTTGCTTAGCCCCGGGCTATGTATGTATGTATATATGTATATATAAAGCAGATGGTGTGGAAACAACCACAATTACTTCCTTCACCACCAAAGATTCTTTCTAATTTGAGAAGAAAACCATTTGGTGGTAATGCACACACAATATCATATATGCATCACCAGATTCACTGGGTTATGCATACAGGTGTGACCACCATACTTGCTTAACCATCGATTAAACTGAACTTACATTAACAGCTTAACTTTATTAACCAATGGCCTAACCAAACCTTACCTTAAATTACCCCAATAGTTAGAGCTTAATGAACCCAAATACCGTTACGTAACCTAAAATAAAGTAACTCTAAAATCTCTCCCTTAACTTCACCTTAAAACTTAGCCTAAACCTATCACAACATATCTCTAAGAATGATTAGTATCCAAGGAATTATAAGCAAACTACCTCCCGAACAAGTAAGACGGCATGTTGCCTCCCTTGCATTATTTTACAGATACTTTTACGGCCAATGCTCGGACATAGTCGTATTCATTGTGCCACCTCTCCACGCCTTCTCCCGTATTACTTGAGCACCTCGTAGCGTTCACGACTTGACTGTCCTACTGTCATATAGCAGAACTTATGTCTATCAGAATTCATTTATTGTCAGATCTGCTTCTCTTTGGAACTCGCTTCCCCTGATTATTATCCCCCAATCCTTCAACCTACAGCAGCTCAAGTCCATCTGCTACAGATTTTTTGATGAACAGAGGACACCTATAATTTGATGTATGGATTTTTTGCTTCCTTTGTTCATCTGTAATAATAAGACTCCGGCAACATAACCAAACCAAAACTCTTCTACATTGTCCTGATTTATCCCTAACTGATCTAACATGTTATAAGCTAACCTCAACAGCCTAACCTAAGAAAACCTTAATAATAGCCTAACCTGACCAAACCTTACCTAATTGCCTATCTAGTGTACCCAAACCTTATCTAACATACACAACAACCGGGCCGTCAAAAATATAATCTAGTTTAACTGAACCTAGCGTACCTACCCTAGTCCATGACAGAAAAATTCACCTCAACTGTATTCCTGAAATTTGCACTTTGTCACACAGCATCCATTCGTCAGCAGTCGCGTTTCATCACATCACACAACATTTCATCACATCCTCTCTCTCTCTCTCTCTCTCTCTCACACACACACACACACACACACACACACACACACACACACACACACACACACACACACACACACACACCACAGAGCATCAGCTATGCCATTGGTTTACCCACTATTCCTCCATGTCTCATTGAACTACAATAACTCACATCATGTCCTGTTGCGAATCACTTACCACACACTCGCTCTCGTCATTGCTTTGTCTGTTACCCCACAACTTGCCACATCAAGCTACACGTCATGAAATCATTTGCATATCATTGCTTCGCTTTCAGTCGTGCCCAGCGCGAATACTCAGTTTCTTTCCAGTCATGAATTACAATGGACACTGTGACGGTCTGGAGGGAATAGCAGTAAATATGACACCGTGGAGAGTGGCAGGTAGAGGTGCCCACAATCCTCGCACTGGATGCGGTGCTGCCACTGGGTGACTACACTGTGTTACAAGTTAAACTGTTTCCTCTGTCCCGCGCATGCGTTTACTACGTTTGGTGGTACCCATATAAGCAAATAAATCCTGGTAATCTAGTGAATAAAAATCCTCAATCGGATGGGGTGATAAGAATTTACATTTGAGGGGTGTTTGGGGTTTATTATTTACATGATGTCATTCAGAGAAGAGTGAGGCTGGTCACCATTGCTCTCAGTGTCGGAACTGAATAGCTTAGTTCTGAGCCCTTACCCTTTTGATGGGGCAAAAAGAGTTGAATGATAGATACATAGATACATAGATAGATGACACAAAGAGGCAGGCCTGAGCACTTGACAGTTAAATGTACTGCAGGCGTACTGTGAGCATAATAATGTCATTTAAGATTTTAGCTGGTAAATAATTATCTAATAATCATTCTATCTACAGTATATCTATCTATCTATCTATCTATATCCATCTTAAGATCTATATATATGTTACAGTGAATGTGTGTACCAGTGATTTCATGAAATCGCTATTCAGTTCTTGAAATGAGTGTGAACTGGGATGGATTAATTTAGAGTAGGTTAATATAGGGTGCAGTTAAATTAGGCTGGATAATCAAGGTTAAGGTTAGGTTAGGTCAAGCTAGGTTAGTTAGCTTAGGTTAGGTAAATTTAGATGAACACTTAACATTACTTAGCGTTCATTTAAATAAACATGACATAACTAACCTAGCTTAACCTAAACAAGGCTTAACCAAAATTATCCAGCCTCACCAAACTGTAGCCTAAATTAATCTAGCCTAACTTAATCCATCCCAATCCACACTCATTTCATGAACTGACTAGGGTTTTCGTGATGTCGCTGTTTACAGAAACTCACTGTAATATATATATATATATATATATATATATATATATATATATATATATATATATATATATATATATATATATATATATATATATATATATATATATAATTAAAAGGATGCAGGGGTGGTGCGACTATTAAAGGTGTCTTTTGTCTTGTTCTTGCCATTCTCATACCATGACTCGTCTCCTACCTCATGTCCCGTGACAACCCCTCTTGATAAGGCTGTGTACCACATTCAGATAATTATCATTCAGCATCACTGCTTTCTGATCATTGTTGCATCTAATACCCATTATCAAGTTACGCATCACTCAGCGTCGCTGGTGTCCTAAGCATTTCCTCACGTCTCACCCAACACCACAGTTTTCCCTACAACAATACACAACATTCTTCATCACACTGGTAAATGTCATTTAGTATCACACTGCATATCTACCATCGTTTCACCCCCGCCCCTACAGCCTCATCACATCAAGCCCCACATCTCTCCACGTCACTCTATTGTCCTAGCCATTTACTCACCTATAACTCAGTAATTCTTAAATTTCATCACAAGACTACTCACAAAATGGTCGCACATAAACATATACCACTCATTTCTCTTGCTATCGCTTCACCTTCAAATGTCGATCACACATCCCCTTACCCGTCATTTTTTTGGTGCCATCTCTTTACCTCTCGTTAAGTGATGAACGTCATCACAGCAACATTATTCTTCATATCAAGTTGCACATCACTTAACATCATTCTACTCTGTGGCCTTCTTTTCACTCCACACCCAACCCACTTCACATCAGCCAATCTACCCATCACCACTCTCTCTGGTCATTTTCACCCCCTCACCCATTGTCCCTGCGCCCCATCGGAGTATTGTTCATTACACCGTCACACATCACATGGCATCATCATTTCTGGCTATTTTCCCATCTTCACTCAGTATTCTTCACGCCACATCAATATATCAGGTCTGCACCTATCCTCTTCATCAAATATTAGGTACCCAGGCCTTTCACCCCCACCAGACATGCTCTAAGCCTTGCACGAGTATATTGTATTTAGGAATAGAAACCTAATATACATAATGTGTTCGTCACCAACTACGAGTATCTACTGTACCCATGCCCTCGAGCTCCTACTAGCGGTCACACCACCACGACCATCAGCACCACCATCAGTCATCTCTCAGCACCAACTACTCTCCGTCCCACCATCGTCACTAGTCACCTCACCGCTACCACTGCTCGTCCCGCACCACCAGTCATTCCTCATCCCAGACCCCACCACCACCTCGTCGCAAATCCCCGTTCCAACACCTTTACCAGAAATCCATTACCATAAGTTATTCAAGATCCAACGACCTCCACTCGTCCAACCACCGAAAATCAACCCGAATTCCCCCCCCACCACCACCACCAATAATTCACCACCACCAGTCAACAACCATCCGCTCCATCAAAAATCATTCGCCATCCCTCCATCACTACCCCCAGTCTTTCATCATCCCTACCACCAGCACCAGCAATGCACCACCACCACCAGTCAACCACCATCCCTCGCAACACCAATCATTCACTATCCACCCCCACCTCCACCATCACCAATAATCCATCACCACCACCACCATCACCAGTAATTCATCACCACCATCACCACCAGTGATCCACCACCACCAGTCATCTCTCAGCCATTCTCTCCTCTCACCTACCCTCCCCCCTCCCCGAACAGAAACCCTTGGCGCCCCTCCAAGCCAATCGGCCGTAATTTCCACCTTGAGGCGTTGGACTTGAATGTGTGAAATTTATCCGCGTGACGGGCGCTGCTCCATCGTTTGTCAGGTGGCCGGTGGGATCGATTCTGGATAACTCTGACACTTTTCATATCAGAACTTCTCTTAAGCTGAAAAAAGCCGATTGGACGCTGCAAAAAATAAATGGTCTAATAAGTCATCATACTAACAGGGTAAATGGTGAACCAGGGTGAGGAGGTGATGACATAGAGAGCAGTATGGTAAAAAATGCGACTAAGGTCAATGTAAAGGCATTAACGATTTTTAATAATTGAAATGTTATCATCAGATGAAGACAAAACTTAGATGATGCATGAAAACTTCGTTAACCTGGTAGCAGAGACCAACCTAGAAACCCTTTGGCTAGAAAGTTAATTGGGAATAATTTGGAAATTAGCAATATGCACCTACCTACGGCCTCTAGGATATTTACTGGGGTCTTTCTAGAACTCCAGCCCCTCCGAAGAATGCCCAGAGACGCGCTCATTTAGGACCCTGACCTAAAGAAGTAATAATGTATACAGACTGGACTGTAGTCAGTCAGGCTGGCACCCAGCAACACACGCCAGTGCACACTGTTGTACAACTGGACTCTTTCTCTCTAGAGTTCCTAAGTAAGCTAAAATGATTTCGTCAGACCCTCATAAGGGGCCACTTACCTTTGAGTTGGCTCATTTTAGGGTCGTTTTAAGGCAAATTATGTTTATAGGCCTTCCAAGAGCCTTGAGGGTCAAATATCCATTAGTTTCAATGTTCTAGTTCTTAAGATCCTGCCATCATATCTGAGATCAGTAAGTAATCATTGCTGGTCAGAGTAATTATGCCATTTTACATTTATCCCTCAACTCACTCCTTATTTCTCGAAAGAGAGGATAGTAGATTGCGGAAGGAAAGTAACTTTAGCCAACAGTCCACCTTGTTCACGTCCAGATGAGTCTGAGGTCGCAATACCAGTTCCCCAACCACATATTACGTCACCCCGATTACAGAACAGATTTCGAAGGTTGTTAGGGAATAGATTTGGCCTTGACACACTTATAACTAGTTCCTGGCGACCGGCCACACAACCGCAGGATCAAACCCGTAGCCTGGGAGAGTAGCATCATCAGTCGTTAGCGACTGTGTAGTTAAAGCTGCCACAAGGACTAATGGTTCTTCACCTTCATCACCACAATCGTTCATGCAACACAGTGATTATGTCTGTAGGGGGCTGACCCAAGAGACGGAGTTGCAGCCACATTTAAGTAGGTAATAAGAAGGAATGGAATAAAGTAGGGTAGTGAAAATGACATAATTACGCTTGAAGGTGAAACGAAGCGTGTTAATAAAGGAAGAAGTTGAATGGATATGATAAATTATGAGAGTGTAGGAAAGCGAGGTACAGATGATAAGACTAGGAAATGACATGAGATAGTTGGTTAGAGAAATTATATAGAAAGGTGCACATGACAAGGGCCTGGTCCCCCTCCCCCATTTTTAACTAGATGATTAATGGATTGACTATATGGCATGTAATGTGATGCATATCTATACTGAAGTATATATTAACAATTGGTTATGTATGAGAAATGGAGCCAGGATTATGGGGTTTGGGTGGTGTGTGGGTCAGTGTTTTGCCCATTTCAGTGGGCAATGACGTTGATGGTGTTCCCTGTTTTCGTGCTATATCCTTGTATTCTGATTCTTTCTCCATCCTTAGGTGAGAAAAGAAGGCATGATGATGATGATGATGATGATGACGATGATGATGATGTTGGAGTAGTTACTGGCAATAAAATCAGTATATTTTCTAGGCGTAGCTGAAACATGACTTAAATTTTGGTATAAATGTATCACAACAATCACCTCACAAAAACGGCGGTCGACTGAAGACTGGCCTTAAAAAGGTGAGGATGAGATGACACGACTGTCAAACCCTGTGGATGTCGCGTTAAATTATCGTATTCATGCTAAGTAAGGTGACTGCCATCTCTTCCATCCAAGTTTGTATGTGCACATGGTGCCTTACTACTCCTTTTGTGTGTGTGTGTGTGTGTGTGTGTGTGTGTGTGTGTGTGTGATTTTTGTCAGATATTTGGAATTTGGAAGTTCGTTCCCAGAAGCCCAGCAGTAATTCTAACTTAACACACGCACACACATGTCAGCAATTGGGCACCTTCCATCTTGAATTCAGACTACTGTATCATAAAGAATTGGTTTGATGTTATTCTGTCCAGTGTGAAAAGATCTGAACAGCATACCCCGTACTCGCACAGGAAATTAAAGTAGTAATCTCCGAAATATCCTGAAGAAGGAAACGCCATGAAGTCTCCTATGCCAGCGACAATAAGGCTTGACAACAAAATATATGTGAGACTGACTGCACAAAGTCTCATTACCGCCACAGTCACTAAGGCTAATTGCAAGGAAAAGGAAGGCAAGATAGGAGGTGAACAAAATAATACAACAGTGAAAAAGCCGAAGTTACAATGCGTTCAGGCCGGAAACCTATTTGATATATATATATATATATATATATATATATATA
The DNA here is from genome assembly GCF_032717465.1 of Coenobita brevimanus. Classification (NCBI taxonomy): domain Eukaryota; kingdom Metazoa; phylum Arthropoda; class Malacostraca; order Decapoda; family Coenobitidae; genus Coenobita; species Coenobita brevimanus. The sequence goes on along the minus strand of NC_136987.1, from coordinate 14,218,812 downwards.
TATATATATATATATATATATATATATATATATATATATAATATTGTTACGGAACAGAGAAAACTGTCCCGCAAAGTTCCAGGTTCAAAACAAAAGAGTTAGGTAAAATTACAAGTTAAAGTTTAATGCTCAAACTAACAACTAAACATTCAGGACTCATAAGGATAATGTAATGGCAAAAACAGGTTAAATATATGGTTAACTGCAATAGCCTCTATTAACGCGAAATTAGCAAGAGTAAATTTATCTAAGTCAGCCCTGATAAAATGAGAATACCAGATAATACTCAGTGAATGCAAGATATATTATTATAGATACAAAATATTAATAATAAGGGCTGACACCCAAAACACATGAATCACGAAAACCTTACTAGGCCTAAGAATTAACACCTTGCGCTGCATAGTACAAGAAAAATTGTAATAACACTCATACTCAAATTACACAGCTGCTAGATGGTTGGAGGCTTCCTGAGCACTCACAATAATAACAACTGTACAGGGGAGGACAGAGATGTGAACAAAATGAGGAGTAGATCTAAGTGGCAATTAATGTAGAGACTGAGCTCATTATATAGGGGCCGGCAGAGCTTGATACAACTTGTAAGAAGGACGCGCAAATGAAGCCATAGGGGACAAAGAGTTGACACTCCTGCTCTGAACAACAGAAAGAACGACTTACTCTACTATAAGGGTAGAAGGGGGGAGTGAGGTAGAACACGCTCGTGATCAAACATGCAGCATACTGTACGTTAGAATTACACAAAGGATGATGAAATCATAGGCTATGTAACATCTCCCCACAAAGAAAAAAGAAATTTACAATGGAAATTTCTTATTACTCTAAAACAAACTGTCTAAAGTCTAGATAAGCAATCTGTAATAACATTTTCTTTCCCCTTGACATGTTGTATGTCTAATGAATACTCCTGAAGACGTAGACTCCATCTTGTCAATCTCTGATTTTTATCTTTAAACTTACTAAGGAATTTCAGTGGGTTATGATCGATCTAAATGACTATGGGGTCAAAACCAGAACACAAATAAAATGAAAAATGCTGTAAACCCAAAATCAAGGCCAAAAGCTCTTTCTCAATAGTTGAGTGGTTCTTTTGAGGTGGAGTGAACTTCTTACTGTAATAAGATACAGGGTGTTCAATACCCTGATCATCCTCTTGCAGCAAAACAGCCCCAGCCCCTGTATCACTTGCATCAACATCCATCTTAAAAGGCTTAGCAAAATTTGGAGTAGCGAGCACTGGCTGACTTAACAGGATAGCTTTAAGTTTGCTGAAAGAGGATTCACAGTTATCGGTCCAGACAAATTTAACTCCCTTCTTCAGTAGGTCTGTAAGTGGTGATACAAGAATTGAAAAGTTAAGAACAAATCTCCTGTAATAACCTACCATTCCCAAAAATCTTTGTAGCTCTTTCCTACTTTTAGGTCTGGGAAGATCACTTATAACCTGAACCTTAGCTCCTGGTGGTGCAACATGTCCATCACCAATTACGTACGCAAGGTACTGAACTTTAGCTTGACCAAACTCACACTTTGATAAATTAGCTACAAGATTAGCCTGAACCAAACGCTCAAGAAATTTACTGACATGGCATAGGTGATCTTTCCAGTTGTCACTGAAGATTAATACATCATCAATATAAACAACACACCCTGCCAAACCCTCTGGTACAACATTCATGAGCTTCTAAAATGTGGCTGGTGCATTCTTCATACCATATGGCATTACAGAACATGCAAAAGTCTTTCCTAGTGTTACAAAACATGAGATCTCCCTAGCACGTTCAGTCATAGGTACTTGCCAGTATCCCTTTAACAAATCAAACTTACTTATGTACCTAGCCTTTCCGATCTTGTCTATGCAATCTTCCACGCAAGGGAGAGGGTAAGTGTCTGTTTTGGTTATCTGATTAACACGTCTGTAGTCGATGCAAAGCCGCTGTGACCCACCTGGCTTAGGGACTAGAGTGACAGGAGAACTCCACTCGCTCTGACAGGGCTCAATCATCTTGTGGTCCAACAGGTAGCCAAGCTCCTTCTCGATGAGAGGAACTTTCACTGGGTTCAAACGGTAAGGAGGCAAATTAATTGGCTTTGCGTCTCCAACATCGACATCATGCATCAACACAGTGGTTCTTCCTGGAGTGGCACAGAACACTTGCGGGTACTCCTGCCGTAATGCTGAAAACTCCTGCCTTTCCTCGGGAGGTAGATGAGAAAGCTTAGTCTGGAGATCATTCATGATATCAGGATTCTTCCCCAAACTATCACTCAGGCTCATGCTGCATGGGAGAACTTCACTTGCAGACTCGGGTGGAACAGCTACAGTGCAGACTGGGTTATTTTCGTCCCGCCTGTGATATAACTTTAGCAGGTTCATGTGACAAAGTTGCTTGTTCTTTCTACGATCTGGTGTGGCGATGACATAGTTTACATCATGAGTTTCTTCTCCACGAAATAAGGACCACTAAACTTGGCTTGAAGAGGTTGCCCTTGCACCGGTAGCAGAATCAAAACCTGATCTCCTGGCTGAAAGTGGCGTAACCTGGACTTCTTATCATACCAAGTCTTCATCTTCTCCTGAGCAGCTCCTAAATTCTCTCTCGCCAGCTGTAAAGTAGTGGACAGCCGTTCTTTGAACTTCATCACATACTCCAGCAGGTTGACGTCATCTTCCTCCGACAGCCAGCATTCCTTGAGTAACTTAAGGGGTCCTCTTACTTCATGGCCAAACAGTAGTTCAAAAGGTGAGAAGCCCAGTGGTTCATTTGGAGATTCTCTTGCGGCAAATACAACGAATGGAAGACCTTTATCCCAGTCTTTCTGATGTTCCAAACAGTATTTCTTGAGCATCGATTTGAGTGTTTGATGATGTCTCTCCAACGCTCCTTGGGTCTTTGGATGGTAAGCTGAAGACGTGATCTGGGTGATACCCAACTCTTTCAGAGACTGCTTGAAAACATTTGACATGAAATTACTTCCCCGGTCTGACTGTATCTCCTTGGGCAGACCAAACTTTGTGAAGAACCCTAGCATTTCCTTAACCACGTTCTTTGCTGAGATATTTCTAAGTGGAATGGCTTCAGGATAACGAGTAGCCATATCAATCATGGTCAACACATAAGAAAATCCTGAAGAAGTCTTAGGAAGAGGGCCCACAATATCCACCAACACACGGGTGAAAGGCGCCTCAAAAGGAGGAATGGGAACTAGAGGTGCAACCTTTTCGGTCTGATTACACTTCCCCACAACTTGACAGGTGTGACAAGACTTACAATACCAGGAAACATCCCTGAAGATACCTGGCCAGTAGAAGTGTTTCAAAATGCGTGCCACAGTCTTCCTCACTCCAAGGTGTCCTGCCAAACTGGAATCATGAGCCACTCTAATGATATCCTGCCTACAAACACGAGGGATGACAACTTGATGTACAACCTCCCATTCACAGTTGGCTGATGCTGCTGGGGGTCTCCACTTCCTCATAAGTACTCCTGACTTTATATAATAACAAGTAGAAGCACTAACTGACTCTTCCTCACTGCAAGCAGAGTTAGCTAGACCTTTCAACTCATGGTCAGCAACCTGCAACTCAACCAACTCTTGACGAGACAAATTATCAACACTACGGGGTACTGCCTCATCTGGTGAGTGGTCCAAATTAGCAAGAAAAGTGTCAGCTAGGATAACATCATCATCATCATTATCCTCTAAGTCACCAGTAACTTTAGACTTAGCCCTAGTGACAGCACATGCAGAGAACACATTAGGGACATCACAATCCTGGGTCGCAGCCACTGGCTCACTAGACAATTGAGGAGCTGGACACACTTGACTTCCACCAATATCATTTCCAAGTAAGAAAGTTACACCTGACATTGGGAGTGTCTCAACCAACCCAACCATAACGGAACCATTAACAAAACCAGACTCTAAATTCACTCTGCACAGAGGGACAGAGAAGTAATTATTCCCTACACCTTGTAAGATTACAGTTTCATCAGAGGAATTAACATTAGAGCCTAGAACACTGGCCAGCATAAGGGATTGGCAAGCACCTGTATCACGATATATTTTAACTGATTTCCTGTCATTACTGTCCAGAGGACTGACAAAACCATCAGACAGGAAATTAGCACATGAACTCTTGAGAGTGTCACCCACGTTACTGCTCAAAAGAGGAGCTTCATCATGAGAATTTAATTTATCCCTTAAAGCAGGTTTAGTTAACTCAGTTAAAGAATTCTGGGAACTCTCAAGGGTGGACACTAGACCAATTGACTGAATATTTAAAGACTCCTTTTTGTTCACATCACGCTGTCTCCTGAAACATTTCTCCGTAGTATGACTAAGCTTACTACAATAAGTACATTTACTTTTCTGAAATCTAGAGGTGAAGCTGGTATTTACTTCCTGAGAAACATCATCTTTATTCTCTTTCCTGTTACCTGTACTCTGAGTAGAGGCAACGTACTTACTCTCAGCTTTCCCTTTTTCTCTAGAATATCTTTTGTGAGTGAGAACATATTCATCAGCTAAAACTGTGGCATCAGACAAATTATCTATTTTTTTCTCATCAAGATATAGGCTTACATCTTTATTAATACACCTTTTGAAGTCCTCGAGCAAAATCATCTGCTTAAATTTTCTAAAATCAGAATCCACATTCTTAGAATTTAACCACTGCTCTAACAGATCTTTGATTTTTGCATACTCAACATGGGATTGCTTATCTTGCTTATAAGTTGTCCTAAATTTTAATCTATAGGCTTCAGGAACAAGCTCATAGGCCTCAAGAATCAAGCTCTTAACTACATCATAATTATCACATTCATCCTGAGGCAAAGATGCATAAGTTACTTGAGCTTTACCGGTGAGAACAGTTTGAAGGAGTACTGGCCAATACTCTTTGGGCCAATTAAAACCTGTAGCTACCCTCTCAAACAACTGAAAATACTTTGTTAAATCAGATTCATTAAAAGGAGGGACAAGTTTAACATTTTTAGCCACATCAAAATCATCAGAGCTAGATGATCCATTTCCACCTTGTTTCATGCGATACTCATGGTCTGCCTGAATCCTAGCAAGTTCAATTTGTGCCTGAGCCTGTATCTGTGCCTCCTGAATACGAGCCTGACACTCAGCCTCCTTAGCCTGAGACTTAGCCTCCTTAGCACGTGCCTGAAACTCAGCCTCCTTAACACGAGCCTCCTGCAGAGCTAGCTGTAACTTAGATATTTAAATCTACGTTTGCTCATTTGAAGGAGTTACATTAAACAAGCTTTCATTAATCATGTCAACAATTTGATCTTTAGAATGATGAGAGTGAACTGCAAATCCCAATTGCTGAGCAACAAGCTTAAGTTCATTCTTTGTTCTGTTTTCTACATCACACACTGTTTGCACATTTGACAAAAAATCTTTGGCTTCATCAAGCGTAGTAATAGTAGACATCATGAATAAATCAGAGTCACAAAATATCAAGCAATATCCTTATGATAATATCCTGAATATCCTGATAAGAGGTCGCCAAATTTATGTTACGGAACAGAGAAAACCGTCCCGCAAAGTTCCAGGTTCAAAACAAAAGAGTTAGGTAAAATTACAAGTTAAAGTTTAATGCTCAAACTAACAACTAAACATTCAGGACTCATAAGGAGAATGTAATGGCAAAAACAGGTTAAATATATGGTTAACTGGAATAGCCTCTATTAACACGAAATTAGCAAGAGTAAATTTATCTAAGTCAGCCCTGATAAAATGAGAATACCAGATAATACTCAGTGAATGCAAGATATATTATTACAGATAGAAAATATTATTAATAAGGGGTGACACCCAAAACACATGAATCACAAAAACCTTACTAGGCCTAAGAATTAACACCTTACGCTACACAGTACAAGAAAAAATGTAATAACACTCATACTCAAATTACACAGCTGGTAGATGGTTGGAGAATTCCTGAGCACTCACAATAATAACAACTGTGCAGGGGAGGACAGAGATTTGAACAAAATGAGGAGTAGATCTAAGTGGCAATTAATGTAGAGACTGAGCTCATTATATAGGGGCCGGCAGAGCTTGATACAACTTGTAAGAAGGACGCGCAAATGAAGCCATAGGGGACAAAGAGTTGACACTCCTGCTCTGAACAACAGAAAGAACGACTTACTCTACTATAAGGGTAGAAGGGGGGAGTGAGGTAGAACACGCTCGTGATCAAACATGCAGCATACTGTACGTTAGAATTACACAAAGGATGATGAAATCATAGGCTATGTAACAATCTATCTATCTATCTATCTATCTATCTATATATATATATGTATATATATATATATATATATATATATATATATATATATATATTATCATAGCCTTGAGGTCAATTGCAGGACCGGCCTATCCCTACCGAAGCAGGGACAGTACAGCCAATGTATCTCTACCCAGTGGCTTAGGCTGTCTGGTAGAGACTGTATGTAGGTGAGAAATGCTTGTATTTTTATGCGTGGAAGAAGGAATCAAAGGCCGCGAGCCTGCAATTATTGTTCCTTCTAAGAGAAAAACAAAATACAAGAGAGAGCCAAATTCAAGATCCGATCATTTTGAGATGCCTGGACACATTGCGTTTGAAAGACTGGAGATCATAGGAAGCAGGAAATACAGAGAGAAGGAGACAGTTCCAGAGTTGACCTGTTGTATAAATGAAAGACTGGGAGTAACGGTTAACTCTTGCATTAGAGAGTTGGACAGAAAAGGGATGAGAGTTTGCTGCTAGAATGGTGCTACACACCCGTCGTAGAGGTGGAGGAATGCATGCAGACAGTTCAGAGGAGCAGTGACTATTGACGTAGCAATAGAAAAGAGATAAAGATGCAACAGTGCGACGAAGAGACAAAGGTTGAAGAGAGTCAGTAACAGGAGGAGAGTTAATGAGACGAAAAGCCTTTGACTCCACCATATTGAGAAGAGCTGTATGTGGAGAGCCTCCCCACACATGAGAGTTGTACTCCACACAGAGGCAGATAAAACCTCTGTATAGAGTCAACAATTGTGAAGGGGTAAATTGTGCAGGCGGCTTAGCGCACCTAATCTCTTGGAAGCAGCTTTTTCAAGAGATGTAATATGATCTTTCCAAGATAAGTCCTGAGTAATTGAAACCCCAAGCATGTTCAAGGATGATGCAGTATTAAGCTGAATATTATTAAACATTAGTGGGTATACCTGTGGAATATTATGTTGGGTTGATAGGTGTAAAAACTGAGTCTTTGATGCATTAAAAACAACCAGATTATTTTTACCCCAGTCAGAGATACAGGCCAAGTCAGACACTAGGTGTGCCATAGCATCGTCCCTTGTTTGTTGAAGTAACTGCTGAGATGGACGTTGCGGGAACCAAATGGATAGGTGAAGGGTGGAGTCATCAGCATATGAGTGGATAGGGTTAGATGTACAGCTTAGAAGGTCATTGATGAATAAAAGGAAGAGTTGGTGATAGGACAGAGCCCTGAGGAACACCACTGTTGATAGATCTAGGAGAAGAACGATGGCCGTCTACAACAGCGGCTATAGAACGACCAGAAAGGAAGCTAGAGATGAAGGCACAGATAGATGGATAAAAACCGTAAGAGGGCAGTTTGGTAATTAAAGATTTATGCCAGCCTCGATCGAAAGCCTTTGAGATGTCAAGTGCAATGGCAAAGCTTTCGCCAAAGTCCCGAAAGAAGGATGACCAGGAGTCTGAAAGGTAGGTGAGAAGATCGCCAGTGGAGCGTCCCTCACGGAACCCATACTAACGATCAGAAAGAAGGTTGTGATAGGAAAGATGTTTTAAAATTTTTCTATTAAGAATTGACTCGAGAACTTTTGATATAGAGGATGTTAAAGCAATTGGACGATAGTTAGAGTGTTGGGAATGGTCACCCTTCTTTGGGACTGGCTGAATGAGAACAAACATCCAGCAAGAAGGAAAGGTATAAGTTGATAGAAAAAGGCGAAAGAGCTTGCCTAGGCAGGGTGTAAGCACAGAAGCACAGTTCTTGAGAACAACAGGAGGAACCGCCTTGTTAGTATTGAGGCCAGTGATGGCAGAAAATACATCAACTGAAGAAATTTTAATGTCAGCCATGAGGAAGTCAGAGGGGGAAAGTGATGGAGGAACAGTACTGGAATCGTCTAAGGTGAAATTGGAGGAGAAAGTCTGAGCGAAGAGATCTGCTTTATCAGTAGAAGAAATAGCTACAGAGGCATTAGAGTAGAAAAGAGGAGGGAAGGATGATGAGGTAAAGTTGTTAGAAAGGTTTTTAGCATGGTGCCAGAAGGAGTGGGAAGAATTCGAGTTGGAGAGGTGAGAGCATTTAGTATGGATGAAATTATTTTTAGCAGAGCGAAGAACAGACTTAGCACGATTCCGGGCAGAAACGTAAAAAAGATGTGATTCAGGGGTGGGTTGGCTCTGGTACCTTTTATAGGCCCTCTCCTTGTTGTGGACAGCATTAGAACAAGCGTGATTAAACCAAGGTGTTCTTGCATTAGTCAGAGGATATGAGAAAGGAATGTATGCTTCCATGCCCGAGAGAATAACCTCTGTAATGCGCAAGTCACACCCAGATAGCTCCCGGCCATGGAAGCAATAATCATTCCACTGAAAATCAAAGAAGTACTGCCTGAGGATCTTTCTATCCGCGGCTCCAAAGTGCCACAGACGTCGTTTCTTTGGAGGGTCCACAGGCTGTACCAGAGTGATAGGACAGGTTAAGGTGATAAGGTTGTGATCGGAGGAGCCCAATGGAGAGAAAAGATTAACAGTGTAAGCAGAAGGATTAGTGGTATGGAAGAGGTCAAGTATGTTGGAGCTTTCTCCAAGGTAGTCAGGGATATGGGTAGGGTGCTGTACAAGCTGCTTTAGATCATTGTCAGTGTAACTGTAGTGTTGTAGTGGCTTTGGATGTGTGTGAAGTCTGTGAACCAAGGGTAAACGGCCCACCATAACCCGACTGGGTGTAAGCACACTAGTATGTGACACTGGTTCAACCACAGCACCCCTTGTGTCCGCCAAAGCGGTCAGTGGCTCGGTGAATGCTTACCGAAGTTTTTATAACTCTGGCGGAAGGCGAACCCACGTCCACCAGCATGCGAGACACACTCTACCCCTGTTCCACAGAGGCTCCATACATATATATATATATATATATATATATATATATATATATATATATCATCATCATCAGCCGTTTGAGTATCCACTGCAGGACTGGCCTATCCCGACCGAAGTTGGGACGATACAGCCAATGTATCCCTACCAAGTGACTTAGGCTGTCTGGTAGAGATTGAATGTAAGGTGAGAAGTGCCTGTAAGTGTAATTGTAGTGTTAGAGTGGCTTTGGATGTGTGTGTAGTCTGTGAAGCATGTGTAATCGGCCCGCGCAAACCGACTGGGTGCAAGCATACTTTATAGTAAACGACACTGGTTCAACCACAGCACCCCTTGTGTCCGCCAATCCAGTACGTGGCCGAGTGAACACTCCCAAAGTTTATTACCCTGGCGGGACGCGAACCCTGGCTCAGCCGTGTACGAAACTCACACTCTACCACTGTACCATAGAGGCTCCATATATATATATATATATCTATATATATATATATTTATATATATATATATATATATATATATATAGAAACATGGTGATTCATAATTACGTACATTAAATTGGAGGACGATCTCCTTGGATAATTTTAAACCACAATGTCTCTATGTTAAAATGTCGAATTGTACCTAGTTTGGCTATTACCGTATATTTACGATGTTGTTTTGATGAGGGTGGAAGGTGTAGGGAAACCCACGTAGATTTCCACTGATATTGTCCACACGTCTTGAGTACTGCGTGCTGCTGACAAACAAACAGCTCTTATGTTACATGGACTGTGTACAACCGTATGAGTTACAGTCAGGGTGGGGGTGGAGAGGGTTGTATGGGGATGAGGTTGGGAAGGGGAGGTAGTTTGGGCTGGCTGGTTTGCACCCAACACTTGCATCGAAGCAGCAGCGCAGGCCGGACATATCGTTACTGTGAGGGAGATACGGCGTACTACAGGTATTTACTGATTACATTGTCAAATGTGTTATTTATGCATTTTACACACGTGCCTGTTGTTGACATGTTACGTTAGTCTGTACTTACATGATAGGGTAATGTAGTATTGCCTAATATCGGCACATCTTCGTTGTATCTACTACTGTTTGTTCTCTTATGTCTCTAGGTCACATTCAGGTGTCGGATAGGAGTGGACACCACCATAGGGATGTACGAGTACTCAGATGCCGAATATGCTGATATGCGCCTCATGTTAGGGGCAGCTGGTGGAAATGCTGCACAGGCTGCATGACTGTGTGTGGAATGGTATCCAAACCAACAGCACCCAAACCCCCGAACATTCACAGCTATCGATCAGAGGTTGAAGGAAAGGGGATCTTTCCATCAAATTGCAGCAGACGCTGGGAGACCCCGACACATGGAATGCACAGACGAGGAAATCCTGGACCTGGTAAAGGCAAATCCACATACAAGTACACGAGCAGTTGCAGCTTTATTGGGTGTCTCTTAGTCGAAAGTCTGGAGGTATTTGAACAGAAACCACCAGTACCCATATCATCACCAGAGGTTGCCAGTGCTGGGGCCTGATGATCATCCAGCACGGATAGCATTCTGTCAGTGGTACTTATGACAGCATGCTGGAGATCCTCAGTACACCAGTATTGTATTATTCACAGATAAGGCTACATTTCCTCGAGATGGTATCTTTAATACACACAATACACATACATGGGTGGGTACTAACCCTTAAACAACAGTACGTAGGGCACACCAGGTGAGATTCTCCATCAATGTTTGGGCTGGCATTATTGGGGATTAAATCATCGGCCCTTATCTGTTACCACAACAGGCTGACAGGTGACGTGTACAGGCAATCCCTTGAGAAGACACTGCCAGTGCTACTTGAAGATGTGCCACTGGGTGTATGACGTCGCATGTGGTTCATGCATGACGGTGCACCAGGCTATTTTGCCCGACCATCAAGGGAATATCTGGATACTGCTTACCCCAGCAGGTGGATAGGACGTGCTGGCCCTATTCCCTGGCCACCCCGCGCTCTGGGTCTGAACCATTTGGACTTTTACCTCTGGGGTCATTTAAAGACGCTGGTGTATGAGGCAGAGGTGCTAACAAGAGAGGACTAATGGCGACGTGTCCGCGATGGGTGTGAGCACATTAAACACAGGCCAGGCATTTTGGAACGCGTCGGGCAATCCATGGTACGACGTGTGCAGGCTTGCTTAGAGGCACATGGGGGCCACTTTGAACATTTCCTTTAGCCTGGAGCAAAGGGGAGCACACAAAGAGGAGCACACTGTCGAGATCTGTAAATACACGTGTACAAAATTCCACGTGGGTTTCCCTTCACCTTTCACCCTCATTAATACAACATCTTAAATGTACTGAAATAGCTAAACTATGAATAATTCGACATTTTACCATAGAGACATAGTTGTTTCAGATTATTTAAGGAAGTCGTCCTCCAAATTAAGGTACGTAATTATGAATCATCCTGTATATATATATATATATATATATATATATATATATATATATATATATATATATATATATATATATATAGATATATATATATATATATATATATATATATATATATATATATATATATATATATATATATATATATATATATATATATATATATATAGATATGTGTGTGTGTGTGTGTGTGTGTGTGTGTGTGTGTGTGTGTGTGTGTAACTCGCCAAAACCTTTGCCATAGAAGTACCCTTTACTACGAGTATTTAGTAATATCCAACTCAGTCCTGCATCTTTTCTAAAAATAGTTAGGGTTTAATTCTCCGGAGATCTTTCATGTAAAAATCACATTGCCTCTCTTGCAAAAATCTGCATCCATTAGATTTGGTGTGCTTAGCCGACACCTTCCCTCCTTTATCCACACGCAGCTATTAACTTTATACAAAGGTTTTATTCGTCCCAGTGTAGAGCTCAACTCTCATGTGTGACGAGGCTCTCCACACACAGCTCTGCTCCTAAAGGTGGTGTCACAGGTTTCTCGTCGACTTTATATATCCTCCTCCTACTGACTCCATCCAACTTCTGTCTCTCCACCGCACTGTTGCATTTTTGCCTCTCTGTTGTAGCTCCTTAATGGTCACTGTTCTTCTGGACTGCCTGCATCCTTCCTCCATTACGGGGGGCATGTAGCACCTGTCTGGTAGCACACTCTCACCCTTTTTCTGTTCAACTTTCCACTTCAAATGTTAACCATTACTCCCAGCCTTTCATGTAGCCAACAGGTCAACTCAGGAACTGTCTGCACTTCCTTCTTCCTATGACCTCCAGATTCTTAGTAATGCAGGGTCTCCAGGCATCTCGACTTGAACGGATCTTTAACTTTCTCTCTCTCTCTCTCTCTCTCTCTCTCTCTTTTAGAGGAGTGAACAATTTGCGAGCTTCAAACTTTAGTTTCTTTCTTCCATCCATATAGTGGGACAAATAAGCAGAATAATTGTGCATTTTGTGACTAAGGCATGAAACTTTCAGGACTGCCAGCAGATTCCTAAAGTTTATTTTCACATATGGAAGCAACTTTGATTTGACATCTGATGACCTTGTAAGGTCAGTGACCCCAGTGTTAATTTTAAGTATATTTTTCATGATATTGCTCATTATAATCTTGCCTGTTTTTGGCTATAATGCATCCGGTTGTTAATTAATGCTTTTGCAAACCTGTTCAAAGTGTTTCTCATTACCATTAGGACTAATGTGAACTATTTGTGACCTTTCGTTGTTATTTCTCATATATTTAAGGTGTTTCACAAGTATGAAAAGTTCTTGCTAATAGAGTACTCTAATACACTGACATTCATTTATCATTTTGTTTGTGTTGCAGGTTAGATCACTGTATATGAAGGAGTGGCGATTATGAACTGTAGCTGTAGCACTGCATGAAGTAGTGGTGTTGCTGCATGAAGCTGCAGAACTCTGTAGCTGTACCAAACTTAGTTTTGCCTGCTTTCTTGCTTATTGCTTACACTACACCTCGCCATGGCGAAGCGTCAAATTCTGGTTCATACAGCTCTATCTCACAAACCCAAGCAGCCGAGATTACCTTCCAAACCATCTGGGATCTGTGTGCTCTCTGCCAAACAAAAACTGATGAAGCTTTGTAATGCCCAGCTCGATCAACCAAGAAATCTGTTGGTGCTGGGTTCGTCTCATTGGCAAATGACATCCTCCAGTTTCAAGAACTTGGAAATATGTCAATAGAGTTTGATACTGACAGACTAGATGCTGGAACAGGTATTGATACCACTCTGATTGCCAGCAATGCCAAATGGCACAAATCTTGTCCAGTGAAATTCAACCAAAACATGCTAAAGCATAAAAAAAAAGAAAGAAAATCAGCTAATGAGCAGCAGACTGCTTCTACTTCCGCTTACGTTCTGCTGACAGCAAAATTAAAGAAACAGTATCTTTGTGCTTCTTCTGCAATGAACCAGCTGGTTCAGAAGTTCTACATGTAGCTGCAACAAAACAAATAGATGAAAATGTTAGGAAATGCGCAATAGAGTTGGAGGAGAGGAAGCTGCTGGCCAAGCTTGCCTCTGGCGATATAGTTGCCGTTGAGGCTATGTATCACTACAACTGCTTGTGTAAACTCTACAACAGGGCAAGCCATGTCATTCCAAAAGATGAAAATGAAGATGAAGGTCGCTTGCATCGAATTGCTTTTTGCTAAGTTAGTGTCATTCATGGAAGAAATGCGTGCTGAAGATTGTGCTCCAATATTCAAGCTGGCAAATCTTGGAGAAATGTACAAGATCCGTCTGCAGCAGCAGGGTGTTTCTGCGCAGCGCCGTGTACACACTACACGACTAAAGAACAGTCAACCTTCAGTGCTTCCTGACTTTAGCTCATATTCCCACGAAAGACACACACTTCTATCATCTGATAATGACATTGGAGATGATCTCGGGAAGGCTTGGGATCAGGACAATGATGTGATTCATTTAGTTAGAGCAGCACAAGCCATGCGAAAGGAAATGTTCGGTATGAATTTCATTCTTGATGGTTCATTTGATCATGACTGCCCAAAAGATGCTGTTCTAATATCACTACTGGCTTAGGTAAATAAGATCTTAGATGGAGCCATCATAGAAGTCCAAACTCTGCTAGGAAACACGTCTACCACAACTGCTGCCTTAAAAGTGTCACAGCTTCTGGTCTTCAATAGTGTTAAACATGCACGAGCTGAGAAGTCATCAGGAACAATACGTCATTGTAGGAACCATAAAACTCCATTTCTTTTGAATGTGTCACTCAAAATTCATGCTGTTACACAACATTGGGCTCATTGACATGCTTTTAGTCTTGGAATGTGCATCTCAAGTGTCATCTGTAATTGTCAATGGAATTTGTGAAAGTTTCAATATGGAGAATGTTGTATGCCCTCCAAAACTGCGCCATGGCTATTCACAATAGCAGAAGTTGACAAAATTGACCACAATCCTAGTTCTCCCACAACCAAAGATTCATTCACTGGTACTGCGATCTCCCTCATGCAACACACATCACATGAATGCGCAGGTACTGAGCGACGTGTTTCTATTATTAACCAGTCCATTCCATCAAGCAGGTCATTTACCCCACTTCCACAAGCCTACACTAGTGCTCCACCAGTTACTCTGAAGACAAAACAGTTTACAGTACCGGCAGTCCAGGGCCCTGTGTGACACTCTGACCTTCAAACTCTGGAAGCCACCAGAAAAGAAGATGAATGGTTTGATGCCGTAATGGTTACTCTAAAAAAGTCACACTTAGACAAAAATGATTGGGTATCATGGTCTGCGGACCATGCTGACAAACAGCAAGCAGCCTTGTCTCCACCAGTGACCAATGCTCTTTTGCCCCTATTTCTTGAAAGAGTACTCTCTCTGGCCATGATACGCTATTCCATGGATGTGGTCAGACCAGCAGTTCAGCTTCTAAACCAAGGCCAAGTTCCTGTTATTGCTGTTGATCAACCACTCTTTGCCATTTCCAAAAAATAAAAAAATAAAATAAATAAATAAATAAATCAGTGGACATGGCCAACAAGTCACAGAGAGGATTAATTTGTCATAATGTTTGGAAGACTCCACATTGAAATGGCCGTTTTGAAGGTACTGGGAGAATGACTTGAAGACAGTGGATGGACCAAAGCTCTACAGTAGTGCTAGCTGGTATTGCAAGTACCGGGTCTGCAGATTCCTTTATTTATGCCAGCCATGTGACAAAGACTCGTCATGCTCACCAAGTCACAGCAGCTAGACTGTACAGTCTACTTCATGAAGCCTATGATGAATACTGCAAGTCAGATGATTCACATGTGTCACGAGTTGGCGCGATTCTCTATCTAAATAAACCCATGACATTGAACTTTGGTGGGAAACCGCGAATTCTAGTGAATTCCCATAAGTATCACTCAGTCAACTGCCACGTATTCACCCAATCGGGAGTGTTTTCATAACATTTTTCACTGTTTCATAAGTGGTCGTTGTTGCGCGCGACATTACCGCTTTCACTGAGTGATTTATTAAGGGCGTGTTTCGCTCACTTTCTTTGTGTTAGCTGTTAGCAAGTGCGGCCCGCCCTCGCCTCTCTCTCACAGTTTGAGTTCAGTTAGGAGTAGAGCGTCGTGGAAGCAGGTTCGAGCGAGTTCCTGAATTCCCACCTAGTGTGAACCGGCGAGAGGTTTAGCGTGTGCAGCGTCCTTCCTCAGCAACGATGCCCAGTCCGCCGCTTAGCCCACTCTCTGACCAGTATTTTTCCTAGGTTTAAGTGTTAGCTTTTGAGTGAGTGAGTGAGTGTGTTCTCCTTATTTTGAATTCATTTGAGACTCATGTAACGTAAATTTGTTTCATTGTAATTAATAAATTCACAGTTCTTTTCTCTTGAGCTTAATGTAATGTAAACTCATGTTTTATTTCTCCACATTAGTTTATTTCACTTACAGCTCCTAGTTTGCATATATGCTTTGCATTATTCATAACTGGTAGCTTAGGCCAGTCCTTTTGTATTAAGCTTAAAATCCGTTGTGCAACCAGGAGTTAATGCACCGGCAAGAACCTGTTTATCATTAATACCATTAGATATTGATTGTCAGGGGTGGAGTCACTTTCTCCAGAGGCTAACAGTACCGATAAACAGCCCATGTGAGTAATTAGTCTCTGCTGTGTACTGTTGAGAAAGTTTATAAATTCTTGTCCTTAGAGAATAGGCGAAGTAAGCCGGCATAAAGTAATCATTGCTTGATTTTCACAAGTCAATTCATTGTCCTGTTCTCAAATAACATTTTAAAGTATCAAGTATTATTGAATATTATTCTTTAATATTGTATATTCTCAAAAAACCTGTGACATCTGGTGACCTCATTCCAGGATATTAACTCCTAGCTCTAAAGTTATTCACGAGACAATACTCACTCACTCATACTTAGGTATTTATCATTAAAGTCTATAGGCACTATCTTACTGGTGATTTTTAATTTATTTTTATCAATTTTAAGTAATCATTTTCACAGTCAGTGCTTAGTCTCTAGTTCACTTAGTTGGACTTAGCATCATGTCTACCAGCGTCTATTTACAGGAAGCTAAGATATGGGGCTTACAAACCCCAAAGAAGTAAAGGATTACGTCCTCTCTCGGTTTAATTATGAGCAGCAACGTGAGAATGATGCTCATGAAGAGCGTCAAATTCAGCATGAGGAATGCGAGAGAGAACGCGAACACGAGCGAAAACAACGCGAACTCGAGTTAGAACATGAGCAAGAACAGCATGAGGAACGAGAGAACGAGAACACGAACGTCCCGAGCAAGAAGCACGCGAAAAACATGAACTTGAAATGTTGAAGCTCAAGCGAGAGTCCTTGGCTTCAGACACATCTGGTGCAGCTGGCCCAAGCTCCATGAGCGCTATCCCTGCACACATTATGGCGACCCCACACATCAAGCTTCCTCCATACAAAGGAAGGCGAGCGAATCGAGCCATACATAGCTCGTTTTGAAGACATGGCTCAACTTTACCAGCTGGATGAGACAGCTAAGCGGCTTCAGTTTCTTAACCTGTTTGAGTGCCCTGCCCTTGATATTCTCCACAGAATTCGTGGAGACAATCTCATGTATGAAATGATGAAGGCCACATTCGTCAAAGTGTACGGTCCCACAGTTGATGACACCAAGAGTCAGTTCATGAGGGTGCGCTTACAGGAAAAAGAGACTGCCGTTCAGTTTCTTGACCGGCTTACTGCTTACTTAGATGAGTGGATGGAGAAAGATGAAACTCCTTCCATATGTGAGGGAATAATCGACCTTATGCTGCACACGCAGCTAGAAAAGTTGTGGCCTACTGAACTTATGGCTCAGCTTAAGATCTGCCAGGTAAGGGATGCCAGCCAAATGGTGGAGTAGGCTGACGCATTCTTCACTGCATATGGGTATCAAACTCGTAAGCAGCATACCTGGAACAGGAAAGCTGATAAATCTTGGAAACCGTCTCAGACTGAACCCCAGCAACAAGGCCGTTCTCAGAATAATGGCCAAGGTCCAAAACCACAGAAGAAGGACCAGGGGCAAAACACTCAGAAGCCTGAGTGGAAGGGGCACAACGGGTACCCTAACCAGCAGCAGTATCAGCCACGCAACCGACTGTCAGGACTGTCCTTTTCAGCACCAGCCCCTCAGAGGCAGGAGGCGAACGCAGCCGTCATTCCTCAGCAGCAGCACAGTGGTCACATTCCTACCAGTACGGGTACTCCCCCACAGTTCTCTAGTCCCACAGCGACAGTGAACACTCTGCCATAGGAGGTCAATGCTCCATCTCCCCCGACAGTGAGTACGACCCCTCAAGTATCTAATTCCCAGGGCACTATGTTTGCCGCAACATTTATTCAGCAGCCTCATCAGTGGCTGGCTGCTTCCTCCGCAGGCCCTCCCACAGGTGACAGTTCCTTCTTTGTTCAGCCAGGGTTTGTGTGAGGCATTCCTGTGAAGGTCCTGAGAGATAATGGTTCCTCAGGTTGCTCCGTCAAGCAAAGTTTAGTTCGGCCTGAGCAGTACACAGGTTAACAGGTCCAAGCTAACCTTATTGATGGATCAGTAAATTTTTTTTTCCTGAGGAAAAAAATAAAGATTTTGATGGGGCGTAATGTCACGAATTGGCGCGATTTTCTATCTAAATAAACTTGTAACATTGAAATTTGGTGGTAAACCGCGAATTCTAGTGAATTCCCATAAGTATCACTCAGTCAACCGCCATGTATTCACCCGATCGGGAGTGTTTTCATAACATTTTTCACTGTTTCATAAGTGATCGTCCTTGCGTGTGACATTAGCGCTTTCACTGAGTGATTTATTAAGGGCGTGTTTCGCTCACTTTCTTTGTGTTAGCCGTTAGCAAGTGCAGTCCGCCCTCGCCTCTCTCTCACAGTTTGAGTTCAGTCAGGATTAGAGCGTCGTGGAAGCAGGTTTGAGCAAGTTCCTGAATTTCCACCTAGTGTGAACTGGCAAGAGGTTTAGTGTGTGCAGCGTCCTTCCTCAGCAACGATGCCCAGTCCTCCGCTTAGCCCACTCTGACCAGTAGTTTTCCTAGGTTTAAGTGTTAGCTTTTGAGTGAGCGAGTGAGTGTGTTCTCCTTATTTTGAATTCATTTGAGACTCATGTAACGTAAATTTGTTTCATTGTAATTAATAAATTCACAGTTCTTTTCTCTTGAGCTTAATGTAATGTAAACTCATGTTTTATTTCTCCACATTAAGCTTATTTCACTTATAGCTCCTAGTTTGCATAAACGCTTTGCATTATTCATAACTGGTACTTAGGCCAGTCCTTTTGTATTAAGCTTAAAATCCGTTGTGCAACCAGTAGTTAATGCACCGGCAAGAACCTGTTTATCATCAGTAGCATAAGATATTGATTGTCAGGGGTGGAGTCACTTTCTCCAGAGGCTAACAGTACCGATAAACAGCACGTGTGAGTAATTAGTCTCTGCTGTGTACTGTTGAGAAAGTTTATAAATTCTCGTCCTTAGAGAATTGGCGAAGTAAGCCGGAATAAAGTAATCATTGCTTGATTTTCACAAGTCAATTCATTGTCCTGTTCTCAAGTAACATTTTAAAGTATCAAGTATTACTGAATATTATTCTTTGATATTGTATATTCTCAAAAACCTCGTCACAACATGCACCCTTTGAAAACTGGTGCCAAGGGCATGCAACAAAATGTGTCCATTTCGACTACTGAGTAAAAACCCTTTCACTTGAGATTCTCATGTCTATGTTTGTCAGATCTCTGCATGGAGGCAATTTTCAGTTTTATGCGGAATCGTTAACACAACTCCTACCCTAGGGCTATGTATACTATATATTCAGTTTGTTAATTACATTTCCCAGAAGGAAAGTGATTAATGTGTGTTACATAAAGTAACAAGACATATGAACTATTAAAAAAAATCTCACAGAGGTAATTAAGTAGAAACTGAACTAGAAAGCACTCAGAGAATGCATACCTCCACCAATGATATTGCCTTTAGAAAGGATCAGTATCTGGATCCTGATCCGACCCAAAATTTAATCAATTCCTTCTTGGTAAATGGCTCACCTTTCCACTGAATTTCATTGAAATTAATTGAGAACTTTTGGAGATATTGTGTAGGACACTTCGGATCCGGATCCGGATCCACCCCCTAATTTGTTTTTTGTTCCCTTAACCGATAACCCAACCCTACACAAAATTTCATCAAAATCCGTTCATAACTTTTTTAAGTAATCCCGGATTCGGATCCGTGGATATAGGAATTGGATCCGAATCCGGATTCGTCCACAGATTTCATAAATTCTTTCTTGGTCCATGGCCCACCTTTCCACAATGTTTCATTGAAGTTCATTAAGAATTTTTGGAGATATTGTGCGGGATATTCCAGATCCACATCCGGATCCGACCCAAAGTTTAATAATTTCTTCCTTTGCCCATGGCCCACCTTTCCAGAAAACTTTATCAAAATCCGTTCAAACTTTTTGAGTAATCCTACTAACAAACCAACGCGAGGTAAATCATAGCCTCCTTGGCGTAGGTAATTCAGTCAAAGGTCAACGACCTCTTGGTGACCTCATGTAAAATTAAAAGTGTTGCCATATCTGACAACATAAATTGAGAGGCTAAGTCAAAATTCTGTAACATAAAATATATTTAACTACAAGTTATTGTATTGAAATATTTAAAATGTTCCTCACAAAGGCGTTAAAAAAGAAATTTCATATGCGAAAGGTCACTGACCCCTAGATAACCTTAAAAATCAAATTAAGACTACTGGTATAATAGATGGCTTAATCTGAGAGACATAGTCAAGGTCCTGTAACATAAAATAGGAGTAGACTGTAGCACCAGTCGAGCAGGGCAGTACTCCCGAGGTGGATGGAAAGCTGATGACAGGGAGTGCTGGAGCTCCCGTTTCATAAGCCCTCAGGACTAGTTCCTGACCATCCCCCTTTGCTGAACTTTTTCAGTGTCTCAGTTACACAGAGAGTAGGCCAGCATGCTCTCCAGTACAAATTTCTCTAACTATCTACAACAAACTACATGCACAGTACACACTACACTTCCTTTTCCAAAAATCAAAAATCATGGCATCACAACACACAGCCTCGGAGTCCCCAGGGGGGGGGGACCATAAATGCCTCCACCATCCGCCCCTCTCCCGATGACGACTCGAGGTGCCTGAAACCACTGTCTGACTCTCTTCTTCTTCATTTCTGCAACATTCGCAGCCTTTACTCTAACTTTCACTCTGTTGAACACCACCTCTCCTCCTCTAAACTTCACCTTCTTTTTCTAACGGAGACTCAGCTGTCTGAGGCAACTGACAGTAAGCCCTTTTCTGTATCCTCCTACTTTCTCTATACTCATTTCAAAGCCAAAGGTGGCTGTTGTGTATATATACGCAACGACTTATCTTGCACTCGTGTTCCTGAACTCGATTCTTCTGAATTCTCTACACTCTGGCTTCGACTTTCCTGTCATTCTCTGACTAAATATATCTGTGCTGTTTACTTATCCCCTAATTCTACTGACTATCAAAAATTCTTCGACTATTTTACTTCTACGATGGAACACATTCTATCTATTTCTCCTTTCTCTGAAATCTCCATTCTAAGAGATTTCAATGTTCACCACCACCTTTGGCTCTACTCTCCTTTCACGGATCCACCTGGTGAACAAGCCTACATCTTTTCTATCCTTAATGACCTAGAGCAGCTTGTACAGCACCCTACCCGTATCCCTGACCGCCTTGGAGAGAGCTCCAACATACTTGACCTCTTCCTCACAACTAATCCTTCTGCTTACTCTGTTAATCTTTTCTCTCCGTTGGGCTCCTCCGATCACAACCTTATAACCTTAACCTGTCCTATCACTCTGGTACGGCCTGTGGACCCTCCAGGGAAACGTCGTATGTGGCATTTTGGAGCCGCGGACAGGGAGGCCCTCAGGCAGTACTTCTTTGATTTTCCCTGGAATGATTATTGCTTCCGTGGCCGGGAGCCATCTGAGTGTGCCTTGCGCATTACGGAGGTTATTCTCTCAGGCATGGAAGCATACATTCCTTTCTCATATCCTTTGACTAACGCAAGAAAGCCTTGGTTTAATCACGCTTGTTCTAATGCTGTCCGCAACAAGGAGAGGGCCTACAAAAGGTACCGGAGCCAACCCACCCCTGAATCACATCATCTTTACGTTTCTGCCCGGAATCGTGCTAAGTCTGTTCTTCGCTTTGCTAAAAATAATTTCATCCATACTAAATGCTCTCAACTCTCCAACTCGAATTCTTCCCGCTCCTTCTGGCACCTTGCCAAAAATCTTTCTAACAACTTTATCTCATCATCCTTCCCTCCTCTTTTCTACTCTGATGGTTCTGTAGCTATTTCTTCTACCGATAAAGCAGATCTCTTCGCACAGACTTTCTCCTCCAATTCCACCTTAGACGATTCCGGTGCTGTTCCTCCATCACTTCCCCCCTCTGACTTCCTCATGGCTGACATTAAAATTTCTTCAGTTGATGTATTTTCTGCCATCACTGGCCTCAGTACTAACAAGGCATATGGGCTTGATGGGGTCCCTCCTGTTGTTCTCAAGAACTGTGCTTCTGTGCTTACACCCTGCCTAGGCAAACTCTTTCGCCTTTGTCTGTCAAGTTGTACCTTTCCTTCTTGCTGGAAGTTTGCTCTCATTCAGCCAGTCCCAAAGAAGGGTGACTACTCCCAACCCTCCAACTATCGTCCAATTGCTTTAACGTCCTGTATTTCAAAAGTTTTTGAGTCAATTCTCAATAGAAAAATTTTAAGGCATCTTTCCTATCACAACCTTCTTTCTGATCGTCAGTATGGGTTCCGTCAGGGACGCTCCACTGGCGATCTTCTCACCTACCTTTCAGACTCCTGGTCATCCTTCTTTCGGGACTTTGGCGAAAGCTTTGCTATTGCACTTGACATCTCAAAGGCTTTCGATCGAGTCTGGCATAAATCTTTAATTTCCAAACTGCCCTCCTACGGTTTCTATCCTTCTATCTGTGCCTTCATCTCTAGCTTCCTTTCTGGTCGTTCTATAGCCGCTGTTGTAGACGGCCATCGTTCTTCTCCTAGATCTATCAACAGTGGTGTTCCTCAGGGCTCTGTCCTCTCACCAACTCTCTTCCTTTTATTCATCAATGATCTTCTAAGCTGTACATCTAACCCTATCCACTCATATGCTGATGACTCCACCCTTCACCTTTCCATTCGGTTCCCGCAACGCCCATCTCAACAGTTGCTTCAACAAACAAGGGATGAGGCTATGGCACACCTAATGTCTGACTTGGGTCGTATCTCTGACTGGGGTAAAAATAATATGGTTGTTTTTAATGCATCTAAGACTCAGTTCTTACACCTATCAACCCAACAAAATCTTCCATAGGTATACCCATTAATGTTTAATAATATTCAGCTTAATCCTGCATCATCCTGAACATGCTTGGGGTTTCATTTACTTGGGACTTGTCTTGGAAAGATCATATTACATCTCTTGTAAAATCTGCTTCCAAGAGATTGGGTGTGCTAAGCCGACTCTGCTCTTTCTTTACCCCTGCACAATTGTTGACTCTATACAGGGGTTTTATCCGCCCCTGTGTGGAGTACAACTCTCATGTGTGGGGAGGCTCCCCACATACAGCCCTTCTCAATAGGGTGGAGTCAAAGGCTTTTCGTCTCATTAACTCTCCTCCTCTTACTGACTCCCTTCAACCTCTGTCTCTTCGCCGCACTGTTGCATCTTTATCTCTTTTCTATCGTTACTTTAATGGTCACTGCTCCTCTGAACTGTCTGCTTGCATTCCTCCACCTCTACGACGGGTGCGTAGCAACCGTCTGGTAGGAAACTCTCATCCCTTTTCTGTCCAACTCTCTAATGCAAGAGTTAACCGTTACTCCCAGTCTTTTATTTATGCAACAGGTCAACTCTGGAACTGTCTCCCTCTGTCTGTATTTCCTGCTGCGTATGATCTCCAGTCTTTCAAACGCAGTGTGTCCAGGCATCTCAAAATGATCGGATCTTGAATTTGGCTGTCTATTGTATTTTGTTTTTCTCTTTGAGGGAGCTGTTACTGCGGGCTCATGGCCTTTGGTTTCTTCTTCCTCGCATAAAAAAAAAAAAAACATTGTCTTAAAATATTTAAAATACTCTTCACAAAGGTGCTAAAATATAGATTTTATGACATCAAAGATCAATGACCTCCTGATGATCTCAGATTTCAGTCTGAAAGGTGCTTCCATACCTGAAAATAATCTTCATAATATACAGAAACAATCCTGAAAGTTTCATGCTGTAGTCACAAGATGCACAAGTCTTTCATATGCTCGTATTTAGGTTATCTCCTTCACTAATAAAGCAATGCTGATAGTTCCTTGAAATTGTCCGGATGGAAAATCACACAAAATGAAGGCTTTCAAAATCAGGCAGCAATATTCAGGCGGGCTGGAAAAGTTGTTATTTTGCCTCTCTACATTGGAACTGAGCATACGAGTATGTAAAGAAACTTACTGGCTTAAGCTATGCATGCTTCCTCAGGCAAAAAATAATTAAGTTTCACTCTCTCTCTAGAATGTATGTAGAGGGTGTTTCAGAATGACTGAAACCCATGCAGTCAGGCTTTGTTTAATAACCAGACACGATAGGCTGATAATGACTGCATTTATTTAAAGCTGAGATGATGACAATCATATATTTCAAACTGATTAAGCATAAACTTGAACCAAACAATTCTCCAGGGCGCTTAGAGACTGCTCCAAATGACCGCCATCGAGCTGGAGGCATTCCTGAATGCTCCGTACAAAGTTGTTGATAACACACACACATTCATCCTGGCTGATGGTCTGAAACTTCGCTGTGATGGCTGTCTTCAACGCTGGGATGGTCTGAGGATTTTTCTGATAGATGATGTCCTTGAGGAATCCCCAGAGAACAAAGTCTGGGGGGTTGAGATCCGGTGAATGTGGAGACCATTCTGTGTCGGCTTTGCGGCTGATGAGGCGTTCCCCAAAGTGCTCCCTCAACCAGTCCATGGTGATGTTTGCAGTGTAAGGAGGAGCACCGTCATGCTGAAACCACTCTTCATCTTCAGCAACATCAGGTTCCTCCAGCTCTCCCCAGAACTGCTCCATGATCTTCACATAGAGCTCCTTTGTCACAGTCACGACATTTCCACCCTCATCTTCAAAGAAAAATGGCCCAATGATTCTATGCTTAAACACTGCAACCCATGCAGTGCACTTCCTTGAATGCAAAGGTAGCTGAGCAACACGGTGAGTGTTCTGAGTGCCCCAGAAAACCCAGTTCTTGGAGCTGACATGTCCGGACAGCAGAAAGTGGGCCTCATCTTAGAACCCCACGTTACTCAGGAACTCTTCATTCTCCTCGATCTTCTGAGAAAACCACCGACACATGGCGACTCTCTTATCCATATCAGCCTGGGTGAGGTGGTGCTTGATCTGAATCCTATAGGGATAGAGTTTCAGATCAGAGATCATAATGCGTTTAACTGAAAAACAACATGACATCCCAAGCTGCTGACTCCTGTGAAACAGAGACTTGCTATGGCTCGGGCTGATAAGTCTCGATCCCTCGCGACATTGTCAGGTGTGCACACTGTAACAGGAGCTCCAGTAGGTAGTTTTGCAGCATTTCTACGGTCCTTCTCAGTACCACAGGCTTCAAACTTTCGTACAAACTTGAAAATTTCGCTCTTGTTTGGGTAATGGTGGAAATCGAATCGATGTCTAAACTTCGCTTGAACAGTCTTGAACGATTTGGTCTCGTAGTATGTCTTTACACAGAACACCTTTTGCTCGGTTGTCCAGGTCATTGTCATCCAATTCTCTGCAAGAAACAAAAAAAATTAGTATAGGGTTAATAGGAAAAATTATGAGAGGCCCTGATATGGGATTCAAACATTCTGAAACACCCTTCTGTGTGTGTGTTCTTACCTTACCTAATTGTTCTTACCTAATTGTATCTTTACAGGAATGAGTCAAGCTCGTACTGTCCCGTGTCTTAAACCATATTTATCGTACATATCCTTAAATTTGTGAATTGTTTTGCTTTACACTATTTCATTCGGTAGTGCATTCCATTGATCAATTGCTCTGTTTGGGAAACTGAATTTCCTTACGTCTTTATCACCTCTCTTCTTATGCAGTTTTTTGCAGTGTCCTCTTGCTGATGCTTCTCCATATGTTAAGTAATCATTTATGTCTATTTTCTCCTTCCCTGATATGCACTTATATAGCATTATCATGTCACCTCTTTTCCTTCTCTCCTGTAGTGTTGGTAGATTCAGTTTTTTTAGTCTTTCTTCGTAGCTTAGGTCCCTTAAGCTTGGTATCCATCTTGTAGCGGCCCTTTGAACTTTTTCAATCTTGTCTATGTGCTTTATGAGATGAGGACTCCAGACTACTGATGCATATTCCAGGGTTGGTCTAACGAATGATGTTATTATCCTTCTTAGCATGTATTCATTTATGTATGTGAATGCTATTCTCATATTTGCAAGCAGTGTATACATGTTCCATACCTTCTCGCTGATGTGGTCAGCCGGAGATAGTCTGTTATGATAATCACACCTAGGTCTTTCTCTCTTTCTGATGTGTATAGGGTTTTATTTCCTAACTTATAATCCCAATCAGGTCTTTTTCCACTTTTACCAAACTTGATTACATGACACTTGTCCACATTGAATTCCATTTGCCATGTACTATTCCATTCATGAAGTTCATTTAATTCTTCTTGTAGCACTTTACAAGAGTCTGTGTTAGTAATTCTCCTTTGTATTTTTGCATCATCTGCAAACATATTCAGATAGCTCTCATTTCCAGTGTTACTGTTTATATCATTTATATACACTAAAAACATGATTGGTGCCAGCACTGAACCCTGCGGTACTCCACTAGTCACTTCTTTCCATGATGAGTAGTTTCCTCTTAGTACTGTTCTCATTTCTCTTTTTATGAGAAAGTCTTGCATCCAACAAAACAGTTTGCCTCGAATTCCTCCTTGATGGTACAGTTTTTATAAAAGTCTTTGGTGTGGTACTGTGTCAAAAGCTATCTTGAAATCTAAATAGATACTGTCCACCCATCCTTCCCTTTCCTGTATTGTGTTTGTTACTCTGTCATAGTAGCTCAACAGATTAGTAACACATGATTTTCCTTTTCTGAAACCAAACTGTCTTTCTGTTATCATACTGTGTTCTTCTAGATGATTTACCCAAACTTTTCTTATAAGCTTTTCTAATACCTTGCTTACAACACTGGTCAGTGATACTGGTCGGTAGTTGAGTGGATTTTGTCTATTTCCTTTCTTGAATAAGGGGACAATATTTGCTTATTTCCAAATATCAGGTAGTTTACCTTGACACAAGGATTTCTTGAAAATTAAAAATAATGGTTTACTTAACTCCTTTGCACATTCTCGTAGTACCCAACATGAAATTTCATCAGGACCACTTGCTTTTCCTCTGTCTAATCTACTTAACTCCTCCTGTATTACTTTTTCTGCTATTTGTATATCTGATAGTATGTGTGGACATGCATGTTCCACATAGTCCCTCTCAAAATTTTTTTCTTCTGTAAAAACTAATTGGAAATTCTTATTTAGTGCTTCACAAATATCTTTCTCTTGTGTATAAGTGATTCCCTCGTCCGTAATTGATTGTATTATATCTTTTACCTTGGTTTTGCTTCTGATATAGCTGTAAAACAGCTTTGGTTGATCACTACTTTTATTTATTATATCCTCCTCAAACTGTTTTTGGGATTCCCTCCTTATTCTTGTATAATCGTTTCTTGCCTGTTTGTAATTATTATACGCCCTTTTACTATTATGTCTTCTGTATCTATTCCACAACAAATCTCTTCTTTCTTTTGATTTTTTACACTCTGTATTGAACCATTTCTGTATTTTCTTATCTGCTTCTTTGTGCTGTGGGATGTACATCTGGACTCCTATTTCATAAAATTCACAGAATTTTTTATATACAGCATTTAAATCTTGTCCTCTAAGCTCATTTTCCCAATCAATTTCTAAGAAATACTTCTTTAGGTCTTGATAGTTTCCCTTTTTATAGTTTAGGCTCTTTTTGTAACTGTCATTGCTGTTTACTATGTCATATGCTATCCTGAAGTTATAATTTAGTACTGCATGATCGCTTTTGCCGAGTGGAGGGTGATATATTAAATTGTCAATATCATTTTCTTGCCTAGTAAATATTAGATCTAGCACTGAAGGTACATCAAGTCCTCTTTTTCTGGTGGTTTCCCTCACATGTTGCGTTAGGATGAACTCTTGTACGAGATCCAGGAGCTTTTGGTTCCAACAGCTTTCTTGGCTAATTATATCTAGAGTATTTCAGTTTATATTTGTATTGAAATCCCCAGTTAGTATAATTCTTTCCGATTTCTCTTCCATTTTATGTAGTAATGATCTTAAACTCTGAATTGTACTCTCTGCCAGGTTCTCATATTCATCTCTTTCCCATGTGTTTGATCTGGGTGGCATGTACAAATTGGCTACAATTACTTTACCTTCAGATGTGTTGATCTCTACTGCAATCAGTTATACTTGTGATGGTATATCTAGTTTTATTTCATTGACTTTTAGATTTTTCTTAGTTATTATTATAATTCCTCCTCCTTTTTTTAAATTTCTATCTCTTCTCCATATATTGTATTCCTCTAAGTTTAGTATGTCATTGTACAGTATATCCTTGGTGTTAATTTTGTTTCAGTTAGGCATATTATTTGTGGTTCATTTTCTCTGACATAATCATTCATCTCTAGTGTGTGTATGTGTGTGTGTGTGTGTGTGTGTGTGTGTGTGTGTGTGTGTGTGTGTGTGTGTGTGTGTGTGTGTGTGTGTGGTTTTCCTAAATAAAAGATGAAACGGCAGGGAAATGCAAGATTTTACAGCAGATACTTCATATGAGCTGTGGATGAGAACTACCGGTAATAAGGGACCAATCATTTACTCGTTGTGCATGTGGGCAGTTAACGCTTTTAACCCGAAGATGTCATTATTTTATTCCTGTTGCTGCCACACTATTTAATCCGGCCTGGGAGAGAACACAAGCAGTGCCGCGGTTGATAGACGGTAAATGTTACTCTTCCAGTTCGACACTTTTCTTCTAAGCTGAATACAGACGTTTGGTGCCAGTAGGAGTAAAGCACAAAGTACATCTTCGAAAAAAGAGTTTGATAAGTGTATGTTGGAAGGTAGGGAGCTTTGCAGTACATTATTTAGTACCTGCATTACGGGGGTGTCTTGCTGCGATTTACCCTCGCTCTCTCTGGGCAATTGTATTCAGTTGAGGAATGAAATGTAGAATTCGAGAGATTAGATAATTATCATAGATTAACATTTGACAGTAAGAGGTCTCCGCAAGTGAACTCCCCTCCCCAAGAAAAAAGGCTGGAGGTAGCAAGAACAAATAAAAGGACGTCATCATAGTGAAGGGGTTAATATATAATGACTTCTTTATCATATATGCTGTATAAATTGTCATCCCAACTTCAGGCTATCCCCTGAACTGTAAAACAGTATTACATATTTCTCTGTCGCCATGTGGAAATTACACGTTACTAACATTATCAATAAAATCATATATATTTCAGATTATTCTCGCTACTTATATACGATTTGGATCAGCGTAAGAAAGTTGCAGTTAGTTATGGTGGTTAGTGAAACCTATAAACCCTCGGTTTCAAAAAGTCAACCCAAAAGTGAATGTTCTGGTGGTAGAAGCAAAGTCATATAGAATACGTCATCGGATTGAAGGGAATAAATTAATATCCTAGGTGTTACTCTTAATCTCAACCTAAGCTGGACAGCTAATGTTAAATCCCTTGCTAAAAATGCTTCTAAAAAATTGGGACTTATGTACAGAGTTCGTGAGTTCTTCACTGACGACCAGATGGTCACAATATACAAAAGTCATGTGCGTTCTCAGATCGAATACTGCTTGCCACTGTGGAGTGGATGTGGAGCAGTTGCATTGAGGCAATTGGACAAACTTCAAAATAAAGCCATTAGATTAATCAATAATCCTGCCATTACCAGGACCTTCCTCCATTGTCAGTACGTAGAGATGTTGCTTCTTTAGCATTATTTTATCGATATTTTTGATGCATGTGGTCTGACGAACTGGCTTCAGTTGTGCCTTCCCTTCACATTTTCTCCCTAAATACTCGGGCAGCTGGTAGAGCCCATGAACTCACACTCTCTCCCACGCAATGCGGAACCTCAGCTTATCAAAATTCATCTATCCCCAGAACTACTACTGTCTGGAATTCACATCCTGAGAGTTGCTTCCCACAAACATTTAACCCACTTCAATTTAAATCCAGTTGTTATAAATATTATATGAATGAAGGATGCCTATAGGAACATGGACTTATTTTTTTCCCTTTTGTTTTTCCTTCCTCCATTTATTATCTATATAAAAAAAAATCTCCTCAAGCCTTTGTCATCGTTAGAAGAACTTTGGCATTTCACTGAGCTTCACGCCTGACGGTTTTATACAGCATAGATCAATCTTACGCAGTCGGCCGGTTAATGACGCACTGAAACTTATTTGACTCCTTCACTGCTTTGAACGCTTTTCTATATTGTATTTTGGCTAAGAACGGATGCTTTGTTCGACTCAGAATTTCTGGCAGATAATTAAAAAAAAAAAAATAGCTCTTACTGACATGAACGTACTAATGCATTTTTCCTGCTTTAAAAGAGACGATAATTATCCGCTTTTAGAATCCTTGGAACCAAAGTGTAAAAAAAAAATAATCGTAATCAGATTTTCTTTATGATCCAACAATTGCTATCATTATCGTCGTTATAGTTAAATTCCCACTACGTAATGGGGTGAGTATTCTTTGTGTACTCGCTCCTCAAAAAATAAAATAGTGCATAATTTACCTCCAGTGAAAAACCCAAACAATGAACTGATTATATTTAGAAAACTTTCCTACAGGAAAAAAAAAAATGCAATGTACTCTCAGTGAACGACCCATCCCCCCAGTTTTGGTTTTAATGTTGTATGAATGTACTGACCCTCACCCATAGTGTTAGAAGAACCGACACGAGTCTTGATTCAATCGACTTTTATTTGTTGTGTTCGCCAAATCTTTGGAAGGTGCTTAATAAGAATATTGTGTTTGGTTTTCTCAAATGGAGAAAACAAGGAAATTCTATGTATTTGTAATGTTTTTCATATTCGAGAAAACAAGATATGGTATGCGCCAATGGTATTACTCTATTAAAAGCAGTCGGAAGACGAGAAAATCATACTTAAAGTCGGTTCCAAAATCATGTTGTTTTGTGTAAATCGCGTGGCAACTTCAGCCCCCTCCTCTGGTATCTATTCACGTGTGGCTGTAATTCAGGTCCACCCAGGAGTGTCAGGGCCCAGGACCATTCTCAAAATGCAAATGCCTCGCCTCCCCCTGGCCAGGCATAAAACTTTTAAAGTAAAAGTCAATATTTGAGGTTATTGAGTCGACCTCCCCTCCTGGCTGTCCTCTCAATGGGTCATCGATTGTGCGGGGTGAACAGGGCTTGAGCCAAATGTTGAAGATATTTTTTTACCACTTGGCTTTGCAGGCATGTCGCTACCGAAGTCAAAAACTAAACTAATATGTGTGAAAATTCACCATCAACAAGAAAGCTTTTGCAGACTCAAAATAATAAAAGAAGTCCAAGAATTTGATCTCATTATGAAAAAATTTTGCAACTAAAATCTTTCTTGGACTCTACGAGACATGAGATATGTCCTAGAAAAGCTGATCAACCATAATTAAACCACCACCACCACCACCACCACCACCACCAACAACAACAAAAGTCACTAGATCTACCAGCAGACTGAGACAGATCGAGACAAGTGAACGTTATAGTTATGACTTGAATCTGATTCAGATGATTAAATTATGGAATGAAAGATAGTTTCAATACTTTTACGATAAAAAAAAGGGGAGGAGGAGGTATTGAGAGTTTCACCGGTCATAGTGGCAAATACACCGTGATTAAACAAAGCAAGAATATTTACAAGTTAAAGTACATAATTATGCGAAACTACTGCTGAAAATAAGAAACACTAGCAGCACAACAGCCGTAATCATGGGTCGAACATCGTCTTATGCAAACCAAAGGACTGATTGGCTGAAGAGTAATAATAACTGTGACCTAACCCTTTCACCCGCTGCCATGCTCTTTTTTGTTTAAATTGACGGAATACCCTAGTAGTGAAGGGCTTAATGAATCATATGACCAATCCCTCCACGTCGAAAAATTTTAACCAGAATTGTATTAAAACGTCAGGAGATAACCAGATGGCGTTACGGGAGACGCAACACTAATGTTAGATCTCCACCATTACTCGTGTCCATATGCTAATATGGACACGAGTAATGGTGGAGATCGTGAACACCAGAAACAGTTGTATACCAAGTTTGTTACGAGTGAGCGGGCGAGTGATGTTTTGTCTCTGTTGTTTGGAAATGAGCAGCCCTGCCGACCGTCACGCTAAACAGAAGCTAATGACTAGACTCGAATGTGAAGTAGAGTTGAAATTTTTTCTGCATGTGATACATTTATTCCTTTTTTTATTTTTTAAAATAAAAACTCACCCATATATGCGTAGGAACCCCTTGGAATCGCGAGTTCTGATCGGTGAACACCTCAATTAAGTCAAATTAAAAAAACGATTTTCCGTCGTAACACTGTCCTTGGCATCAGTTATAAGCAAGTAAATATAGGAGCTTCCGCCTATTAGTATATAATAACGTTTTTGCTGTTTTCATGGCGAAATCACCAAGGGAAAACACTCCATTTCTGGCTTTAATCATCTCATCAGTAACCAAGTCTTTATTGTTTCAGTGTTGTCGACACGGCAGGTTGGCAGTGGAGATTGTAGAATTTAGCATTGCGCGCGCGATGAATGCTAAGGCACCTCGCTTTACATCAGCACTCCCGTGCCGTTGGAAATTATATTACTCAAACGAGCCCTGAGCTTTATTAAGAACTTCGGTTTTCTCCGCTTCATAATGTGCTTCATAATATTCGTTGGGTAAATCTAAATTTTATCAAAGGCCGAAAATTATCAAAGGACAAATCATCCAGAGGAAACGCACTATTTCTTACCATCATCTTGCTGTTGATATATCAGAGGAAAATTGTGTTAACATGCCTCTCGTTCGCCCGTCAGGCGAGTACAATACACATTTTACTGCTATTACTAAGCTTTCTCTCTCTGAGGGTAAGTACAGCAAGACTGTACACATTAACATACACAACTACCAGACACCTTCACAACTAAACCTGAGCGTATTATAACATGAAGAATCAGACGAAACAACGATTCATGATAATACTTAACTTATATGGAAGTCTATCTATTTATCTATTGCCAGACGCCTCAATCCCGTTTAGGGTGGCCACAAACAAATCGCCTCCACGTCGTCCTGTCCCCCTCCATTTCACTGCCCTGCTCCCAACTCACACCCACCTCTTTCATATACCTCTCCACCCCATCCCTCCATCTAATCCTCGGCCTCCCCCTCCCTCTTCCCCCCTCCACCTCACTCACATACACTCTCTTCGTCAGTCTTTCACCCTCCATCCTCTCCACATGGCCAAACCACTTCAGTGTGTTCCTCATAACGCTTCCTATCACATCCACATCCACACCACAACGCTCCTTTATATCCTCATTCGTCAGCCTGTCTCTCCATGTGACTCCACAGGCTCCTCTTAAATAACTCATTTCCACTGCTCTCACTCTTGACTTGTGTCCTTCCAACAACGTCCAAGCTTCACTTCCATATGTTAGAGTTGGTATCACAATACTGTCATATCGTAACTTTTTCACTTGCATGCTCACTTCTCTGTTTCTTATCACTGCTTTCAAGGAACAAGCAACCTTTCTTCCCTGCTGTACCCTTTCAAGAACTTCATCCTTCAAACCTCCATCCTTACTCATCACATTACCCAAGTACTTATACGTACTCACATTTTCCAATTCCTCACCATCCAACCTCGCTGTACATTCACTGACTTCACCTCTCTCAAAGACCATCACTTTACTCTTCCCTACATTCACCTTTGATTCCGTTTCTTACACACTCTCTCAAACTCATCCACCAAGCCTTGCAGCTCCCCTTCGTCTTCACTCAACAACACAGTATTATCTGGAAACAACAGTACAGGGAGTTTCCAAAGCCTATCCTCTCTCACCAGGGCCACTCCAACATCCACTACCCTACCTTGTACCTCTTTTATTACCCTATCCATGTACAGATTGAACAACCATGGAGACATGACACATCCCTGTTTCAACCCAACCTTCAAATAGAAATATTCACTTAGTTCATCATCCATACGCACTGCAGCCTTAGCACCATCATACATACTCTTCACAGCATTCAACAACTTCCCATCTACTCCATATATTCTTAATACTTTCCATAATCCTTGTCTATCCACCCCGTCATATGCCTTCTCCAAATCCATGAAAGCCGCGTACAACTTCTTTCCCTTCTCTAGAAACTTTTCCACTAAAGATCTAAGAATGAATATCTGATCTACACAACCTCTTCCCTTCCTAAAGCCTCCCTGTTCGTCTCCAACTAATTCTTCTTTTCTTTCTCTAACTCTGTCAATAAGTATCCTACCATACACTTTTCCTATTATACTAAGAAAACAAATGCCCCTATGATTACCACACACTTCTTTTTCCCCTTTTCCTTTGTACAAGGGAATAATTATACCTGACTTCTAATCCTCCGGGACTCTACCTTCCTCCCAGGCCAATCTGCACATCTTCCACATCCATTCTACTACTATCTCTCCCCCATGCTTTAGCATTTCACCACACACTCCATCAATTCCTGGGGCTTTCCCCAATTTAACTCTC